>NC_058130.1:168265844-168343607 GCF_016433145.1 Gracilinanus agilis
TTTTGACAAAGGGAAGCATGTCCAGAGGAGGTGAAAGGATGCTAAAAGGTCCGGAAGCATCCTCAAATGAGTATTTAGGTCAGAAACTAAGGATGCTTACTTGGGAAAAGATGAGATTTAGGAGGGATATGATAAACTAAACTCTTTTTCACACATATTCAGCATTCATAGCCTGTATTCTCAATGTAATGTGCTCATCTGTTCATACATAAAAAATTAGAGGGAATGTTGCTGGTGGGGGGTGTGGGAGGACTGAGCTCCCTTACTGTTTTCAGAAGGTGGAAAGAGAACTGTCTGGCAGATGGATTTCACTCTTTGGAGAAGGAACCTGGCAGTGACTGGGTTCCTGCCACCCTGGCTGTGCATGAATCTTTCCCACAAGGTCATGGACCATGACCCATCCGCAGAGATAATGTAGTATTTCCTTCTGTATCATTCCCACTACCTAGCATTGTTCTTTGCACATCCTAGGCACTTAGATGTATATTGAATGAGTTAATGGTGAGATTCAGGGAATCCCACTTGATTCATGACCTTCTAAGGACTGATTACTCTCAGACTGAAAAATGATGAATAGCTGGTAGATTTCCACTAAGAACAGCAGATGAAGAATGAAAGAGGCAGGTATCCCCGTGGCTTCTCCAAAGCTCAGCTTAGCAGATATTGGGCCAAGATGAATGCAAGTTGGGATCTCAAAGCCCTACTAAGACATAGAATATGGGAAGGTGCTGCCAGCATCTTTCATTGGCTTTTAGGTCATGTTGGGGTAAGCTACCGTTGATAACCCCCCCTTCCCCAGAGAGATATTAGCTGAGGAATTAGCCAAGCAGGAGAGAGGAAGACTGACTCAACATCTGTCAAAAATAAATTTGTGATATCAACTACAGACCAAACCCAATCTCACTCTCCAACTCTAGCCAACTCCTTCACAAATATAGTCCTAAAATTGAATCAGACAAGGCAATGTGGATGGCTCTGTGCAGCCCATTTCCATAAACTTTCTATCCTTTGGATAGTCATCTTGAAGCAACTACTTCATCTTTGTCAACAGTCCATCGTTGTATTTCCCTTTGGCCTTCCAATGAACTTTTATGACTCCACAATTACAGAAAAATACAGATCTCCTCAAGAATGGGATACCACTTGGGTAATATGCTCTGTTGTGCTCTGAAAGTCCTGTCTGATTATCTTCCTTCTTCCCCTTCCCATTTCAAATATTCTAACTCTACTACTGGCTGTTTGAGATTACAAACTAATAAAGGGTAGCAACCATGTCTTTAGCACTAACTTTACAGACAATCTACAGCATATCTCAGATAAAAGAAACCATTTTTCTTGTATGTTTGTGTTATTTCAATCAGTTCTGACATAAAAACAGAAATTAGTTATTATTATGTATTCCATATGATTCCAATTATATGGGGCACCCTATAGTGTTGTCTTTTCAATGGTTACATAATTCAGTATTGCTCCAAAATCTAACATTTGGTGCTCCATTGAAAGAGCACTTGACTGTCTCATTCTCATTTATATTCTGTCTAGAACATAAAATATAAAAGCTGGAAGCAACCTTACAAATCATCTCAACCAACCCCCTCATTTTGCAGAAGAGGAAACCTCCAGTAAAGTAGTCATGTACAGTGGCTAGCACAAAGCAAGCACTCAATAAATGCTTCCTGACTAGAGTGGCGAAAGCTCTGAACTTGGAACAAGGAAGACACAGAACAGAATCCTGTCTTAGACACTTAATAGCTGTGTGACCTTAGGCAAGTCACCTAACCTCTGTAGACCTCAGTTTACTCGTCTATAAAATAAAGATTGGACTCGATGACCTTTAAGGTCACTTCTACAGATACTTCTATGATACTCTGATTCCTGAAACCTCATGACTTGCCTTATATCACATAGAGACTTTTCTCACACTCCTCCCTCTTCATATCTTGGATTTACTTGTTTGCTCAACTTGCTGAAGTCTCTTCCTCATCTAAAGAAGAATTCAAGGAATGGCACCTCCTGCATGAAACCTTTCCAGATTAGTGGGGAGTGAATGACCATCTTAATTACTACTCCAAACCTCTCTCTCTCTCTCTCTCTCTCTCTCTCTCTCTCTCTCTCTCTCTCTCTCTCTCTCTCTCTCTCTCTCTCATTCAAAAACTTCCCTATAATAACATTTATATTATACTTCAAGGCTTACAAAGTGCTTAACATAACCTTAAAGTTGTGCTAAGACTTTTGGAATACCTTGTATATTTTTATTTCATTTTGACCCTCACAACAGCCCTATGAGACGGGTATTTTGAGTATTATTATTTCAGTCTTACATATGAGGAAATTGAGGCTAAGAAAGTTTAAGTGGCTTATGTTAAGTGTCACACGGTTAATGTTAGAGGCATCATGGGAACCCATGTCATCCTGATTCCAAATCCAACATTTTACTATGTCATAGTATCTATTTGTAGCATATATGAATATTTTTAAAGTGTTTGTTGAATTAAATGGGTTGTCCATGTGCTGTGGAGATGCCTCATCTTTTGCAATCATATTGATGATCTCTTTCTGTACAATAGCTCTTTTATGGTGTAATTGGAGCCCTGAATATTCAACACTAATAAGGTAACACTGGAATCTTTGGAGAGAAAATGTTGCCTTTCCTAGTGCATTTTAATACATCCCTGATACCCTGTTCTCTTAGGCACATTTGTACTGGGCTGAAAAGTGGGTCATTGAAGCTAGGTAGTGTCTTCTACAAGGGAGGTGGTGAGGTCTCCGGGGAAGACTGTAGTTTAACTACTTGATGGAAATTCCCCTAGCCAAGAATAACAAGGGAGATTTTTCAACGACTTTCTGACCACAAAGAGAGGCAATCAGTGTGTTGGAGTATCCAGAGAGCTGGCCTTGCAGCCAGAAAGAACTAGGTTCAATTCTTTTCCTCTGATACATACTGGCTATGTTACTCTGGGGAAGTCAATTAACCTCCAGTGCTCTAGGCAGCTCTCTAAGACTATTTGTTGCTTAACTGTTGCATGGGTACTAGAAATTTTCTCATCTAGGAGATCCTTATATCAAGGAAATCATCTTACCCAATCCATTGTCATGATTACAGTATACCAGGTTCACACTGCTGAGTTCAGTTCAGCATAGAAGAGGGATTGTTGTTTTTTAGTCATTTTTCAATCATGTCTGACTCTTTATGTCCCCATTTGGGATTTTCTTGGTAAAGATACTGGGGTGGTTGGCCATTTCCATCTCCAGTTTGTTTTATAGATGAGGAAACCAAGGCAAAGGGATTTGCCCAGAGTCACATAGCTAGTAAGTATTCGAGGCCAGATTTGAACTCTGGAAGACTGACTTTCAACCCTGTACTCTATCCACTGAACCCCCAAGCTGCCCTAGAAGAGGGATTAAGTTATAGGAATAGGAAGTTAGACATCAAATATAAAATTGTAGGAGGGAAAAAATGGATCTTTAAAGCACCATTAAGATGAACTAATCATTTCTTCTGTTGGCTGCCCACATGCAAATGTTTCAAGAAAATTTTCAGCTCCAGTAGTACCTTACTAGTGTCCATTAGTTTTTTGCTCACTACTCACTAGCCATGGCAGGCTTATGCCAGGGGTTGCCAAACCCTTCCTGAATGGCAAAGACACAGAGGGGATCCTGGAACTGCACAGCAGATTCCAGGGAGGATGGAAACCCCTCACTCAGATACTCCTGTATGACTCTTCTCCTACTAACACTCCTTATTATTGGAATCATTGTGATCAATATCCCCACTCAGCCCCAGGGAAATGCAGAAGAACATTATAGGCTATTATTAGAGTCCTTACAGTCCCCCTTACAAACTCCTAGGAAAGTCCTACCTTTACATGTAATAATACAGAAATTCTCCTCAAATCACTTCATAACAAACCAGCAGATAGTGAGTTAATGTTAAAGATTTAAAAACCCTAACTTAGATATCTCACTCCCATACACAGGTGCCTGCAAAAGAAGGCCAGAACAGTCTCCAAGTTTTCCCCCACCCCCCCATCTCTGATCAGGAATGTTAACACAAGAAAAGGACAATGGATGAAATATGGGAAATTGCTTTCCCTAGGAAAGCAAGTACACCTCTCCCTACTGAATTGTTTTGATAACTCTACAGGCTAGCTGAAACTTCAACTCACCTTTGAAAAATATTGAAAAATGAAAGACTGGTATTGAAACAATATTTGGACTGGGTTAGTGTTATTGTATCTTTTGAAATCTGCTAGTGTAACGAATCACTGCTTGATTAATCATGTAAAAGCAAAGAATAATCATCCCTGACTTGATTGGTCAAAATGTAACTAACTATTGTACTAAAGCTGTAATGTATGAATTGCACCTAATGGATGGATGGAAAGTATAATTTCCAGCCCAGTTACTCCAGGAACAATATTTCTTGCCAAAGCTCTGCATCTTTTGTTAATCTAAATAGAATAATTATGGAATGTCAATCAAATGATTCTGTGATTCAGTAAAAGTTAATGTATAACTTGATCCATTATCTATAAGAAAAAATTGTATGTTATCCATGCCAACCAGTATGTGATCTTGAAGAAAAAAGTTTAAAATAAACACAGCCCAAAGGCTGACCAAAGCAATCTCCATGAAGCCTGCCTGGCTCTGGTTGAACCCTGACTGTTCTGATTCTTCTTAGTCATCCACACTGTCCCACCTCCTAGATACCTGGACCTGTGGGAGTTTGACTCTTGCAGGCTTAGGTAGCCTAATAGTTAATTCCTAGAGAGGCATCCCAAAGTGACTGGTATATTGGAAGATATTTAGATCTCCAAAACAAAAAAATCAATAGATAACCTAGCTTTCCAGAAAGAGGAGGGGAAAGCCCTGTCAAAGTTTGAAAGATGAAGAAAGAAGTTCATTGACCCAAGTTTACCTTCTTCCACCTCTTCTCCTGAATCTTTTTTGGTCAAAAACCTACAAAGCTCCAAAAATTTTTTGTTTGTATCTCTTGACCATTTATCAACTGGGGAATGGCTCATATTCTTATGAACTTGAGAAAATTCTCTATATATTTTAGATATGAGACCTCTATCTGAGAAACTTCATATAAATTTTTCTCCCTCTTTTCTGCTCTCTTTCTAATCTTGGCTATGTTCATTTTATATTTCTTAGTATGAATGTCCTCTATTTTCCTTCGCTTATCTGCTTGTCTTCCTCTAATATTCCATCCTTTAACTTAACTCTTTCTTTTTTCTTAATCTACTCACTCTTCCTATCTTTTGTTTGATCAAACACAGTATGGTGAAAAGAGCTCCAGATTAAGAGCTTGAGGACTTGGTTTTGAATCCTAACTCCAGTATTTACTATGTATAAGACTTTGGGCAAATCACTTCTTCCTGGATATCAATTTCTTCATCTGTAAAATGAAGGGGTTTGACTCATGATCATATGGTACAAAAGGAAGCACAGTTAACTCTGAAGTCAGAAGACCTAATTTCAAATCCCACTTCTGATTGATGACCTTAGGGCAAGTTATTTTCTTAAATCTCAGTTTCATCATCTGAAAAATGAAAGGATTGTACTAAATCCTATGAACTAAGATCCATCAAGCCTTCCTAGATTTCCTCCCCTAGAACAACATTGGTGAAGCATTGGCACATGCGCCCAGCTGGCACTCAGGGAGCTGCTCTGTTCTCCCTCTTCTCAGTGCCTGAGGATACTTTTTTGCATGCCCCACTCGTCTGTCCAGACCCAAAGCAAGTACTTCCTCCCTCTACTCTCTTAGGTAATGCAGGGTGCTCACAGAAAGCTTGAATTTGTCCTCTGGACACTTGAACTCAAAAAACATTTGCCAGTGCTGCCATAGAATTCAAGGTCTTCCACAATCTGGTTTCCTTCTACCTTGATAAAATAATTCCCTATCTCTATAATGCTTAACCTCCTTTGGTCTTAGTTTTCTCATCTATAAAATTAGGTGGATGGAACATAGGGTTTCTGAAGTCCCTTCCATATCTCTATCTATGACTCTATGCTCTAAGTTCCCTTTAAACTCACCTATGATCTTCCATCTGGAATTCAAGGTCTTCCTTGATGATCTGGCTGCCTTCTCCATAGCCAAAACGATGTCCCAATCCTCTGAGACCTACATTCATTTTTCTATCAGGCTAGTATCCTCACTCTCCCACCTCAGGACCTTCTGTTCCATATATTTTCCTAGCCCAGAATGTCTTCCCTACTCATCTCCTACCTGAAATCTGTCTCTTCAGGTTCAGTTCATGAGGCCTGCCTAGACCACCCTAGGGAGCAATGATCTTTTCCCCTCCTTCTTTCTTTGAACTCCTATGAAAAGCCTGCCTACAATGAATTGAACATTCTAGCACTTGATTCTATACCAGTTCTGTTTTATTTATCAAGGCAAGGGAGAATCATGGGACTAAGGGACCTGAGAGATCATCTAGTCTAACCCCTCATTTTACAGATATAACAACTGAGATTCAGAAAGTTGCTATTACTTAACCAAGGTCACAAGGTAATAAATATGGGAGCCAGTATTTGAGTCCAGTACTCCTAACTCAAATTCATTGTTGTTATTTTATCATTTCAGTTGTGTTCGACTCTTCGGAACTCTCCTTTGAGGTTTTCTTAGGAAAGATACTGGAGTGGTTTGCCATTCCTTTCTCCAGCTCATTTCACAGATGAGGAGCATTACAGAGCAAAATGACAGTCCTATTGTGTAGACAGAAAAACTGAGGGAGTCACAAAAGGTAAGAAACCTCTCCAGAGATAACAGTGACAAAAAAGGAAGTATTCAGAGCTAGAGTGTAGCTAAGATTCCAAGCTGCTTCTACCCATTTCTCCAAATATCTTGTGTCCCAGTGGTCTGTCATGTTCTATCTATGGTCCAGTGAGAAGCAGACATCTGGACCCTCTGTCTCACTCAAAGTGATAATAATAACCTCTTAGATGTGTATACCACTTGCACTCTTGTATACCAATCATCTCATTTGAGAGCTAACATTTTATGTAGTGCTTTAAGGTTTACAAAGAGATATACACACATCATCTCATTTGTTCCTCATAAGCCTCCCATTAAATAGGTGTTCTTATTATCATCCCTTTTTACAACTCAGAAACTGAAACTGTGAAGCTAAGTTATTTTCTCAGGGTCACAAAGATCCTAAGTATGAGGAGGGATTTGAACTCAAGTCTTCCAGATATCAAATACATCACACAGTAGATAAAAGATCAGGCCTGGAGTCATAAAGACCTGAGTTCAAATTTGGCCTCAGACTCTTAGTAGTTGTCTGACCCTGGGCAAGTCACCAAAACCCTGTTTGCCTCAGTTTTCTCATCTGTAAAATGAGCTGGAGAAGGAAATGGCAAAACCACTCCAGTATCTTTACCAAGAAAGCTATCAATGGGGTCACAAAGGGTCAGTCAAAACCAAAATGAGTGAATAACAACATTCTGAGTTATTTCAACATTATTATCCTCTATTTGAAGACGAAGAAACTAAGACTTAGAACACTTCATTGCCTAGTATAGACAAATGGATAATGACTTATGTAGTCCAATTTCCCCGATGTCTTTCTTAGTCTGTCCTCCCTCTGCTCTCCCCACTCCCCTCTTTGTCTTTTCTTTCCTGTCTCCCAGCTATTCAAGGTGGTAGACAAGTAGGGATGGGATCCCCAGATTGGAAGTTGGGCACTAATTACTGAATGATCACATCTGTGGGAACTCAGAAGCCCTATGGAAAGAATCATATAATCAGAAATCTCAGGACTGAAAGCAACCTTAAAGATTATCTATTCTACTTCTCTCATTTTAAACAGGTTGAAAGTAAGGCTTTTTGGAGAAGCCTGCTGAAGGTCATGTATGCTTGGAGGTAGGAGACCTGGGATTGGAACCTAAGTGTTTCCATCTCTAAGATTTGAATCTCCTGATGCAGGTGAGAAAGGAGAGTTTTCCATTATTAATAAAGGTCTCTATCAGACTTCAGGCCTTTAATTTCTTGAAGCTGTCAAAGGGAGCAAGAAGGAAGGAAGTGGGGAGGAGATGATGAGAAGAAAGGACAGAGTCCAGGTGGAGGGGGAAAAAATAGAAATGAGAGCGAAAGGAAGAGGGTTGTTCATTTAGCCCAGAGTAGAATCACAGATCTGTTCTGCCAAGTCTCACATGTCCCCAAATCTTTTTTAAAGCACATAAAGCCTCCCTTACCCTCTAAGCAGTCTCAGCTTAATGGGTCTGAGCAATAAGGAGGAAAAATTCTGGTGGAGAAAAAAAATGTGGCTCCATTTGGCTTTTACTACTCACCTCTCAGTTTAACCACTTATTGTCAGGCTTCTCTCTTACGATGCTCAGATCTCTACTAAGTCACCAGGGTTTGTTTGATCACATTAATTTGAGCATCTGAAGATAAACTTCTGGCTGAATCCTGAATGTTTCCTATGGGAAAGATTCTTAAGTGAAAACAACCTGATAACCAGCTTCCCATTTTCCTAAAAGACTTGATTTTAAGTCAGACTGTCACCATTAGAACCATGTCCCCCAACACCTAGCACCAGAAACACAGTGTCACACTGATACCAGCAGCCTTATCTTCGAAACAAATCTCAGACCCTCCAGAAGCTTAGTGACCCTTCCTTTTTTTCCAGTGGCTGACCCCACCGCCTCCTGACTAGGGCCCCTTCCTAACAGAGATGTCATAGTATGGTTCAATGAAAAGAATAATGAACCCTCACTCAGATCATAAGACCTGAGTGTTAGTTCTGTCTTTATCTAACTTGCTGTGTGAGCTGAGCCTTCTAACTCCCTTATCTGTCAAAGAAGTATAATAATAATCCTGACTGTGCTTACATTGGGAGAGGAAATGGCTATAAAAGTCCTTGGTATTTGAAAGTCTTAAGAATCTAAGTCCTGGGGGCAGCTGGGTAGTTCAGTGGATTGAGAGCCAGGCATAGAGACAGGAGGTCCTAGGTTCAAATCTGGCCTCAGACACTTCCCAGCTGTGTGACCCTGGGCAAGTCACTTGACCCCCCCATTGCCTACCCTTACCACTCTTTTGCCTTGGAGCCAATACACAGTATTGACCCCAAGAAAGAAGTTAAGGGTTTTTAAAAAAAAGATATTTTTATTTTTCCAATTACATGTAATAACAATCTTCAACATATACTTTCTGAAATTATTAAATTCAAATTGTCTCGCTCCTTCCTTTCTCTCCTCCTCTTGAGTCTGGTAAACAATTTAATCTGGGTTAAACTTGTATTATAATGCCAGACATACTACCATATTGGTCATTGCTGTAAGAGAATACTCATATAAAAACCAAAACCCCAAAATAAAAACACAAATAAACTAAAGTGAGAAATTGTATGCTTTGATCTACATTCCAACTTCAACAATTCTTTTTTCTGGAGGTGGATCACATTCTTTGTCATAAATCCTTCCCAATTGTCCTGGATCTTTGTACTATTGCGAGTAGCTAAGTTATTCACGGTCTGTCATCATACAGTATTGCTGTCACTGTGTGTAATGTTCTGGTTCTGTTTATTTCACTGTGTATCAGTTCATGGAGGTCTTTCCAGCTTTTTCTGAAATCATCTTGCTCATAGGTATTAATATCATGTGAACTGAGGAAAGACGTGTTTCTTAATTCCCTCACACAGTGCTAACAGGGTACATTGGCAGATTGCATATTCTTACCGTCTTGAGATTAAGAAGTGCTCAGTCGAACTCCCAGAAACTTGTGGGAAGGAGTCACAGTATTGTAAAGTCGTACAGATCAGATTATAATTGGGCGATTATGCTTGCACTGTGTTTAAAATGTTTGGGGGGAGGAATGAAACAGTGTGGCATGGTATTCTGGCGATCTTGTATTGCATTTAGCCCCTAATTGGTGACTTTGGATTACGACCAGAAACTTCAGTTTACTTAGTATAAGGAGAATATTACTCTATATGCTGTAGACCAAGAGTAAAGAGAAGCAGGGGCAGCTGGGTAGCTCAGTGGATTGAGAACCAGGCCTAGAGACAGGAGGTCCTAGGTTCAAATCTGGCTTCAGACATTTCCCAGCTGTGTGACCCTGGGCAAGTCACTTGACCCCCATTGCCCACCCTTACCATTCTTCTACCTATAAGCCAATAAACAGAAGTTAAGGGTTAAAAAAAAAAAAAAGAGTAAAGAGAAGCTAATTAGGCAACATGACTCCAGATATCCAAGCTGCAGTACCTTGAGTTTAGACTTGTATGCCTCTATACTATTAAGTTGGGGATGCAGGAAGAATTGGATGAATATTTGACTCCTAGTCCTCTTTGCAGAGGTATAAGATGACCACCATCTAAGAATGGCTGCCAAGACCATTTAACACTTGATTTACTTTCTGGTTATTCTCTTGCTACTCTGTTTTATTATATGCCATTTTGTTCTGAACTCATGGGTCATCGGGTTTGATCTATCAGAGAGCCCTTGGGTCAGGGCTTGTAGCTACTGATTTAAACAGATGCTCACCCAAAATAGTACCTCAAACTTGGGAGACAGCTAGTGATCACAAAGCCAGAGACAATAACCTGGGGAGAGAGGGAAATGGGTGAACAAGAGATGCAGTGTAGGATGAGAGAGAGAGAGAGAGAGAGAGACAGACAGACAGACAGACAGACAGACAGACAGACAGACAGACACAGACAGACACAGACAGACACAGACAGACTCAAAGTTCCCTCCTAAAAATCAGGTCTCATGAAAACCTATCCAGAAAAGACTAGAAAGAGGAGAATTTAATATGCTCATTATATCTATCGCCAGTCTTTTGTTTTTGCTTGTTTGTGTGTTTGAATTCTGAGACCTTTGCATGACTTGCATGTATTCAACTTATTTGATGATGATTTAAATAGGATATATCCATTTGAAGGTAAAGAGGGATTCTTCCTCCATCTGACAACAGTAAGAAATTTTGCCTATCTGAGAATTAGAACTGCAAAACCAGGCATCATGGGGACTTGAAAAAACTCCACCTGTGCTAGTCTTATTGTCCTACTCCTCATACTGTACTTCCTGGCATGTCCCAATTCTCACAAAGAAAGCCAGGATCTTTAGGGTGCCTGACCCACTTACAAGAGCTTAGTTGGGTTCAATAGAATGAGGCTAAGACAGATTATCTGTACAGGGTGGAACTTACTTTGGCCCTTTCTCTGAAGACCACAGCCTCATTCTTCCAAAAACCATCTCCACACCACAGTGGATAGAGCTGGACTTGAAATCAGAAGAACTGAGTTCAACTCTTGCCTCAGAGACTCAATATCTGTGAGAACTTTGGACTAGTCGCTTAACCTCTGTCTGTATTGGCTTTCTGTGTTTAAAATAAAGATAATAATAGTACCTACCTCCCAGAATTGTTGTGAAGATCAAATGAGATAGCGTGTGTAAAGTACTTTGCAGACCTTAAAGCACTATATAAATGCCAGCTCTAATAATAAGAGCTCATTATAGCCAATAATGATCACTTCCATTTATATAGCACAACCCTTGAAATTGCCACCTATCATCCGCCCTCTGCCTGAGCTGGAGTGAAACGTTTCCTTTTGTTGACACTGATCCTTCTGCCCCTCTCCTGAAAAACAACAGGAAATTGCTTCTAAAGCTGTCATATTCTACAGTTTAAAAGAGTCCTTTTTACTCTAGCATAAGGTTTAGTTGATAGCTTCAGAATCACAGAATGTTAGATCTGAAAGGGATCTTTAAGATCATCTAAATAAGAGGTTTTTACTGGAGTCCAGGGACCACCAGGTGGGCTGTGGATGGGTTTATGAACAGAGAAAGTAAATGACTGGAATGCAGATCAAAGCATACTATTTTTTGCTTTATTTCTATTTATGTGTGTATGGCTTGTTTGTTTTGTTCAGGGGGCTTATATGAATCTTCTTTCACAACATGACCAAAATGGAAATGTTTTGTGTGATTACACATTTATAACCTAAATCATCTCAGGGAAGGGGGAGAGAGAAAATTTGTGTCCCAAAATTTTGGAAAATGTATGTTAAAAATTAATATTTATTGATCATTCTATTACAAATATTAATAATATGGAAATGGGGTTTGAACAATGATATATGTATAACCCAGTGGAATTGCTCTTCTGCTCAGGGAGAGGAGAGGGAAAGGGGGAGAGAAAGAACATGAATTATGTAACCATGAAAAATATTCTTAATTAATTTATTAAAAATTAACATTTATAATTTTGAAAAAGAATAAAATGCTGTGTTTTTTTTAAAGAAACTATATTATTGCCCCTGTGTAGATAGCAAGTAGGAGAGCAAGGACCTGCATCCAGGTCCTCCAACTGTAATTTAGTTATTGTATAAATTTAGTTATTATACTGTTTCTAATCACTACTATTTTCTTTGGAGGTATAAGTGAGACTCATAGTTAAAGGGTCTTTACAGCCATATGGGGTTTCTCATTGTTCTCTTTTTTCCCCCATCTCTCTCTTCCCCACAGCATAGCTATCCAGTTTCCTGATGTGCCAGGCCAGACAAGCACAGAAGTATTGCCATGTAGGTAGATACAAGTCTTGAGGAGGATTGGGACCACAGGCTTAAAGCTGGAAGAAACCTTAGGAGCAATCTAGTTCTACCTTCACATTTAATAGATGGGGGAAAGAGGGCCCCCAAAAGCAAAATTACTTGTCGAAAGTCACATAGATAGTAAGTAACAGAACTGTGATATGAACTTGGGTCCTTATTCTAAATACAGAACTCTTTCCACTGTACAATTCTGGGATAGCATTAGAGCTTGGAGGGGTAGAAAGAGGGAAGAAGCAAGGATGGGATGAAGACTCTTCCCCTGGCTCTTAGGAGTAGATTCTTGTTGTACTACTATCAGGGCTTTAGTTTTCCCTGTTTTCTGAGTTCCTGAGGCTAGTACCTATTCTTAATTAGCTCATACCTGTCTCCCAGGCCAATTGGGAGCCCCATTCCTGACAATTCTCTGGGACAAGAAATCTCAGTAGGTTCCTCTGAAATGGACTAAGTAGGCAAATCCTACCTTAACTCACTGCTCCTGTTTATCTCATACATCCTTTGTTTAAATTCCTATTCCCAAACCTGGAAATATTTCTATGAACTGATGCAAAGTGAAATGAGCAGAACCAGGAGGATGCTGTACACAGTAATAGCAATACTGTATGGTGACTAAACATGAGTGACTTAACTAATATCAGTAATGCAAGGATCCAAGACAACCCCAAGAGACTCATGATGAAAAGGCTATCCACTGCCATAGAAGGAACTGGTGGCAACTGAATGCAAGTAGAAGCATTCCATTTTTCATTTTACTTCCTTCATGAGTTTTTTTTTCTTGAGTGTAGATGTCTTTTTTCACAACATGATGAAAATGAAAATATATATTTCATGATAGCATAAGTATAACTTCAATATTTTGCCATCTTGGGGAGGGGGAAAGATAGAAAAGGAGGGGGAAAATTTGGATTGCAAAATGTCAGAAAACGAATGTTAAAAATTGTTTCTGAATGCAATTGGGGAAAAAATACAATAATAAAAAATTCCTATTCCCATATTGGAACTTAACTTGTGCCTTTTGACACTTTATTCCCTTGGCTATATCTATGGTCTAGTGCCTTAAAATCCTCTCTTCAGAGGTAGAAGACGTCACAGGATCCATTCTATCTCCAAAGAGTACCCATACAACTTTCACTCCAACACTGAGAGTGTTCATCCCTTATCGAAGCAAACGATTACATTTGGTGGTAGTCCAAATTGTTGGGAAATTATTTCTTATTCGAATCCAAAATCTGCTTTCCTGTAACTTTGCCCCACCCCACCTCTGATGGCTCTTGCTCTGCCCTCTAGGGCCAAACAACAAGTCTCCTCTCTCTTTGGAGAGAAGGTTCTTGGGATTGTGAGTTTTCTGATTTACTGTGCTCTCAATGGCCCTCCTACGTCTTGTTTCTGTCCTGTCCCTATCTTCAACAGCTGCCAATCTCTTCATCATCAATAGCATCACTTATGGGAGCCCTTTTATCTCCAAGGCAATGTGCTAGTCTTTGAGAATATCAAAATGGAAGAGTTACAGTCCCTACCATCCAGTAGCAAAGTGAGAGCTAGCAGGAGCTATAGATTTCACAAGAGAAGTAAGTCTTAGAATTGATTATTGGACTGGAAGGGACCTTAGAGATAATTTAGTCCAATTGATTCATTTTATGATTGAGAATACTGAGATCCAGAAGGTCAAATGCTATTTGTTTAAGTTCACACAGGTAGTAAGAGGTAATAATGGGATAGTAAAGAGAGCTGGCCGAAAATCCAGGAAGATTGAGTTCAAGTTTGTCTCTGACACATAATGGTTATGTTGGTGAATATCCCCATCCACACCATGTTATAATGGTTTTCAAATTTGAATCATCATTGCTTGGGCTTGAGTGAAATTTGTCTTGCCCATTCCAGAACTTTCTCAAGAGTTCTTCCATCACAATGGGCCTGCCCTGGCCTCTACTCTAACCAACTCTAATCATAAAGCTTGCCCTGATAAGTACCCATTAAAGCAAAAATCTTTAGAGTGCCAACCCATCTCCTTATTTAACAGAGGAGAAAAATTGAGGCCCTGAGAGGTCAAGTTGGGGGCCAAGTCAGGTGCCCCAACTTCCCACCCAGTGCTCAATAGGCCAAACCATGTTCAGTACAGACTACTAGCCCTGAGACTTGTGCCCACAATTAACAGGGCAACTTCTGCCAGCTTCCTCAGCAGCCCTCTGATTCAATTTACAAACACAAATCTAATTTGTCTGTTATCCAGCAACCCCAGCCTAGCAATTAATCACGATTTTCTAAAGCTAGAGTACTTTGTTCACTGCCATTCACTTTAAGAGAGAGAAAAACACACTGCAATCCCCACTCCCAGCACAATTGCACAACCACTCCCTGCCTGCTTTGTAGCCTCTCTGAGTTCCCAGGGCACGGGAGCTCTAAGTAATTTCCAAAGAACGTTTTCAGATTCAGACCTTAATCACAATCCCTCCTCTTCCAGAGTCCCTGGGCTCCTGGCCTCATTAGAAACAGACTCATTACAAACTCAAGCTTCTGTTTGTGAGAAGCAGCCATTCTCTGCTCTCTTTTTTTCCCAGCCATCACAGATCCTTTTTGCCATTATTGTATGGACCCTCCATCCTTAACTGCCATATGTGTCTTCCATCGCTGTCTTCCAACAAGTAACTGGATACTGCCAGTAAATGAGGCATCTCTTTTATTAAACAATATATCCCTAAGCATCTCCTATCCTGCATGAATATGTTGGCCTGTGCACAAATAGGTTATTAACAGTGGAGAAGAATTAGGAGTCAGAGTGATGTTGTGGTTAGAAATCTATTCTCAGCTCTGCCCTTATATGGCCTTGGGAAAATCACCTCCCTTCTCTGGGTCTCAGTTTCCTTCTCAATAAAATGAGAGACTAGATGACCTCTGAGGTACCATCAGTTCTATCAGCATATAATTGGATGAATCAATGAATCAGGAGATAGAGCACACTCTGAAAGAGGTCTGCCCCTCTACAATAACTGGCATCAGCCAATAGAGTGGTAACGGACTGGTGGAATACCTATAATCTAAGGTGGAAACTAGGTAGCTCAGTGGATAGAGTACCAGGCCTGGAGTCAGGAAGAATCATCTTCCTGAGTTAAAATCCAGCCTGAGGCACTTACTAGCTATGTTTGATTCTGGGCATGTTACTTAACCCTTTTTGCCTCAGTTTCCTCATCTGTAAAAAAAAAAGGAGGAGGAGGAAGAAGAGGAGGAAGATGAGGAAGAGGAGGAGGAGGAGGAAATAGTGAACCATTTTGGTATCTCTGCCAAGAAAACCCCAAATGAAGTCTGAACCTCAAAAGTCAGACATGGCTAAAATGATCAAACAACAAGGAGGAGGAGGAAGTGGTCTTCTCTGTCTGTCTCTGCTTCTGACTTTCCATACTTTACCACTGACTCAACCTTCTCACCCTGGATAATAATTCAGCCTCTGTATCTTTCCTACCCTAGAAAATCCCTCCAACCATACAGCCCCTTCCTACCATTGCTGAGTTCCTCCCAGAACCACCATTTTGAGAAAAGTCCATGGCCAGCTATCTTTCCTTCCCCTCCTGACTCCTCCTTTTTGCCTTCCCCTATTGAAATGTAAGCTCTTTGAGATCAGGGTCAGTCCATGGTATCTCCAATGCTTAGGGAAGTGCCTGGCACATATTAGATGCCAATATTGTTAACTTGCCTTGCTTTGACTTGGAAGAGTATCAGGAAGAATAAAAAGTGGAGTAGTGGATACCCTGGTACTGGCACCTGAAGAACACAGGACTACAGGGAGGAGCCTTCTCACCAAACCATAATAAACATCTTGAATCTCCTCTAAAGAAGCTAAATGATTTTTACTTTGTTTTGTTTTGTTTTTCCCTGACCCAAGAACATCTCTAGTTCCTTGGTAGAGGCAGCAGAGTAGAGAAGAAAGAGCTATGTATTTGGAATTCAAGAATGCTAAGATCAAGTCTCAGGCCTGGCACTTATAGCCTATGTGACCTTAGGCAAGTCACTCCTCCCTCCTCTGCCTCAGTTTCTTCATCTATAAAATTAGAAGGTTGGACTACATGATTTCTAAAATCCTTTCCAGCTCTAAATCTATGATTCTGTGATATATTCTCATTAACACGAAGCATTGATGAAAGATTTTGTTCTAAGGAAAGGCTACTCCATTTTGGGGAAGGGATTTGGATCTGCACTAGAAGTATTGTTTCCACATGACCAGTTGTCGAACTTAGTGGATTTTGCAGGGGATAGGGTGGGGTGGGATGAAGTGGAAGAGTATTAAGTGGAAGGGAATGATGCAAGCTTGGAATGAAAGTTGGCTGCCCTTATCAAATGCCCATTTTCTTTGGATTCATCTTAATGCCGCAGGCATTTTTCTTTTAGACAAAATTTTAAACTATCTCTGCCTAGACCTCTTCCATTAGCTTCCTTGGCCTTTCCCTGGGGGCTCACATACTTCATAAATAGAGATAGGAGCAGTTGCCTTTAGAATCAACTTTATTAATAATAATAGCTAACATTTACATAGTCCTTTAAGGTTTGCATAGTGCTTTATGTAAGTTTTTTTTTATTCTTACAAGTAACCTGTGGGAAAGGTACTATTATAATTCCCATTTTACTGGCAAGGAAATCCAGGACTGAGGGACATATACTCAAAGTCATAGAGTTAATAAGGATCAAGTTTGAATTCAGATCTTCCCTATTCCAATCTACTACTCTATCTCATATATTACCTAGCAACCTCAATAGCTCCCTCTTCTCTTCTCATTTTACAATGCTTACATCAAATTTCCTAACATCTCTTCCTTTACTCTTGACTCAAGGGAAGAGGTGTCCTTTCTTTCTGTCTGTCTTCTGTTTCTGTTCTCTGTCTCTCTCCATCCTTGTTTTGTCTGTCTCCCTATTTCTGTCTCTCTCACCTTCAATCTATCTATTCTTTCTCTGTTGCCTACAAACCTCACTTATTGAAAAAAATCCCTTGATCCCTCCATCCCCATTAACTATCATCCAATGCATCTTTGCTTTACTTTTTGAGAAAAACTGACTATAGCAGGTGCCTCTACTTCCCCTTAATTCATTTATTCTTTTAATCTGACTTCAAATCATTCAACTGAAATTGCCTTCTCCATAGCTATCAATAATCCACTGATTGCTACTTGAGTGGCCTTTTCTCCTTTTTCATATTTATTGATTTCTTTTCAGTCGTTAACACTATTGGTCATCCAGATAATCTCTCCCTTCTAGGTCTTTATGAGCCTATTTTCATCTGGATCTCCATTTACCTGTATGATCCATTCTCAGTCTCAGTCTAGGTCATGCCTGCAAAAAGTGAGTGTCTCCCAGAGGTCCTGGACCCTCTTCTCTTTTCTCTCTATACTATCTTGCTCTGTGGTCTCAACACCTATGTACTGAATTATCATCTCTATGTAAATAATTTCCAGATCCATAAAGCAAGCCCTGCTCTCTCTCCTCAGTCCAGAATCACCAGTCACCTTTTGGACCTTTCAACCTCAATATGTCTAACACAAAGCTCATTATTCTCCCCTCCCGAACCCATTTCCATCTTTATTCTCTTTAAAATTTTCCTATTACTGTCTAGAAGACTACCATCTTTATCTTAGTCATCCAGGTTTACAACATTGACATCATCCTTGACTCTTCACTTATACTCACTCCATATATCTAGTCTCTTCTCAAATCTTGTCATTTCTACCTTCAAGAAATCCCTCTTAAATGTCCCTAACACCAACCTAATACAGGCCTTCTTTATCACTTCTCTTTTTCTCACCTCCTTACTCCAATCTATCCACTTATTCAACTATCAAAATGGTTGTCTTACAGTGAAGGTTTGACCACATCGCCTTTCTATTCAATAAACTCTGGTGGCTCACTATAAATTCCAGGATCAAATACAATCTTTTTGGCATTCAAAGTCCTTATAGCCTAGTACTTTTCTATCTTGTCAGTTCCTTTCCCCCTTTTGCAATTTATGATCCAGCAACATTGGCCTCCTTGCTGTTTCTTAAATTCCATCCTTTTTTCTTCACAATTTAATTTTTTTTAATTTCTTAACTTAACAAGCACCAAATAAAATGAACATTTCCATATATATATATATATATACACATACATATATATATTAGATTTTAAGAGTACCTGCAATTTTCTATTATATAGTACCTGCTATTCATTTAAATATATAATACATTCAATATATAACTTTCAAAGCTGCATTGCTTGTCTAGGATTCCTTTTGACCTCCCCTCTGTTGTCATCTGTGCATTTAAAAAAAGCTTCAATTATCCTCTTTCTTCTTTTTTTCTTTCTTTTTATTTTTTGCAACCCTATCCCTAACTCCTCTTCTATCCAACCTCTTCTCTTCCTGCCCCTCACTTGAAAAAAATTAAAAACAAAGCCTTTGTAACAAATAAGTATTCATACTAATTCCTTTAAACAACTTCCATCTTTTCTTCAGCATTAGAATTCTTTATCCTTTTGTCTTAAATTTTTCATTCTCAAGAGTTTGCCACCTCTCATGGACTGAACTTCCATATAGAATTTTCATCCATGGGATGAACTTTGATTTTTCTAATGTCTTTGAAATCTGTTTTTCCTTTAAATAAGAGTATATGTCAGTCTGTGCCTGGACACCTTCTCCTCTGTCATGAATTCCAAAATGGAATGATCAGTTTCTCCTAAGGTTCCCAACATTTCTGCTCCAGCAACCAGTTCTTCCATGTTAGTTGGGATTAGATCCAGAATAAAAATTCTCCTTTATTTGTTCCTCTATGTTTACCACAAAATATATATTTACCACAATGAAAGTCAAAAATTAGAATTGTTCTCCCTTTACAAAGAGAGAATATCAGCAGATTTCTGAATAATTGCAATCTCCCATCACTATATGTCATATCTCTATGACAGGCTTATAGTCTGTTTCCGAATCTCACCCATTCCCCCTTACTGACCAGGTAGTGTATAGTATATTCCAATTATGTTTCTACCTTCATTGGTCTTTGCCAAAATGCTCTTTATGATACATTTCTTCATTTAGGTTTATCCTCTCTTTAAAATTAAATTATATTTTTTAATTAACAAAATTCTTTTCTCTCCCCCTCCCACCTCAATGAAAAAAAAAAAAAGAAAGGAAGACCAACCCCTTATAATAAATGTAAATAGTCAAGGAAAAAAATTCTCTCTGTGATCATGCCCCCAAAATATTAGTTTCATTATGCCCCTTAAGCCCAACATCTCACTGTCAGGAAGTGGATTGCATATTCCATTGTATTCCATTTCAAAACTCCACGCCTTTGTGTTGTCCTTCTCCCACACCAGGAATGGTCTCTCTGCATCTCTGACTCCTACCATCCCTGACTTCCTTCAGCACTTAAGTCAAATACCATACTCTGCAGGAGCTCCTAACCACACATAAGGGTCACAATGTCTTGGAAAGGGCCCTGGATTTGGAGTCATAAGACTCAAGTTCAGTTCTTGCTTCTGATACTAATTATACATCTTTGGCAAGTCATCTATCAGCTGCATTTTTCTATTATGTAAAATGAGAGGATTGCATTTGATCAGTGGTTTTATATTTCTTTCTGTCATAGACCCCATTGGAAATTTGGTAAAACCTATGAACTCCTTTCAAAATAATAGTTTGCTGCTTACATTCATAAGCCACAAATTTTAGGCAATGGTTGGTGAAAATAAAGATATAAGTCTTCCCATCTTCATGTACCCCTTGAAACATAGAGATTTTGGGGACCTATGGGTTTCAGGTTAAGAACCCTGGGACTAGATGATCTCTAAGATTTTTTTCTAGCTCTATAATCATGACCTATAACTTTTCATATGCCTCCATTAAATTCCATCTTGTTAAATTCAGTTCATCATTATAGCCCGCCTTGACCTTTTATGATCCTCACTTTGTCATCCAACATGAAAGGGTAGCCTTCCCAACTTCATGCTAACTCATATTTGATAAGTGGTGCTATCTATACTTTCATTATGTCCCTAATAAACAGGTGGAACCAAACAAGGATGAGGGCAAATTCTAGCTCCTGCTAGAGACCTCCCTCCGTGCTGACATTGATTTGTTAATTCTCATTGGGGGGGGGGTGTCTACTTGTTCAATCAGACCTTAATCCACCTGACTATACCATTATCTGAGCCATTCCTTTCTATCTTGCACATGAGAACAATATCATGATGGATTTTATCAAATACCTTGCTGAAACCTAGGTGTACATGGCTTAATTCTGCTTATTATTATTTTAATCCCTTTATCCTGGATTCTTCCAAAGGTCCTAGAAAAGCAGTGTGAGGCAAAGGAAGCTTTGCAAAGCATTGCAGGCATGAGGAAAGTTTACCTTTATAGATATGAAAAAAAAACCATTTCTCTAAAATTATATTCCCCTCTCTTAAAGGGGAATGAGATGAGACTGAACAAGGAAAAGAGTAGATCTGTATCGTGGAGAGCCTTGAATAGCAGGTGAGGAATGTGAAACTGACTCAGTAGGCAATTTTTTTAAATATTTTCCCATAGTTATATGTTTCATGTTCTTTCCCTCAGTAGGCAATTATTGATATGGAATGGTATGGAGATATGAGTCCAGTCCAAGCTGAGATTTCCCAAGACTCCTATACCAGGGATATATGGGAGTTAATTTCACCAAAGATATAAGGGAATGCCTGGCTATCCCTTTTGTATGAACAGGAAACAAGAGCTAGACTAAGCCAGAGGAGCCCTTTTCCATTCCTTCCATGCCTCTATCATGGGGCTGGACACATAGTAGGCATTCATTAATTTTATATTTAGTCAATTATGCCCAGTAGGCACCCAGTAAACACTGGATTAATAAATGCTAGCTGAATCCATAGTAGGCATTTGGTAAATGTTAGAGATAGATAGATAGATAGATAGATAGATAGATAGATAGATAGATAGATAGATAGATAGATGGATGGATGGATGGATGGATGGATGGATGGATGGATGGATGGATGGATGGATGGATGGATGATGGATGGATGGATGGATAGATAGATAGATAGATAGATAGATAGATAGATAGATAGATAGATAGTAAGTGCTCAGTAAATGCTAGCTGGGCACATAGTAGGCACTCAGCAAATGCTGATTGAATCCATTGAGAGCTGCCAATAAATCCTGATCAGGTACACAGAAGAGACACTGACCTGTGGAAGAGAACTCAGAATTCCAGCTCTCCAATGGGGAAAAGCCCGAGGCAGTGTGCTGCCTGGGATCACACAAAGGGCTAGAACTAGATTTTCCTTCTTTCAGACAGCTGATTGCCCAGTCTTCCCCTTCTCCTCCTGTTGCGTTCACTAGCCCCATCTTTGGCCCATTTCCTCTCCCTGTAAGAAGACCTCTACTTGCACTCTTCTTTTGACCTTCTAGCATCTGTGTGGGGAGCCAAGACCATTTTTCACTGTGTGGCATTAATCAGGACATGTGCATCCCATCAGGACTGCTCAGGTTGGATGAGAGCAGGTGGCATTATCCAGCCCGGCAACAGCCTGCTTTAATTACTGTGATTATCCTTGGTTAACACGCCCCAAGGTTTAGGCACAAGCAGTCACCCAAGCGGCATGCCTGCCTGCTGCCAGCCCACGGCCAAACCCCAGGAACTCAGTTGCTCCTTCTGGGCTCAGGGAACCCCTACTTCCATTTGTGGTAGCTGGAGACAGTAGCATGTGCGGAGGGAGGCTGGGCTGCCCTGTTAAAGAGAGCCCCACATGCCTTTCTTAGAATCACTTGGATTTCTTGGAATAGAAGAGAGTTCCTGCTGTATCACTAATGAGCCACATGACCTTGGATAAATCCCTTCGTGTCTCCGGGCCTCAGTTTGCACATGAGCAACGTGGAGTTCTGTTTGATTGATTTGGGGGATGAAACCTATGATTTCACAGGCGTGAGCTGCTGAACTCCCTGGTGTAGAAACTCCTTCCACCAATGCAGAACAACAATCCATATGAAACTTACAGACTTAGAAAATTGCTTAGACTCAAATAGAAGGGCCAGCTAGGTGGTTCAGTGGACTGAGAACCAGGCCTAGAGAGAGGGGAGGCCCTGGGTTCAAGTCTGACCTCAGACTCTTCCTAGCTGTGTGCCCGTAGGCAAGTCACGTAACCCCCACTGCCAAATCCCTACTGCTCTTCTGCCTTGCAACCAATATACAGTATTGATTCTAAGACAGAAAAAAGGTTTTAAAATATTTCAAATAGAAAGGGGTCCATTAATCTGAACATGTAGATTGTCTATTGACATAGTTTTTAAATGTAATATTATTTTTGTCTTATTGTATTTTTAATTAATTTGTTAAATATTCCCCAATTACGCTTTTTTAAAAATCTTACTTTTTTAGTAAGAACTCTAAACAGAAGAGCAAGGGCTAGGCAAACAGGGATAAGTGACTTGCCTGGGTTCCCACAGCTAGGATATGTCTGAGACCAGATTAGAACCCAGGTCCTCCATACTCCAGGCCTGGCACTCTATCCACTGAGCCACCCAGCTACCCCAAATTAATTTGGCTCAGGCTGCCCTCTGGAGTATTGTAAGTGCATGTGGGCCGATCCTACGTTTGACACCTCTGGCCTAGATAATTGAGAGGTTACATGACTTGATTAGGGTCTCACCATTCCTATTTGTCAGATACAGCATCTGAATAAATGTCTTGACTCTCACTCTAGTTAGCTCTTTATCCTTTCTTCCCAATACCTCTCCATCAGGTTGACGCTGATGGTGGTGGTGCTGATAATGAAAATAATGGTGAAAATCATAATTTGTGCCCTGATTCCCTTGCTGGAATGTTGTGAGTATTAAATAATATGAAAGCAATTTGAGGAATATAAAAAGAGGCAGGGTGGAAGTAGTCTCGAGGAAGGAAGTGGTCTAGAGTCTAAAGCTCAGGAACAAGTGCCAAAGCCTCAGTTGGCCAATGACTATAGAGAGAGGGAACCTAACTTTTTTTTTCCCACCAGTATCAGGTATTTTACTGGAATGTAAATGGTGGTTGTTTTTAAAGACAGATTCCTAACAGGTCAGATAACCGAAATATGTACCCACTAAAAGACAGAAAGGAGTAAAAAAGTCAGGATGAGACTTAACTCTCATTGTCATTGTCCTCAAGGATATGCTCATCAAAAAAAGATATTCTGCCATCCTTGCCAGAATCAGGGACCTCCATTTTACCTAGGTTGGTTATACCATCACCTGGTCAGTGGATAGATTTTTACCTGTTCGTCCAGGTAGTGGATTTCTCATCGGAAAATGGCAGCTCCATCCTTCCACAGGTACCTGGGCTATGGAGGATAGAGCCTGTCCCCTCCCATCCACAACCTAGATGGAATTCCTGGAGACACTGTGCAACCCTCATCACTCTCTTGTTGTGGCCAAATTAACAAAGGATTTGTCTCTGAGCCACTCTGTCTGAGATTCAAAGGGGACAAGGCTCTTCTTCTTCATCCAGGTTTTTGCTGAAGCAATTAAGACTCCTTCTGCCTTTGTGTGAGTCTTTTGATTGTCCTTGAAGTCTGTATTGCCCTTGTTGAGTGAGGAAGCAAGTACCCTTCCTCCGATTCCCTTTCCTGTTTATTATGCCGTAGAAGCCACTCAGACTCATTACTGCGGCAGCGTATAGGTCCCCAGGTAATAGAGCATAGTTGGATAATTACTAACAGATTCCCTAATAGGAATGAACTCAATGGAAACAAGTCAATCAGGAACTAAATATTTGTTTCTAAACCATTCTAATCTACTGCTGGCAGCCAGGGTGTGGGACACATGACAGACCTGAGACCTTAAGATGGCCTTGCAAACAAGGGTCAGCATTTACTGGCCCACGAAACTGACCAACAAACAATCCACTTTTCTGTCAAGAGGCACAAAATTCAATTCTATTTGGCATTTACTAAGCCTACTATGTGTGATATGCCTGCGAGATGTGAAAGATGAATGCGACATACTCCCTGCTCTCAAGGAGGCTGTAGTTTAGATGGCGAGGTAAGGCATATATGCCCACAACTATGCCCCCAAACCTTCCCTGATCCTCCTTGATGAAAGTGATTGCTCACTCCCCAACTTCTTGAAGGATTTTATCTAAAATGGGCCCATAAAAAAAATAGGATTTAGAGTTGGAGGAAACTTTTTAAAATGATCTAGCCCAATCACCTCATTTTACAGATGAGGAAAATGGGATCCAAAGACGCCAACCAAGGCAGTTAGGTGGCACTATAGAGCATTTGCCTTGGAGTCAAGAAGACCTGGATTTAAATCTTACCTTAGGCACTGGCTGCTCTCTAGGCAAGTCACTTAATTTCTCAGCCTTAGTTTCCTTACCTATAAAATGAAGCTAATAAAAGCACCTCCCTCACAGTGTTGTTGTGAGAATTAACTGAAATAACATATGTAAAATACTTTGCAAAGCTTAAAGCACCAGCTAAAGGCTTGCTGTTTTATTATTATTATTCAAGGTCACATAGGTAGCGAGTAGCAGAATTGGGATTTGAAACCACATCTAATAATTCCAATTTAAGGGCTCTTTCCTCCACCTCATCTTAGTCTCTCTCACATTCTGCTTTGTCTTATATTTGTCTGTGCAAACAAATCACGTATGCCTTTCATTTTCCCTCTAGGCAACTGTAAGTTCCTTCGAGGCAGAACTATAGTATCTGACACACAGTAGGAGCTTAATAATATTTGCCAAATACAATTGAAAAATGTAAAATGAGAAAAATATAGAGTTCTGTTGAAGTGCAGGGGCAGGGGGAAGATATCATTTCCTGGTTGGGGGGGAAAGGGAAAGGAAGGAGCACTTATTGGGTCTCTACCTCCGTGCCAGACATTGGGCTAAGTGCTTTCCACAAATATTCGATGCTATTATCCCCTTTATATAGATGGGGAAACCAAGGCAGGAAAAGTTAAGTGACTTGCCCAGAGTCCTACAGCTAGTAAGTATCAGAGACTAGATTTGAACTCATGTCTTCCTGACTCCAGGCTCAGTGCTCTAACCCTTGTGCCACCACCAGTGGGGAGGAGGCAGATTGGAAAGGCTTCTTGAAGGAGATGGACATGTTGTGGAAGACATAAAGACAGCACCCTTAACACCATTGCTCAAAAATTTGCATCAAGTCAAAAGAAATCCTGCAATGTTGCTTACAGGCTTGCATCCTAAAGAGATATTTGGGATTGGAATTGGGATTTCATCGATTTGGGGAATTCCTCAACGAGAAGACTCCTTCTACCAATTCTTGTTGTTGTCCAAGTCATTTCATATTGACTCTTCATGACCCTGTTTGAGGTTTTCTTGTAAAGATGCTGGAGTGGTTTACCATTTCCTTCTCAAGCTCTTTTAATAGATGAGGAAACGGAGACAAACAGGGTTAGGTGACTTGCCCAGTCACCCAGCTAGAAAGTGTCTGAGGCTGGATTTGAACTCAGGGAGACGAGTCTGCCTGACTCCAGAGCCAGGGCTCCGTCTGCTCCTTTATCCACTGCACCACCTTCTTGTGCACGTCTACCAATATGAATCAGTAACTTCCAGTCCTCAGGCATGGAGAGGTTAAGTTTCCCAGGAGCTGCCGCCATCTGTATGTGTGAGGAATGTGACCTCCCTGGGTCCTAGGCTGGCTCTTTAGCCATCACTCTTCGTTGCCCCTCTGGAGTCTGCACAAACACAGGAGAGGGGATGCTTATGGAGGATGGCCCATGTGGCCCTTTCAGTGAAAGGATTGTTGATATCCCAATTCCCAACAGTGATATTTTGCAATTCTTGGGCAAAGAGCCTACAGTCCTGCTCCTCTATTTTTTTTCAGAATTCTTTAAGCATATTATCATCTGCTTTAATCTTTTCGCCATCCTATAAGTCAGAGGATGAAAGTTTTATTGTACCCAGTTTGCAGGTGGGGAAACTGAGACTTAGAAAAGCTGGATGATTTGTATAAGTGGTCGAATCAGGACACAGACTTAAGCCAGTCATTCCAAGTCCAACTCTCTTCTGATTCTAGGAAACTTTGACCCTGCTCGCTTGTTGATCATTCATTCTTAGCACTTTGCTCTGGTTAATTGGGCAGCTAGGTGGTACACTGGATGGAGCACCTGGGACCTGGAGTCAGAAAGACTCCTCTTCCTGAGTACAAATCTGGCCTCAGACACTTACTAGCTGTGTGACCTTGGACAAGTCACTTTACCCTACTTGCCTCAGTTTTCCCATCTGTAAAATGAACTAGAGAAGGAAATGCCCAACCGCTCCAGTATCTTTGCCAAGAATGACCCACATGGGGTCACAAAGAGTCAGACAAGATTGAAATGACTGGACAACCACCTCATGACCCTATGAAGAATTTCTCTTCTCTAAGCGATCTGCATTCCTCAAGAAACTCAAATGATGCTCAAGAAATCTCTAGTCCTCTCCCAAGTCCGATCACCTTACTCCATATGCACTTCCTTGTCAATGACCAGCACTCCTCCTGCTTCTCTAAGGTAGCCAGTGGCACAGTGGAAAGAGCTCTGAAGTCGGAGGTCCAGAGTTCAAATCCTGCCTTTGGACACAACTCCCTGAGTGACCTTGAGGTAAGTCGCCTGACCTGCTAGGTCTTCTGTTTCATCTGTAAAAGGAAGGGGATGTGCTAAGTGCCCCGAGATTCCTTCCAGCTCTAATTCTAGCATCCTAATAACAGAAAAAGTTTAAGGAGGGAGAGAGAGAATATGGAGGAGAAGGAAGTTGGTCTTCATGTGTACTGACCTCAGGCAACCCCTTCAAATTTCTTTTTTTTTTTTAAAGACGAATCACTGAAATCAACTTAATTTCTTATAATCTGCTTCTTTCTTCTAAAAGATGAGCATATTAAAAAAAACAGAGAATAGAAGGCTCTGGTGACTGAGAATTCATTTAATCAGGGTTTTACTCTGCTACTTATCGCCACAGTGAAAATAGATGAGTGGGATCTTGTTAGGCAAGCCCGGAGAACACTTGAGAAGAAAAACAGACTTTTACAGAGATCATCTCTATCCGTCATTGCTCCTGAGCTGATGAGATGGAGACTCAACAAAGCACTGACAGGCGCTGGCTTAGCTAGTTCCATGACACTCAGACCACTTAGAGTCTTTTGTAATAGGGTCACTCATCTGGGGCAGTTGGGATTGGTTTAGTGGAAGGAAATGGACTTGGGTTCAGATCCTAGCTGTCTCGCTTTAAGCAACATCTTTTTGACCTTGGATAAACCATTGAATAATTGATATTGGGAGCCAGCAAGGTGGCTCAGTGGATGGAGAGCCAGGCCTAGAGAAAGGAGGTCCTGGATTCAAATCTGAGCTCAGATACTTCCTAGCTGTGTGATCCTGGGCAAGTCATTTAACCCCCATTGCCTAGCCCTTATCACTCTTCTGCCTTAGAACCAATACATAGTATTGATTCTAAGATGGAAGGAAAGGGTTTTAAAATAAAAGAAAGTAGGAAGAACCTAGGTTGTTCTGTGGATTAAGAGCCAGGCCTAAAGACAGGAAGTCCTGGGTTCAAATCTAACCTCAGATGCTTCCTACCTGTGTAAACCCCCCCCCCTTTTTTTAAAGAATTAGATTGCCTTTATCTGCTATTTTTTTTAACCCAAAAGACCAATTGATCACTACTATGGCTAAATGTAGTGTTGGAGTTAAGATGTAGAAAACATATACTGCTCCATTTGCTAGTTCTGGCTTAAAATTAATATAAACTAATGTCTTGAAACTATTGAAACATACCAACACACAGAATTGATTCTAAAATGAAAGATAAGGGTTTAAAAAAATTGATCTCTCTGACCACTTCAATCTGAGTGGCATTATTTTGGTGACCCTACTATTAATTTAGACCAGTGATTCCCAAAGTGGGCGCTACTACCCCCTGGTGGGTGCTGCAGCGATCCAGGGAAGCGGTGATGGCCACACTTTTTTTTGTATTACATTGTATTCTGAGTTCAATAAATAGTTTCATAATTTCCAGGGGGCGCTAAGTAATATTTTTTTCTGGAAAGGGGATGATGGTAGGCCAAAAAATTTGGGAACCACTGATTTAGAGCATATAGGTCCTCTCCAGGGCAGCTAGTTGGTACAATGAATTGAGTGCTGGGCTTGGAAATAGAAAGACGGGTTCAAATCTGGCCTCAGACACTTACTGGCTGTGTGGCAAGTCACTTAGCCCTGGTTGCCTCAGTTTCCTAATCTGTAAAATGAGCTGGAGAAGGAAATGGTAAGCCACGCTAGTATCTTTGCCAAGAAAACCCCAAATATGGCCATGCAGAGTGGGAGATATATGAAATGACACAACAAAATCCCCTCCATTCTTCTCTGCTTCATACTCTTGCTTCTTTTTCTTCTCTCTTCTAATGAATGTTTAATTAACATTGAAAAGATTCTTTGCCAAGTAAGATCCCAGAGGTTCTTATAAGCTGATAAAGTCTTCTACTTGCTTCTTAAAAGAACTAGGACTTGGGGGCAGCTGGGTAGCTCAGTGGAGTGAGAGCCAGGCCTAGAGACAGGAGGTCCTAGGTTCAAACCCGGCCTCAGCCACTTCCCAGCTGTGTGACCCTGGGCAAGTCACTTGACCCCCATTGCCCACCCTTACCACTCTTCCACCTATGAGGCAATACACCGAAGTACAAGGGTTTAAAAAAAAAAAAAAAGAAAAAGAAAAAAAAAGAACTAGGACTCTTTTTGCAAATAAACACTTTCAACATATTTGCACATGGAATCTCAGATTCATTCCATTTTAAAGCTGAAAGAGGGACTTTGAGATAATTTGGCCAACCAGCTCATAGGGCAACCTGGTATAGTAGAGAACTGGCTTCAATTCTAGGAAGACCTGAGTTCAAGACCTACCTCTGACATATACTGGTTTTGTGACCCTAGACAAGTCACTTAATCTCTCAGAAGCCAAGTGGTAGTGCAGTAGAGAGAGCATTGAGCCTGGAGTCAGAAAGACTCATCTTCCTGAGTTCAAATCCAGTCTCAGACACTTACTAACTGTGTGACCCTGGACAAGTCACTTCACTCTGCCTCAGTTTCCTCATCTGTCAAATGAGCTGGAGAATGAAATGGCAAACCACTCCAGTATCTTTGCCAAGAAAACCCCAAATGTAGTCATGAAGAGTTGGACATGAGTAAAAATTATGGAACAAGGAGTCAAGACCCAAATACTTAAGTTTCAGAAAAGGTGCTGACCTGCATTGTTGTTGTTTTTTTTTAAACCCTTACTTTTTGTCTTAGAATTAATACTAAGTATGGGTCCAATGCAGAAGAGCTGGAAGGGCTAAGTAATTGGAGTTAAGTGACTTGCTCAGGATCACACAACTAGGAAATATCTGAGTCCAGATTTGAACCCAAGTCCTCCTGAGTCCAGGGCTGACTGTGCCAGTTAGCTGCACCTTTTCCTCTTTATTGTTTAACCTGTATTGTTAATAAGAGTTGCTCATCCAGGAACTTCCTAAACCACTGAAATTATCTGCCCAGTCCCGATTCTCTAACTCACCGGTGATAAGTGACTTGCCTAAGTATGCTTAGGAGGTAGTATTGGTACAAGAATAGTTCTCTGTCCAACGTTCTTCTTTATTATACAACACTGCCCCTATCAGAACAGTTGGGATTTTAGGGAATTGGGAATCATTCGGTATTCATCACTATCTAGATGGCAAATGCTTCAGCAGTGTCATCATCAGCAAACTGGCTCTTAGCATGGGGTCTTAGAACATATTAGGTACTAAATAAATGTTTGCTGAGTAAATGGATGAAGGAATCATATCAGATGCGAATCTTCCAGCAAGCCCTAGAGCCCCCAAAAAGGCTCAATCCATTGCTTCATGATGTTGCTCTAAACCTTTTCCTCCGTGGCATATGTCACCAGAAATGATTGATGCCCCATTTCTCAGGGTCTTCTTTAGTAAAGAGATTTTGGTATAGTAGGAAAGAGAGATGAATTTTGGAATCAGGGGAACCTGTGTTCAAATCCCAACTCCTCTATTAATTGATTCATACAACCTTGCATGCAGCCCCGTCAGTCTGAATGGTAAGGGGCTCCTGGGCCCAGTCATCAAATGAAAAAGGTCGTCCCTCTTAGAAAGGGTGTGTCAGTCTATTGTCTGTGATTCCTTATATTCATTTGATGATGATTCCAGAACTAGAAAGAGGAATGGAAGAAAGGCATACATGCATACATGATTGCTTATATCAAGATGGCAACTTTACAAACCAAAATACCCCAGTCAGACCATTGACTCTCCCACATTTCTTGTTGCCTTCCATTCATTCACATGGAAGCCTCTTTAAGAAAGTGGCTCTCTATCCTCCTTTTGTCTTTGTATTCCCAGACCTTAGTATATACTCCTTGGCCTGTAATAATCAAGCCAAGTCAAAAGCATTGAATAAGCACCCATTAGCATTGTGCCAAGGCTTGGGAATTCAAAGAAAGGCAAAAACAGCCCTTACCTTCTAGGCCAGTGGTTCCCAAACTTTTTTGGCCTACCACCCCCTTTCCAGGAAAAATATTACTTAGTGCCCCTGGAAATTATTTTTTTTTAAATTTTAATAGCAATTAATAGGAAAGATAAATGCACCTGTGGCCATCACTGCTCTCCTGGATCTCTGCAGCACCCAGCAGGGGGTGGTAGCGCCCACTTTGGGAATCACTGTTCTAGGAGCTCACAATCTAATGGGAAGAGAAAACAATCAAATAATTATCGTGCATACATATGGAAGGCAAATTAGGGGTAATCTTAGAGGAAAAAGACCGATAATAAAGAAGATCAAGAAAGGCTTCTTACAAAAAGTGGAATTTTAGTTGAGATTTTTAAAAAGCCAAGAATGCCAGAAGATGGAGATGATGGGGGAGGGAATTGCAGGTATGGGGGACAGACGGTGAAAGTACACAGTGGGAAGATGGAGTGTCTTATGTGAAGAAAAGCAAGGAGACTGGTGTCATTGGCTCACAGAATTAGTGGATGGGAGTAAAGCATAAAAATATTGGAAAGAGGGGAAGCTGGGTGGCTCAGTGGATTGATTGACAGCCAGCCCTTGAGATTGAAAGTCCTGGGTTCATATTTGGCCTCAGACACTTCCTAGCTGTGTGACCCTGGGCAAGTCACTTATCCCCCATTTCCCAGCCCTTACTGCTCTTCTGCCTTGGAACCAATACACAGTATTAATTTAAGACAGAATAGTGTTGTGATTTTTTTTTAAAAGATGATTGGAAAGGTAGGATGGCTTCAGATTATGAAAGACTTTTAAAGCCCAATAGAAGATTTCATCTTATCCTGGAGGCAAAAGGAAGCCACTGAATTTTTTTTATAGAAGAGTAGCATGGTTAGACCTCACTTTAGAAAGATTAATTTGAAAATTGTGTTGGGTGGTAGACCTGGGGCAAGGAGGGCAATGAGAAGGCTATTTCAATAGCACAGGCATGAGGTAATAAAGGTTTGTTTGTTGTTCAGTTATGTCCAACCCTTCATGACTCCATTTTGCATTTTCTTGGCAAAGATACTGGAGTGACAGTTTGATATTTCCTTCTCCAGTCTATTTTATAAATAAAGAAACTAAGGCAAACCAAGTTAAATGACTTCCCTAGTGTCACACAGCTTAATAAGTGGCTGAGGCCAGATTTGAACTCAGGAAGATGAGCCTTTCTAACTCCAGGACCAGTGCTCTATCCACTATACCATCTAGTTGCCCATAAGGTAATAAGGGTTTTTAAGCACTTAAGTTCTCTTTCTAAATCATTCATTATTTTGATGGAACCTTAGATGCTTTTCCAGATTTGACCTCTGTAAAATAGAAGATAGAGGCTAGATCTGTAATGTTGGTTATATAGAGAACTCCCTGCTGTCTTAAAGAGTTTCCTAGAGCACTAAAAGGTAAATGACTTGCCAGAGGTTGCATTGTCAGTGTATATCAGAGAAGGGACCAGGACATGGGTCACCTTCAGTCAAAGACCAGCTTGCTCTCCTGCCTTTTCTCTAGACCACCTTCCATGACTGTCATAGCATACCATTGAGCATGGCTCCCAATTGCTCTACAGAATGGTTGTATCAGTTCACAGCTCCACCAACAATGTAAGAGTGTCCCAATTTTCCCACATCCCTCCAATGTTTGTTACTTTCCTTTTTTGTCATATTACTCAGTCTGATGGTATGAGGTAGTACCCTCAAAGTTGTTTTAATTTGCATTTTTCAATATATATTTTCAGAGGCAGTGTGATATAATGAATGAATAGATCTGAGTCAGGAGAAACTGAGTTCAAGTCCTGCCTCTGACACATATTAGCAGCTCCACCTTGTCAACTTAGCCTTTCATTGCTTTAAAGCAACTCTTTAGGACTCCATAAGTTTCCAAATGGGTGCTGTCCTTTGTTAGAGAACATATCCTCAGTACAGAAGTTCAAAAAGGGAAGGGAAAAAAACAGCCCTCTAATTTTTTTCAATCTGATTTCACACCTTTTCTTGCATTTTAAAGTATCTGTTGCTTATTTAAATAGGTCAGATTGGAGATGCCTCATTTGCAAGCCATGTTTTCTCATTTTTATTATTCCAACTTGGGACTAATTTTTTATTTCTATTCCAGCAGGTCAGTGGTCTAACTGTACACAGACAGTTGCTTAGAAAACAACTCCCACACTGGTAACTAGTCATTCTTGTCTGTTCAAGTATAAGCGATTTCCTTTTTTAAAAATGTTATTAGATCCTCCCTATGTTGAATCCCTCTTGACTCTCTTCTTGAAGAAAGTATTCATGACATATGGCTATGAGTAGTTGGTACCAGAAGCCTTTGTCTTCTCTCTTTTCTTACTCCTGAGTCACGTTTCCCAACATGTGTTTTCTCCACTTTTCCTTATGCCCACCTTTGCATCAGTCACTGAGAATTAAAATATATGTTGATCTTATCTAATTATTCATCGAGTTACTCTACCTTTTCATTCTCTGGCACAGATGTTGATGCATAAGCAACAGCTATCTTCTAGTGAGGTGGTCTTTTTGCAAACACTTATCACAAGCACTGCTGTCAGAGAGGAAAAAAACATCCATGAAAAGGTGTTTGCCTTCTTCTTGTGGACACATGATAAAATCGACTCCACCACCTCCTTTGTTTCTCAGATCCTAGCTGCAATCTGTCTTTTTAAAGTCATTATATATCATTACCCTTAATGCACTCTGTGATCCAATCATACTTAGCCTTGCTGTTTCTCTCACACAAATCTCTGTCTCTCATCTCTAGTCTTTTGCATTGAGTCTCCCTCATCACTGGAATCAATGAAACAATCAAGTATGTGTGAGATGCCTGGCATTGTCAAGGCACTGAATTTTCAAATACAAATAATAAAACATTCCTTACTCACAAGAAGCTTACATTCTTTTTTTTTTAAACCCATAGCTTCAGTCATAGAATCAATACTATATATTGGTTCCAAGTAACTGAGGCCAGATTTGAACCTAGGACATCTCTTTAAGCCTGACTTCCAGTCCACTGAGGCACCTATGTGCCCCCAAGGGACTTACATTCTAGTAGAGAAGACAAGTATAGGGAAGTTAGGAAGGAAGGGCACTAGCAGAAGGGCAGAATCAGGAAAGCCTTAATGTAAAAAAGAGTGCCTGAGCTGATATTGAAAGAGAGGGATTCTGTGGGGCACAGGTAAGGAAATGTAGTCCGGGCAGGTGAGATGGCTAAGTGCAAAAGCACATTGCTGGGCAATGTCATGTTACATGTGAGGAAGAGAAGAAAGGCTAGTATGTCTGGGCGGTAGAGTATGGGAGGGGAAATGATAGCCAAAGAGGGTGAAGGACTTTGTTCTAGAAACAAGAGAGAGCCATTAGAGTTGATTGAGTAAACATGGCCAGAACAAATTGTTCTCATCTGCCCATTCTACTGGGGGAAGTCTCAGAGTTCCTCTAACTCACTGATGAGTTTGAGATCTGCTGATTACCTTCAGTCTGGTTTAGCCTGTCTACTGACGTAGTTCTGCCAGGATGGGGCCACTGTGCATGCTGTAGCTTCTTGGAGCCATAGGTGAGAGTTGGTCGTGAAGGGGACTGAAGTAGGCACTGTCAAGCTTGGTCAGACATTGAAGACACCAAAGTCATCCGCTGCATCCAGAGCCATCACCAGTTATCCTGACTTTTGACTTGCCCCTGGACTTCAATGATTCTGGAAGACAGAGTGAGGCTCATGACTTTGTGCAACTCTGCTTCTCTTAAATCCAGTCCACAAGCCAGGGAAGACATCACCCTGTGAGGTCACTCACTGGTCCTCTTTGAAAATGAAGGACGAACAACAATAACCTGATCAGAGCTGCCCTTCAGGATAATCATTCTTGCAGCAGTATGTAGGACATGCTAGAGTAGTGAAAGAATTGACATAAGAAGACCAATTAGGAGACTATTTTAATCATTACAGTGATAAGCTATAAGGGAATGAACTAAGTTTATAACTAATTGCATAGGGACAAGGAGTCATATGTGAGAGATGTGGAAGTAGATATGGCAAGATTATATATGTGGGAGAAGAGAAAGAAAGGGGTTGAGATGATGCTTTAGTTACAAATTAAACTGGGAAACTGGAAGAATGATGGTGCCTTTGAAAGAAATGGGCAAGGTTGGAAGAAAAGATGGTTTTGGGGAAAAGGTAATGAGTCCTGTTTTGAACAATGTTGAATTTAAGATGTCCCCAGGACCTTTGGTTTCAAATATCTATTAGGTAATTAATGATGTAGGACTGAGACTCAGGAGAGAATGTGGAAATGGACCTACAACATTATTAGTCATCTGCAAAGAAATGATAATTTTGTCCACTGGAACTGATAAGGTCACAAAGAAAGATAACAGAGAAGGGAAAGATAAGAAGTCATAGGACAGAACCTAGGGGAACATACACAGTTAGAGGACATAATGTGGATTATTAGACCAGCAAGAGAGATGGTGGAGTCCTCAGAAAGGTAGGAGAAGAGCCAGGAAAGGGTAATAACACAAAAACCAAGGGGAGGAGTGAGTACCCAGAAAGAAAGGATGGTTGACAGTGTCAGATGTAGTAGATGGGTTGAGAAGCATAAAGGTTATGAAAAGTCTTTCAGATTTGGCAATTAAGAGATCAATGATAACTTAGAGGAGCACCTTCAATTAAGAAATGAAGTTAGAAGCTATAACATTAAGGGTTTGAGGGAGGTAAAGTAGAGAAAGTGGAGACAGTGAGATAAGTTTATGGTTTTCCCATGTCATTTGATTTAGAAAATGAGGAGAAGTATAAGATGATAACTTGAGGGGCTTGTTGGGTTTACTGAATTTTTTAAGAGGGGAGAAATTTTAAGCATGTTTGAGGACAAGACAAACATTTTAGAAGCAGTATGTAGGATGGACTAAAATAGAGAAGGAACTAGTAGAGAAGGAGATGTTGAAAATACTGGAGAGAAAGCAAGTGAGAGAAGGAGAGAGGAAAAGAGGGAAAAGAGAGAGAGAGAGGGAAAGAGAGAGAAAAAGAGAGAGAAAGTATAATTGAGGTTGCAATGTTGTAGAGAAGACAAGAGGGATCAATATTAAAGTCTTTAGTCTAAATTTAGATAGAAACATTGACCTAGGCAAGGGGAAGGGCCAACTCTTTGCCAGATTGGGGGGAAGAATAAAATCAGAAAGGGAATCCTCAACTGAAATATAAAGGAGACTGAAATATAAAGAAGACAGCAGAACGTGGGAGGTTTGAGGAAGAAAAAAAAAGGTTCAGAATAGCTTCTGTGGGGAATAAAGAATGGAATCAATTAGGGAGGAATAAAAGGACTAACTTGCTAAGAGGTGCGAACTTAAGTTCAAGCTGGATAAGGAATTTGTAATGCATGTAGTTAGAATGGGAGTGGATGAGGTAGATGGTGGGAGCATTCAAAAAAAAAAGAATAATGATAGGTCCAAGAATTTGAAGAATTCTAGCAGAAGAGAGGGAGAGTGTACAATTAAAATTATTGAGATTGAAAAGGAAGGAAAGCAAAATCAAAGCATGAGTAAAGCCTTGAAAAAGAATTTGGGGATGGAAAGATTGGAGATATAGGCAAAGGTGGAATAAGAGAACACAGCAGAAATGTTAAGTTTCTAATTTTAAAAATGGAATATTTGTAAGAAATAATGAGATTAGGGGCAGCTGGGTAGCTCAGTGGATTGAGAGCCAGGCCTAGAGACGGGAGGTCCTAGGTTCAAATCTGGTCTCAGACATTTCCCAGCTGTGTGACCCTGGGCAAGTCACTTGACCCCCATTGCCTACCCTTACCACTCTTCTGCCTTGAAGCCAATACACAGTATTGACTCCAAGACAGAAGGTAAGAGTTTAAAAAAAAAAAAAAAAAGAAATAGTGAGATCCACTGGATGATCACTCCTTTGTGTAGTTGAAGTCTGGAGTGAAGGACTAGGCCATGGAGCTTATGGAGGGTAGGGAATTGTAAGCTTAGAAAGTCATCAATATGAATATATAAATCCCTTAATATAAAAGCAGAAGTTGAAATGCTTTGTCGCCTCACCCCCACCTCTCAGAATTCCTCATTACTTTCAAAGTTCAGTGCAAGTACCACCTTCTACATAAATTTTTTCCTGATCCCCTTCCCCACTAAAATCCTCATTTTTATTTAAATAGTTTTAGATATGTAGGTAAAAATTTATTCTTTGAATAGAATATAAATTTCTCAAGTAACTCAGGGACAGTTTCATTTTTGTATTTCTCTCTCTAGCATCTAGCTCAGCTCCCATCTCCACTTTCTCTACCCTCACTTCCTCAACCATTTAGATTCTAGCTTCAGTTCCCTTAACTGAAGGTGCTCTTCTAAGTTACCACTGTTCTCTTAATTACCAAATCTGATAGTCTTTTCTTAACCTTTACCCTTTTCAACCTATCTGCTGTATTTGACACTGTTGACTATCCTCTCCTTTTGGATTGTTACTCCTCCTTTGGTTTTCATGTTATTACCCTTTCTTGGCTCTTTTTCTGCCTTTCTGAAGACTTTTGCATCACCTTTGCTGGCCACCACATCATGTCCTCTAACTGTATGTTTTCTGAGGTTCTGTCTCTTATCTTTTCTTTCTATATTATTCTTTCATCAGTTCTCATCGGTTCAACTAGCAGTTCTATTCAGATGTTTCACATGTTTATAAGAGTAGGTGCTTAACATATGTTTAATCAATTGTCTCTCCACAAAAACACTGTGAAATATACTTTCACAACTTGTCTTCTAGGTTCATTTTTGAAATAAAAGTCAATATTAATAAGATCTAATTACTTTGATAGAGAAATTCTAAACCTGAAGTTCATAGTTTATATAATATTTGGATAACTATATTTCAATATATGTAATTCTATGTATTTTGTTTTGTACATTATTATTAAATATTCTGGTTTCACCAAACTGCCAAAATGGCCCATGACCCAAGAAAAGACAAAGAATCCTTGCTCTAATAGAAAGCCCACTTGTAGGTCAATGAATATTATTCTCACAATTAAAACAGCAACAACTAAGTTAACTTTAATAGATGAAAATGAAATCAAATGATTCTTAGCACTCTCCATCCCATTTTATCATTTTGCCTCCATCATGATAGAACTGGAAGATGGCTCCCTAGAATGAAGGACCATTTTCCATATTTCTTTGTGTCTTGGGTAGCAATAGCCAAAGAATTTATCAACAATTGGCCAGCTTCCTGATGATGTGTCTCTCTGTAAGTTGGCATTCTAGTCCTTGGAAAGCAGATATAGACTCTTGCCAGAACTATACTTGAAGCCTGTCCAGCTTGGCAGAATCTACCAGAGCTTGTGTTCCATTGGAATCAGATGCAAGAACCCACGGTCACCTCCACATCATGATGAAGCACTAAAATAGGACTCTGTTGAGGACTAGTCCAGTCATGACAGTACATTACTAAGCTGAGAGCAAGTGATGAGTTATTGATAATCACTAGACAAGTCTAGTTATCCTTTCAAAAATGGAAATGAAGTTAGTCTGGCATAATTTGTTCTTGATGAAGTAATGCTGGCTCTTAGGGATCTCCATTTTCCCTTTCTCTGAGTGCTCATAAATCATTCCTGAAATAATATGTCCTAGAATTTTGCCAGGAATTAAAGTCAAGTTTACTTATAATGTTCAGACTTGATTGTCTTCCCTTTGTTGGAAATCAGGACAACACATGCCCATCTGCAGTCTTCTCCATTCTCTCTAATTCTCCAAGATCTTCCATCATTGGCTGTGTGACTCAGCAATCACAGTTGCTAATTGTCTCAATAGGATGCCTTTATCTGAGTCTGGGAACTGGCATTCTTTGAGCACAGCTGGGTATTATTCTCTGACCATCTCCTTACTTACCTTGGATTTCAGTTTCCTGTTTAACCTTTTTGTTCTTTCCTTCACAGCCTACAGATCATTCTCCTGGAGTGAGAAAATAGCAATATTAAGGTCTATATTCATACTTTCTCTTTGTTCTCCTTATACCAGACATCCAGAATAACTTCTCTCCTTCCAATAAGTCTAAATCCCCTTATGGGTTGTCTTGGGGTTTTTTGACATTCATTACCAGCCTCAGCTTATTCTAAACTTTCATGCCTCTAAGGCTCCAAAGACTCTTTTATATTCAACCTCAATCACATTATCCCTCCTATCAACTTCCATCTATGTTTGTTTGTTTTTTTTTTAATCAAGGTTGATTGGTGAATTTACAATGCATTCACAATGATGTCTTCAGAGAGTTCCAGGTCTTCTTTTTCATTAGAATAGCTTGTATCTATATCATCAGAACTTCAATCTTAAGAGCATCTCATGCTTCTTGGGTCAATTGCTCTACAGAATTTTAGGCCAGTGAGGGAGCTCAGTGGATAGAAAGCCAGGTCTAGAGACAGGAGGTCCTGGGTTCAGATCTGTCCTCAGACATTCCTAATTGTGTGATCCTGAGCAAGTCACTCAACTCAGATTATCTAGCCTTTGACAATGTTCTGGTACTGATGCCTATGTGGAACTGATACATACAAGATAGAAAGTAAGGATTTTTTAAGAAGAAAGAAAGAAAGACTCTTTGCCCATGTACATGTCATGGCTACATGTCAGTTTATTCCTGGCTTTTCTTTTCATATCTATACTCAAATTCTAAAATGGAGCCATCATTTCCTCCCAGATTTCTTATCATTCATCATTTGACAACCAGTTTCTTCATATTTGTCAGAATCAGACCCAGACTAGGAATCCTTATTTGTTCCCACACAGAACACTCAGGCTCAGGGAGTGTCAAAGGTAATCTGGTCTGTACTCTTAACTCAGGTCATACTATAGCTAAAACATCCCTGCTAAATTGTTGCCTGTTTTCTTCCAAAAGATCTCAAGAAAAGAAAATTCTTTATCTTCTCTTGGTAAACCATTTCAGAATTAGAAAACACTTATCACTGGACAGTTCTACCCCTTCTTTTATTTATTCATTTATTTTTTAATCTCCCCCTTCTTTTAGGCAAATGGCTCTTGTTGTTGTTTAATACCTACAATTCTCTCTGCAGAGGAAAAGAAGAACATTTCCTTCTAATAGTCATTATAAAAAGTATTCTTTAATCTCCATATTAATTTATCCATTCATTAAGCTTTAAACTTCCACTGTAGAAAATATGGTAAGCTGCCTTTGAAGGTCCCTTTATTTCTGGTTTTAGTTCTTAGGAATAAGAACTCTTACGTCCTATTTTTTCATCCCTCAATGATTCCTATTACCTCCCTCTTAACCATTTCCAAACTCTCTTAAATTGTAACTTCCAGAATCAGATCAAAGATCCTAAGTAAGACCTATGCAAAAGGAATGGGAGAATGACCACCCTGTGCTCAAGACCAAAGTCTACATTTGTATTTTGGAGCTATAGCTATGGTTATACAATTCTTTACCAAATAGAGAGTCAAAGGCAAAATTTGTCCAGATGAATCTCATAAAAATCGCAAGTATTTTACTTGCCAGTCTACAAGCCCTTTGTTCAACATGACGAAGGGGTAGCCCTGGCAAGTCAAAAATTTCTGTTAAAGGTTAATTTTCTCAAAGCATTGAACATTGACTTCCTTTTCCTAGCTAATTGCTATCTTTTTAACTCAAACAACATGACACCAGACTTAAGAAAGCAGTGTGGTACAGTGGAAACAATACTAATATGGTGGTAAAGGATGCAAGCTCAAATTCTTTCCTTGATGTTTACTATTGGTGACCTTAGTCAGGTCTCTTAACCAATGTAGGACTTATGTCCTCAGCTTTAAACTGAGGAGATTGGACTAGATGGCCTCTGAGGTTTCCTCTAGAGTTATAAGCCCATCTGAATTGAGCATATCCACAGACTTAGACTTGTATTTTAGCCATGTTCCTGCCCCATTCAGATTCAGCATCTTATTCTATTTCTTTATATCCCTGCCTTGCCTAGATGTCCCAATAAAGATACTTACCATTGACTGTAACTTATATCCCAAGACTTGAAAGAGAACCATGGTGTAGGGGATAGAGATATCAATTTGGAACCAGACAACTTGGTTTCAAATCCACACTCATTTACCCTTTGTTTGATTTCTGGAAACTCATTTAACCTCTCTGAGTTTCCTCATCAATAAAATGAAAGATGCTAGATTAGGTGATGCTAAAGTCCTTCCTCTAAATCCTAGGACCCTAAATTCTATAGATGTAACAATAATTGGGCCTCACTGCTACAGGTCCTGTCATACTTTGACCACTACAAGTTATCCAAATCTAACTCACCCCTGTCTTGCCTTTAGTCTTTATTTAGCCTTCTTGTTTCTAGTCTCTGACTTTCAAGCACAATAGATAATCAGAGGCAGAGAAGGAGGAAGTTTTTCAAATCTGATTAGTGGGAAAATTAGAAGTAATACATCTGGAGATCAGATTCTGCTTGAGATCCTCTCTCAGATAATAGCTTATGGCAGCTTCTGTTTATTGTAAGATTTTCTCTAGGAAATTTCTGATTGAAAATCAGTTGAAAATTAGGAAAAAAATCTTTATATCAAAAACCTCTGATAAAAGTCTAATTTCTCAAATTTATAAGGAGCTAAATCAGTTGTACAAAAAAATCAAGACATTCCCCAATTGATAAATGGGCAAGGGGCATGAATAGGCAATTTTCAGATAAAGAAATCAAAACTATCAATAAACACATGAAAAAGTGTTCTAAATCTCTTATAATTAGAGAAATGCAAATCAAAAGAACTCTAAAGTACCACGTCACACCTAGTAGATCGGCTAATATCATAGCAAAGAAAAGTAATAAATGTTGGAGGAGATGTGGCAGAATTGGGACACCAATGCATTGCTGGTGAAGTTGTGAATTGATCCAACCATAGTGGAAGGCAATTTGAAATTATACCCAAAGGACTTTAAAAGACTTTCTGCCCTTTGATCCAACCATACCACTGCTGGGTTTATACCCCTAAAGAGATAATAAGGAAAAAAGGCTTGTACAAAAATATTTATAGTGCTGGATAAGATGGCAGCAGAGTAAAAAGCAGCGCTTAACCTCTCCTAACCGAAACATACAGGACTCCTCAAGGGGACATAAAAACAAATCCAGACGAACAGAGGGACCCCACAACAAGGCTCAGCATGGAAGGTACATGGAATCGGGGGCATTTCCATGCTATAAAGGGATGAATCAGCTCTCACTAAATTGCGAGCTGAGCAACCCCCCCACACACACACACACACCACCTACAACCCCAAAGCCAGCTCAAGAGAAATAGAGCAAGTTTGGGGTACCCATTGAGTCATTGGCAGCTCCAGGGCCTGTTCCTGAGAGCAGCAAGACTTAGGACCCCAAAAGGCTAAAGAACCCACACGGAATTTGAGCGTAGGCTTGGAGCACAGGTGCGGAGCGCAGACGCAGAGCTCAGGCGCGGGTGGAGGCAGACACAGGCGTGCGCATAAGCAAAGGCTCTGAAACCCTGAGTGGGGAACCAGTGCAGATGGGTATACGACTGTGGAAGCAGCACCCTGAGTCTTGTAAAGGAGCCTCAGGCAGAGGATCAAGCAAGGGGGTCCACCAGGGGGCTTGACCTTGAAAACAACAAAACCTGAGACCTCAGGAGCCGAAAGAACGCAGACAGACCCTGAGTGCGAGGATAAAGCTGAGAACGGGCTGGACTAACAATGGCAACCCAAAATCAGGAAGGCCAAAAGAGAAAGATTAACAACAAGAAGAAGAAATCTTTAACACACAACAACTTTTACACAGAGAAAATCCAGACAACCGAGCAAACAGAAGAGGAGAAGAAACAAGCATCTGGACCCTCCCAAAATAATGAAAACTGGTCACATGCTCTTGAAGAGTTCAAATTCGAGATGACAAAAAAGTTGGAAAACATTTGGCTAGAGAAATGGGAAATAGCTCAAAAGGAAATCAGGCAAGAAAATCACAGTTTAAAAGGCAGAATTTTGCAATTGGAAAGTTAGGCTCAGAAATCAAATGAACTGATAAGCAAATTGAACACCAGAAATAAACAGATTGAAAAGGAAAACCAAAAGATTATAGCCAAAAACCAGTCCCTAAAGGCTAGAATTGAGCAATTAGAAGCCAATGATCTCACAAGACAGCAAGAACAAATAAAACAAAGTCAAAAGACTGAAAAAAACAGAAGGAAACATGAAATAATTCAATGAGAAAGTGACAGGCCAAGAAAACTGGTCTAGAAGAGACAATTTGAGAATCATTGGTCTTCCTGAAAAAGCAGAAATTAATAGAAATTTGGACTCCATACTAAAAGAAATTATTCAGCAAAATTGCCCTGAAGTTCTAGAACAAGAGGGCAATATAGACATTGAAAGGATCCATAGATAACCCTCTACACTAGACCCAGAAAACACAAACCCCAGGAATATAATAGCCAAATTCAAGAGTTTCCAAGTAAAAGAAAAAATCTCACAAGAAGCCAGAAAGAGACAATTCAAATATCAAGGAAAACCAATCAGGATCACACAGGATCTGGCAGCCTCCACGCTAAAAGACCACAAGGCTTGGAATATGATATTCAGAAAGGCAAGAGAGCTGGGCCTTCAACCACGGATCAACTATCCATCAAAATTGACTATATACTTACAGGGGAAAGTATGGGCATTCAACAAAATTGAAGAATTCCAAGTATTTGCACAGAAAAGACCAGGACTAAATGGAAAGTTTGATATCCAACCACAAAAATCAAGAGAAACCTGAAAAGGTAAATAAGAAACAGGGGAAAGAAAGAAAACTCATAATTTTTAAATTTGCCTTTCTAAGGGCCTCAGTAAGATCTAATTATCTGTATTCCTATGTGGAGAAATGCCATGTATAATTCTCTGTAGTGAACTCTATTCACTATTATAGTATTCACTATTATAGTAATCAGAAGAATAATTCATAGGGAGAGGATGGAATACTAAATGGTCTAAGATGACATGGGGGTTGGGAAAGAGGGGGGTGAATAGCAGGGGACACCAAGAGAAACTTGAGTGAATAAAAAAAATAGGATATTCTATTACACACAAAGAGGGCATGGGAAGGGGAGGGGACAAATACTATTATAAGAAGGAGAGAAAGAGAGCATTAAGAGGTAATATTTAAACATTACTCTCAGTGTAATCAACCCGGAGAGGGAAGAGTAGCTATATTATCCATTGGGATAAAAAACTCTATCTAACCCTACTGAGAAAGTCAGAAGGGATAAACCAAGGGGAGCAGGGGAGTGGGGAGGTCAAAAAAGGGAAGGGAGATGAAGGGGTAGGGAATTTATTAGACCTTTAAAAATAAAAATAGGGGAATAATAAGGGAGGGGGTAGAAAGGGAAGTTAATCAAGGGAGAGGATAAGGGATACTGGCTCAAAGCAAACCACTGGTTTAAAAGGAAATAGTTTAAGGAGAAGGGGTAGGAATAGGGTAGGATATAAAAATGTCAGCAAATGCACAACTGATAATTATAACTCTGAATGTGAATGGGATGAACTCACTCATAAAACAGAAGGAAATAGCAGAGTGGATTAGAAACCAAAACCCTACCATATGTTGTCTACAAGAAACACATATGAGGTGGGTGGACATACACAAGTTTAAGGTTAAGGGCTTGAGCAAAATTTTTTGGGCATCAAATGAGAAAAAGAAGGCAGGAGTGGCAATTTCTGACAGAGCCAAAGTAAAAATAGATATGATTAAAAAAGACCAAGTGGCATAGCATCCAAATTCATAAAGGAGAAACTGGCAGAGCTCAAGAAGGAAATAGATAGTAAAATCATAATAGTGGGAGATCTAAATATTCCTCTTTCAGATCTAGATAAATCAAACCGAAAAATAAATAAGAAAGAGGTAAGAGAGGTGAATGAAGTCCTAGAAAAATTAGATGTAATTGATATGTGGAGAAAAATAAATAGGGACAAAAAGGAATACACCTTCTTTTCAGCTGTACATGGTACATTCACAAAGATTGACCATGTAATAGGACATAGAAACATTGCAAACAAATGCAAAAGAGCAGAAATAATAAATGTAACCTTCTCAGATCATAATGCAATAAAAATAATAATTAGTAAGGTCACCTGGACAGGCAAATCAAAAACTAATTGGAAATTAAATAATATGATTTTCCAAAACCAATTAGTCAAAGAAGAAATCATAGAAACAATCAATAATTTCATTGAAGAGAATGACAATGATGAGACATCCTACCAATCTCTGTGGGATGCAACCAAGGCAGTATTCAGGGGGAAATTTATATCCTTGAGTGCATATATTAACAAATTAAGGAGGGCAGAGATTAATGAATTGGGCATGCAACTCAAAAAATTAGAAAGCGAGCAAATTAAAAATCCCCAGATGAAAACTAAATTAGAAATACTAGAAATCAAGGGAGAAATTAATAAAATCGAAAGTAAAAGAACTATTGAATTAATAAATAAGACTAGAAGCTGGTACTTTGAAAAAACAGATAAAATAGACAAAGTACTAGTCAATCTAATAAAAAAAAAAGGAAAGAAGAAAACCAAATTGACAGTATCAAAGATGAAAAGGGAAACCTCACCTCTAATGAAGAGGAAATTAAGGCAATCATTAAAACCTATTTCGCCCAATTATATGGCAATAAATATAACAATTTTGGAGATATGGATGAATATTTACAAAAATATAAATTGCCAAGATTAACAACACAAGAAATAGAATACCTAAATAATCCCATATCAGAAAAAGAAATTGAACAAGCCATCAAAGGACTCCCTAAGAAAAAATTGCCAGGGCCTGATGGATTCACAAGTGAATTCTATCAGACATTCAAAAAGCAACTAACCCCAATACTATACAAATTATTTGATATGATGAGCAAAGAAGGAATCCTACCAAATTCCTTTTATGACACAAATATGGTACTGATTCCAAAGCCAGGGAGATCAAAAACAGAGAAAGAAAACTACAGACCAATCTCCCTAATGAACATAGATGCAAAAATCTTAAATAGAATACTAGCAAAAAGACTCCACCAAGTAATTAAGAAGATCATCCACCATGATCAGGTGGGATTTATACCTGGAATGCAAGGATGGTTCAACATTAGGAAAACCATCTACATAATTGATCATATCAACAGTCTAACAAACAAAAATCACATGATCATTTCAAGAGATGCTGAAAAAGCCTTTGACAAAATACAGCATCCATTCCTATTGAAAACACTGAAAAGTATAGGAATAGAAAGACCTTTCCTAAAAATAATAAACAGTATATACCTAAAATCATCAACAAACATCATATGCAATGGGGATAAATTAGAAGCCTTCCCAATAAGATCAGGAGTAAAACAAGGATGCCTATTATCACCTCTATTATTCAACATAGTACTAGAAACATTAGCAGTAGCAATTAGAGAAGAAAAAGAAATTGAAGGTATCAAAATAGGCAATGAGGAGACTAAGCTATCACTCTTTGCAGATGATATGATGGTCTACTTAAAAAATCCTAGAGAATCAACTAAGAAGCTTGTAGAAATAATCAACAACTTTAGCAAAGTGGCAGGATACAAAATAAATGCACATAAATCATCAGCATTTCTATACATTTCCAACACATTAGAGTAGCAAGAGGTAGAAAGAGAAACACCATTTAAAATCACCCTAGACAATATAAAATACTTGGGAATCTATCTACCAAAACAAACACAGCAGTTATACGAAAACAACTACAAAACACTTTCCAAACAAATAAAACTGGATCTCAACAATTGGAAAGCCATTGATTGCTCATGGGTAGGACGAGCTAACATAATAAAAATGACAATTCTACCCAAATTAATTTACCTATTTAGTGCCATACCTATCAAACTACCAAAAAACTTCTTTATTGAATTAGAAAAAACTATAACAAATTTCATCTGGAATAACAAAAGATCAAGAATATCAAAGGAAATAATGAAAAAAAAATGTGAAGGAAGGGGGCCTGGCAGTACCAGATATTAAACTATACTATAAAGCAGCAGTCATCAAAACAATATGGTACTGACTAAGAGACAGAAGGGAGGATCAGTGGAATAGACTCGGGGTTAATGATGTCAGCAAGACAGTGTATGATAAACCCAAAGAGCCCAACTTTTGGGACATGAATCCACTATTTGACAAAAACTGCTGGGAAATTTGGAAAACAATATGGGAGAGATTAGGTTTAGATCAACATCTCACACCCTACATCAAGATAAATTCAGAATGATGAATGACTTGAATATGAAGAGGGAAACTATAAATAAGTTAAGTGAACACAAAATAGTATACTTGTCAGATCTCTGGGAAAGGAAAGATTTTAAAACCAAGCAAGAGTTAGAGAAAATTACAAAATGTAAATTAAATAATTTTGATTATATTAAACTAAAAAGTTTTTGTACAAACAAAAACAATGTAGTCAAAATCAAAAGGGAAACAACAAATTGGGAAAAAATCTTTATAACAAAAAACTCTGACAGGAGTCTAATTACTCAAATATACAAGGAGTTAAAGCAATTGTATAAAAAATCAAGCCATTCCCCAATTGATAAATGGGCAAGAGACATGAATAGGCAATTTTCAGGTAAAGAAATCAAAAGTATTAATAAGCACATGAGAAAGTGTTCTAAATCTCTAATAATTAGAGAAATGCAAATCAAAACAACTCTGAGGTATCACCTCACACCTAGCAGATTGGCTAAAATGAAAGAAGGGGAGAGTAATGAATGCTGGAGGGGATGTGGCAAAATTGGGACATTAATGCATTGCTGGTGGAGTTGTGAAATGATACAACCATTCTGGCTGGCAATTTTGAACTATATTCAAAGGTCTATAAAAAAAAAATGCCTGCCCTTTGATCCAGCCATACCGTTGTTGGGTTTGTACCCCAAAGAGATCATAAATAAACAGACTTGTACAAGAATATTTATAGCTGCGCTTTTTGTGGTGGCAAAAACCTGGAAAAGGAGAGTATGTCCTTCAATTGGGGAATGGCTGAACAAAATGTGGTATATGCTGATGATGGAATACTATTGCGCTCAAAGGAATAATAAACTGGAGAAGTTCCAGGTGAACTGGAAAGACCTCCAGGAATTGATGCAAGCGAAAGTAGCAGAGCCAGAAGAACATTGTACACAGAGACTGATGTACTATGGTAAAATTGAATGCAATGGACTTCTGTACCAACAGCAATGCAATGACACATGACAGCTCTGAAGGATTTATCCAAAAGAATGCTACCCACATTCAGAGGAAGGACTGCAGGAGAGGAAACATAGAAGAAAAACAACTGCTTGGACACAAGGGTTGGGGTGGACATGATTGGGGATGTAGACTTGAAACCACCACACCAATGCAACTATCAACAATTTGGAAATAGGTCTTGATCAATGACACATGATAAAACCAGTGGAAATGTGCATCGGCATGGATGGGGGAGTGCGGGGGTTGAAGGGGAAAGTAGGAACATGAATCATGTAACCATGTTAAAAATGAATATTAATAAATGTTAAAAAAATATTTATAGCTGTGCTCGTGGTGGCAAAAAAAATTGGAAAATGAGATGCCCTTCGATTTAGGAATGGCTGAACAAATTGTGGTATCTGTTGGTGATGGAATACTACTATGCTAAAAAGAATAATTAACTGGAGAAATGCTATGTGAACTGGAATGGCCTTCAGGAATTGATGCAGAGTGAAAGGAGCAGACAGGAAAACCTTATACACAGAGACTGTTATACTGTGGCACAGTTGAATGTAATAAACTTCTCTACTAGCAGCAATGCAATGATCCAGGACAATTCTGAGGGACTTATGAGAAAGAAGGCTAGCCATATCCAGAGAAAAGAATTGTGGGAGTAGAAACACAGAAGAAAATCATTTGCTTGATCACATGGGTTGATGGGGATATGATTGGGGATGTAGACTCTAAATCAGGGGTTGGCAACCTTTTTGGCCATGAGAGCCATAAACACCACATTTTTTAAAATGTAATTTCGTGAGAGCTGTACAGTGCTCACAGTGCACACTCCTGTAATAGCACCTGAAAAAAAAATTGACTTTATGGCTCCTGCAGAAAGAGCCATACGTTGCCGACCCCTGCTCTAAATGATCACTCTATTGCAAATACTAATAATATGGAAATAAGTCTTGATCGATGATGCATGTAAAACACAGTGGAATTGCTCATTGGCTATGGGGGGGGGGGTAGGAGGGAGGGAAAGAACATGAATCATGTAACCATTGAAAAAAATTCTTTATTAATTAATTAGGTTTTTTTAATGGAGAGTTGAGTAAACTAGCATCTAATGATGAAAACCAGAAAACCCGTTATAAATAAATAACACTTCAATCAGGAGCCCCCAGTGTAGAAAACAAGCTGTTTCTTTAGCTGTTAAACAGGAAGAATTAAGGATGAGAAGTACCAACAACAATAGAAAATAACCTAAGATCTTGGTTCTAGTAGACATGGAAGGCAAGGTAATTTTATAGTGATCTGAAGAAAAAGTATGTTATGGTTTTGTTGATCACTGCCAAATAACTGCTTTTTTTGAATTTTGTATACTCTTATCTTCCATCTTGAAATCAATATTGTGTATTGGTTCCAAGACAGAAGAGCAGTAAGGGCTAGGCAATGGGGGTTAAGTGATTTGCCCAGGATCACACAGCTAAGAAGTATCTGAGGCAAGTTTTGACACCAGGACCTAGGCTTGGCTGTTAATCCATTGACCTATCTAGCTGCCCCCCCATAACATCTTTTCATAATCAAAGCATAGGTGTGTCTCCCTCTTAGATCAAAACAAATTAAAATAACAAAAGGAACACCTCCAAAATCTCCAGGTTATTGGACAGAAAAATAACAAGTACAACCAGAAAAACAGAAGTAGAATAGACCATTAATTCACAGAATATCTGAGAAGAGATCCAATAATAGAACCCATACCCTTAGATATTTAAACAGAAATCATTATATATATATGCATATATATATATATTTTTTTTTAAAGTAAATGAACTAGAGATTTTACTGAAAAAGATAAATCCCATAGATAAAATTTAGACCAGGTATAATAAGACTCATGACTATAATTAGGCTACAGAAATAGTCTATGTTTTTCTATCATTGTATATTGAGTATGTATATACATTTAAGAGAATATTGGAACCTAAACACCAGTCTTTCCCCTTATTTTGGTGACAACCAATGTTGTCACCAAAGAAGAAGAGCAGTGATAGATTCATGGAAGTATACCATAAACACCTGGACAAAAGATAGAATAAGACAAAAGGTTTATATACATATACCTAGAGCCATGAGATAATAGTAATGGAAGACTTCAGTTACACAGGCTGCTATTAGATCATTTCTTCAAAAGTCAGAATATCTAATAAATTGTAAACTTGACCAAATGATAACTTCATTTTTCAAAAGAATAAGAAGAGTGATAAGGGGAATTGTATTCTGTGTATTTTTCTGACTAAAAACCAGAATAGGATCCTTGGAAGGAAATAATCTTTAAGTCTTAGAATTTTAGAAAATAAATGTATTTGTTTATTTTTGTGTGAATTTATAATATGCCCTTCCTATTACTACTCCCACCCCCAGGTAAATGACAGTAACAAAAACAGAAAACAAAATCCTCCTTATTAATATAGGTAGCTCAGCAAAACAAATTCCCACTTTGGTCATGCCCAAAAACATATTTCTCTGTATATGTTTTAAGTCAATCACATCTTTGTCAGAGATGAGTGGTATGTTTCATCTTCAATCTACTAAACTCATATCATTACAATAATCAGAATTCTAAAGTTTTTCAAGGTTGTTTTTCTCTATAATGTTATAATTAAATAAATGATTCTCCCAATTCGGTTCATTTCATTCTGTATTCGTTCATAAGGGTCTTCTCAATTTCCTCTGAAACTATTTCACCATTTTTATGATAAAATAATATTGTTACAGTCATATATCATAATTTGTTAATCCATTTCCCAATATTAAAAAATGAAAAAAGTAAAGTTTAGTCCAAAATTTACTCAATTTAAAGAGAACAAATTTCTATGGCTTCAAAGGAAAAGTCTCATGAACCAAAATTTTTCAGAGGAAGTCAGCCAAGAGGACCGATACTTTCAAAAATGGAGCTCTAAAGACACAAAGAAATAATTCTTAAGAAGGACAAAGGATGAATTTTCTAAAGAGACAAATATGGAACTCATTAGTCAACTTAGTTTTCCAAAATACATGAAGAATAAACAGAAGCAAGAGAAATTAATGCAGGGCAAGAACGAAATCATAGCTTTATCTATAATAATAGTGTCATAAATGAATTGATTGCCAAATTATAGATATTCTTGAGCTAGGAGTTGAAGAAATAGACAATCAAATGGCTAACAGTCAGGATCTTGGCAGACTAGAACTTCAGGCTAAAACTAACCAGATGAAATTTAATAGATTAATGCAAAATCTTATATTTGGTTTGAAAAAAATCAATTTTATATTCTTTTGCTTTTTTTGTGCAGGAGGTGGGATATGCATGTCTAGACATTAGATTGTCTGCGGTGGGGGGTAGGGGAAGGATACAAGGCCCACACTAAAACAAATTCAGTATGAGCAACACATATGAAAATGGCAGCCAAAAGAGTAAATGCAGTCTTTGGCTGACTTAAGAAAAGCAAAAGGACATACATCTAGACTAGCGTGGTGAATTCAGGAGCCACATTTTAGGCAGAAGAAACAAGATGGAGAGCATCTCAATGGTTGAAAATATTGGGGATATTTAGTCTAACATCATAGGATCCTGGGATTTAGAGCTGGAAGGGATCACAGAGATCATCGAATCTAATTCACAGATTTACAGATGAGAAAATTAAGGCCCAGGAAGACTAAATGACATACCCATCGTAGTAAGATAGAAAGTGTCAGCAGTGAGATTAGAAACCAAAGTTTTCAGACTGTAGATTCAGTATAAAAGAAGACTTATAGGGCATAGGATACTGGTCAAGTATTTGAAGGGCTGTCATATGCAAAAGGATATATCCTATTGGTCCAAGAGAGCAGAAATAGAAACAATGGTTGATAGTTGTAATGAGGAAGATTTAGACTGTATATGAAATATAATAATATATATATAACATAAAATTTAATATATTGTATAATACAATATAATTATATATTATATATAAATGTAATAATAATGTAATAATCAGAACTATCTGAAAGTGGAATAGAGACATCTAGATGGCATAGTAAATAGTGTACCAGGTCTAGAGATTCATCTTTCTGAGTTCAAATATGACCTCAGACACTTACTAGCTGTGTGAACTTGGGCAAGAAACGGAACCCTGTCTGCTTCTGTTTCCTCATCCATAAAATGATCTGATAAAGAAATGGCAAAGCATTCCAGTATCTTTGCCAAGAAAACCTCAAATGGAGTCATGAAGATTTGTGCATGACTGAAGCAACTGAACAACAATGACCACAAAGGTAGGGTGGGCTTCCCCTTAGAGTAGAGGGTTGCCCCTCTTAGGAGGTCATCAAGTAGTGTCTGGAGCGGTGATTCCCAAAGTGGGCGCTACTGCCCCCTGGTGGGTGCTGCAGTGATCCAGGAAAGCGGTGATGGCCACACTTTTTTTTTGTATTACAATCTATTCTGAGTTCAATAAATAGTTTCATAATTTCCAGGGGACACTGAGTAATATTTTTTCTGGAAAGGGGGCAGTAGACCAGAAAAGTTTGGGAACCACTGGGCTAGAAGAACACTTGTCAGGTTTTGCTCAGAAGATTCTTGCTCAAATGTGGCCCAGGTTAGACAGCCTCAGAGGTCCCTTCTGACTCTGAAATTCCATGGTTTTATGATAGGGAGATCCCAACGTCATACTTCCTATGTCCTACCAACAAAGTGCATATCTCCTCACATACAGATCAATTTTCTCACACAAAACAAGAGGCTGAGACCTAAAATGACCTAGATAATCCAAAGGGAGAATAAGTTCTAAGATGATATCTCACACATTTTTCTGAAGCAGAAATACAGCCAGGGATCCCAACATGTATCAAGTTTAGATACAGCTTACCTATGGCCCTTTTAAAGACCAAGGTAAACCATGAGCTCCTCTGGCAATACCCATCATTAATGGCCCAGGGAAGCCCTTCTGGTTCTCATTTACTTTGGAGATGCTTTGTCCAAAATCCCCGATTCTCCTCTTTAAAAGAAATGATTGAGAAACAATGAATCACATCTCTTCCGAATGTGTGCCCTGGAAGTGAGCTGTGATATTGCTGTGGTTAGTCACGGCCCTGTGATGAGAGCAATACAGTCATTACACTCTAATTTCTAAAGCAAAGATAAAATTACGTGATTAGGATCTAATTAAACTCTAACTACCAGCGCCATGAATCACTCTGGCACATGGCTTCATGGCTGCCGTGGGAAGCGTCTGTAACTTTGCTTCTTTGCTGGCCTGAGATAGCCTTGATGGGATCACATTTGCTCAGCTGCTGTTTGCATCTCTGCTCTTATTTTGGCAGAGGACACCAATACTGTTTCCCTACAAGCCAGTCACTAGACACAACCCATATCCAGCCTGACAGCAAATGGCCTGTGACAGACTTGCTCTGGTGCATTTCATCACGGAAATCACAGAAGCTCATGGGGGGCCTCGAGGTTGAGTTCCAGCCACTTTTCCCATTTGGATTGAGAACTTCTGAAATGAGGCATTTCTAGGTAATTAGTATGATTGTGTTTCCTTAATCCATATGGCTTCTGATGTGGCTTTACCTGCTTTATTTCTCAAAAGATCCAGCTCTTTGATTTCTTTGGACTGATCATTCCTTCATTCAACAAATAGTATTGAGCATCTCCGGGAAACACATAACCCTGAGCGAGGCTCTGGGGAAGTCTGACACATCTCATTCCCAAGAAGTTCATCATAAAGTGGAGAAACAAGAAACACATTTAGAAGAAATAAGACACACGGTAGAGAAATAAATCACAAATATAAGTCAGAATTCAAGAAGCTACATGGCTCAGTGGATAGAATGCTGGATCTGGAGACAGAAAGACCTGAGTTTAAATCCAGCCTCAAATACTTAGTTGTACAACCCTGGGGAAGTAATTTACCCATTTGTCTCAGTTTCCTCATCTGTAAAATGAACTGGAGAAGGAAATGACAAACCACTCCATATCTTTGCCAAGAAAACCCTAAAAGAGGACATGAAGAGTTAGACAAGACTAAATGATATGTTCTTACATCAGAATTGTGATTAAGTTCTAGAAGAAGAGAGGTAAAAAGGCTATGAGTTCATCGGAGTGAAAGATACCTTCTAGATGAGAGAATTAGGAAAGCTTTTTGGGGGCTGGGGTGATATCTGAGCTGGGATTTAGAAAGATGGGTAGAAATGGAAAAGTAAAGCTAAGAAGAAAACTCCCTAAAAGAAGGAATAGCTTGGATGAAGACAAAGAGGTATGAAACCATGTGGTAAGTTTATGGCACAAGAAGTCCAGTTTGGCTGGAACATTAGGTGCTTTAAGGGGAGTAGTAAGAGATAAGACTGGGACAATTGATCATGGCCATAAAGTTGGAAAGGTAGATTGGAGACAAAGCGATGGGATCTGAATAACTGGCTAAGGGGTATGGGCTTTAAGTTAGTAATAAGGAATTCATTGAAGATTTAAAATAAATTTTTTTAATTCTGTTAAAAATGCAGGATCTCAATATATAAACAGGGACATAAGAAAATAAGGTGAAAACAGCACATATCATTAAATATAAACAAGTCATGGAGAGTGATCACGTATATGTCTACAATCTTTTATTATTTACTGATCGTTAACCTTACTCCCCAATTGTATATGCATATATTATTGTACTAAAATAGTCCAAAAACCCTCCCTGATTATTTTAGCATTTTCTTGGAGGAGGTGGCCTCTCTCTAATAATGTCCCTCAATGAGCCCTAGATTTGGGGTCAAAGATCCTGGATTCAATTCCTAATTTTACTACTTACTATCTTGTAGATCTTGAGCAAATTACTTCACATCTCCAGACCTTAGTTTCCTCATTTGTAAAGTAATAAAACTGGATGAGATGATCTCTAATGTACCTTCAAACTCTAAATCTATGACTTTATGCATTACTTGTCTTGCTCTCATTTGGAAATATATGTGTGTGAACTTGATATAAATTGTATCCCTTTTTCCCTTTGAAAAACCATTTTGGTCATTATTGGACCCACCCTAAATCGAGAGAGCATTTGTACTAAGAGAAGATGCCAGAAACTTGCCTCTTTTCCTCATGAATTCTGGCATCTGAAAGACTGTCCTCTGACCTGGACTGAGGTCAAATCTGCCCAATCAGAGAGCCCCAGAAAAAGTGACATCAACGGTTTTATAAGAGAGGGAACTGAGTAAGTGAGGTCTTTTTTGACTTGTCATCTCTTGACTAGCTCTTGGCTTTCTCTCTTGAGATGGAGACTTTTCCTGGTGGGCAGTTTTTTGTTAGTGAATGGAGACAAGCACAGCAAATTACCAGGAGAATATACAACTATATCTCTCTCTCTTACTGCAACCTTTACTATTTATTAAATGAACTAATTAATATACAGTCTCCAGAGGATTTTAGTCATAACATATGGAAATGCTTTTGGTTCATTCATACAGAACCAGGGCTTCACTGTCCAATCCTTAACTTCTCCTGGCTTGAGATAGAAATGAGAAACCACAAAATGTCCTTAATTGATAAACTGTCTTACCACCCCCTTAAAAAACAAAACAAAACAAAACAATAACAAAAACAAAAACATGCTCCTTCCTTGCATCAAAGAATTGTGATGGCTATGTCTCTTTCCTGAACCTGGTTTAGAGGCATCAGCAAACTGCCTGATGTGAAGGTAAAAACAGCATTACCTGTTAGGAAGAAGTTGGTGAGCTGCCCTCATTTCATCCTTTCTCTGTTTCTGGCTTCCAAACTCATTATTCCAACTGAAACTACTCTCTTCAAAGACAACAGTGATCACTTTAATTGCCCAATTTAATGATCTTTTCTCAATCCTCATTTTCTTGACCTCTTTGCTGCCTTTGGCAAGGATGATCACTCTCTTCTCCTGCATATTCTCTCTTTTCTAGATTTTCCTGATGCTACTATTCTCTACTGGCTCTCCTACTTGTCTGACCACTCTTTGGTTTCCTTTCCTACATCTACATGCAGATTATAGAGGGCTCTGTCTTGGGTCCTATTTCATTCTCCCTCCTCCTTGAAGATCTTATCAGATAACATGAGTTCAGTTATCAAAACTCTGTTAATGATTCCCAGATCTCAATATCTAGCTCTAGTTTCTCTCTTCAACTCCTGTCTCATCGCCACCTATAATCTCAAATTGTATATCCTGTAGGCATTTCACACTCAACATTTGTAAGATAGAATTCATTATCTTTCCTTCCAAACCATCAAACCTCTCTGTTATTGTTGAGGGCACCACAATTCTTCTAGAGACCCAGGCTTTGAGCATTGGAATCAGACTTAATTTTCTTTTATACTCATTCCATTATACTCATTACTGTTGACAAGTCTTGTTATTCCTATCTTTACAGTATACCTAGTATATGTCCCCTTTTTCTCTACTCACACAGGCACTTCACACATTGATTCTTGCATAGTCTTCTGATTGGTCTGCCTGGTTAAACTTTTGCCCTACTCTAATTCATCCTCTACTTAGCTGCCAAAGTGATTTTCCTATAAGAGGTCAGACAATATCATCCCACTGGATAATAAATTATAGCCACTCCCTATTATTTGCAAGATAAAATATAAAATTCTCTGACATTTAAAGCTCTCCTCAACCTAGATTCTCCTTTATATACTCTATTCAGCACTGGCCTTCTTACTGTTACACACACACACACACACACACACACACACACACACACACACACACACAGAGTCCATTTATGAATTCTGAGCTCTTTATTGCCTGTCCCCCATGCTTGGAACTTTTGGGTCAGATCAAATCCAACTTCTTCCAACTTTCCCTGGAACCATCTCTTCCTCCTCATCTTCTCTCCCGTCATTATACCTTCTCTCTGAGATTACTTTCCATCAACTGTACATATCTTATAGGCCCACAAGTTATTCTCAATCTACCAAGACAGTTTTACTGAGGTGTGTGTCTGTTGTGTGTTCTATAGCTTCTTGGAACTATATGTGAGACTTGGGTTAAAGGTGAACACTGAAAGTGGATCAGCAGGTTTTAAAAAGGCTTTAAGTTTTAAACTTTTAAGTTTTAAAAGTTTTTAAAAAGCACCAAAGGTGCTAGTATTTCTTGTACACCCCATATGCTTATTGGTGAGTTAGGGGGATGAAAAATAAAAATACCAAGCAGGTGAAGTCTTCCCCCCAGTGCAATGGGTTAATAAGAACAATTTGTTTTACTGGCCACAAAAGTGGCTGAATCATAAACTGTGGGGTGCTTAGAGCTTGATTAGACTTCAAAGATGCCCAGGTCATCCACTGGAATCCTATGATTCTGGAAGACATTGAGGCTAAAGATTTGTGCAACTCTACCTCACTTAATTCCTACTCACAAGTCAAGAAATCACCTATGATGTCATTAGTAGTCTTTGAAAATGAAAGAACAACAATATATCTTTTTTCATATTTTACCTTTTTATATTTTTCCAGAGTACATGTTAGTACAATTTTAATAATAATTTTCTGACTTTTTGTGAGACATGTTTTCCCTCTCCTTCCTAACCCTCCCTTCCCCTTGACATAACAGGTCATATGATATAGGTTGTATATGTCCAATACATAATTCCATGTTAGTAAAATTGTGAAAAAAATATAGATGGCTTATGTTAGAGAAAAATTCATGGAGGAAATAAAGTGAAGAATGGTACACTTCAATCTGCATTCATATTCCATCAGTTATAGTTCCTTTTTTGGTGGTAGATAGTCTTTTTCATCATGAGTCCCTTGGAGTTGTCCAAGATCCTTGCATTGTTGATAATAGTCATACAGTTCATTATCATACATTATTGTTGTTACAGTGTACAAAGTCCCCCTGATTCTACTCATTTCACTTTACATTCCTTCACATAAGCCATTCCTGGTTTTTTCTGCTCATCTTATTTGTCATTTCTTATATCACAATAGTATTCCATTATAATCATATACCAAAATTTGTTCAACCATTCCCCAGTTGATGAACGTCCCGTCAGTTTTCAATTCTTTGCCACCATAAAAATAGATGCTATAAATATTATTGTACAAATAGGTCCTTTTCTCCTACCTTTGATCCCTTTGGGATACAGACCTAGTAGTGGTATGGCTGGGTCAGAGGCTATACAATTTTATGGCTCTTTGAGCATGGTTCCAAATTGCTCTCCAGACTGGTTGTATAAGATCATAGTTCCATCAAAGTGTATTAATGTATCAATTTTCCCACATCCCTTCCAACATTTATGGTATTCCTTTTTTGTTATGATAGGTGTGATTAAGTGTGAAGTAGTAAACAATATTATCTTATAAGACTAAACCAGGTTTGCATGTTTTTCCTTCATTAGATGTGAACTTCTTGCTTTTCTTTGTATCCCCAAAGCTTAGCATAGTGCCTGATACAGAGTAAGCACTTAATATTTATTTGCTAACTGACTGGCTTCCTTTGTTGTCTCTACCCCATGTTCTCATCCTCCAATGGTTCCTTAACACTTTCCTTTTGCGCATTAATCATAATAAAGGCCTTTTGACTTAAGCATATATAAGCCTAATTATTTTTCGAAACCTCCCTTAAGTTCCCAGATAATTGAAATAAGCCAGTACAAGCATACACATCATCTTTGTTTCTTTGGTATCAGATGACAAGAAGGGAATAAAAGTCTTCATATCTTATTTTGTTTAAGTTGTCTTCTCCTTCCTTTACCTTCCCCCCAATTAAGGAGAATGATCTTAGAGGAAAAACACATTTTTTTTCAAAATTATTTAATGTGTACAATGCATAGATTTGTTGTAATGATCATCCTTTACATATATTATCTTTTTTGATCCTCATAGTAACTTTGTAGGGTAGATGCTATTATAATCTCCACTTTTACCAGTTGGAAACACAACATAGTACAGAATATAGAGATCTGTTCTTGAAGCCAAGAAGACTTGGTTCATGTTCGGGCTTTGATACATACTAGTTGTGTGACCCATTTAATTTCTCACTGCTAAATGTAATTCCCTAAGACTATAAGTTGAAAAGAAGGTCCTGACTTGCATTGATAGAAGCAATGTCATCATATGATAAGAAATAGAGTACTAATGACAACATAAATCTAACCCCTAATTTACAAATGAGAAAATAGAGTCAGGGCTAAAGCGACTTGTCAAACAAGGACTGGAGCTAGTAAATGTTTAACAATTTCCTCTCTACTGTATATATATAACACATACTGTATATATAACACAAGTTTAATCTGCATTATTCACATTTTCTCTGTCACTTTCTTAAGTCTAAATGCTTTACAAAATAATAACAAAAAAAACCCAAAATCAACAAAACAATAAATGTTAAACATGCTCCCAAGGCACACTTTTTTTTTCTATGAGTACTTCACTCATGTTGTTGTAACAACCTGTGAGTACAGATCCCATAGGGTACATGAGAGGATCTTGTCTTGTCACTTTCTTTGTTATGATGATTAATTAAATATATTTTACTTTAAACTAATATGTCTCCTAGCTCTCTGGTGAAAATAAAGACATTAGTATAGGATTGAAGGCGATAATTTTAATTTTAATTGTGTACTGGTCTAGAGTTCCTCAAGTCTAATGCAGCTTTTCTAAAAGGTTTTACATCTTTAAAAGACTCCAAATTTTGTACATATTATGCTGGTCCTTTGATTCAAATTATTGCATTAAGGTAAAATCTTTCTATTCCTATAATTTGTAATGTTTTTTCTATAAACATAAATGGATTATATATTTTATAAAAACATTTTTCTGCATCTATTGGTATAGTTTTATTTTTGTTATTGTTAATATGATTTAGTTTACTTATTCTTGAACAATTCTTACCTTCATAGTAGAAATCCCACTGAATAATTATTTTACCATATGGCTATATTCTAATTGCAATAATCTATTTTTTTGCATGAATAATCACTGATGATATGTCTCTAATTATCTTTCTTTGATTTATCCTTCCCTGGTTTGGAGATTAGAATTATATTTGTCTCATATTGCATAAAATGCTGCCTTTCTCTACTTTTGAAAATGGTTTATATGGCATCAGGATTATTTGTTCTTTGCATGCATGATAGAACTCATTTGTAAATCCAAAAATACAGTTTTATCAAAAATACAGTTTTATACATATAATCATAGTTTTTATTCTTTAATAATATTCTCTGTTTCTCTACTATTCATTATGATTTCCTTCTCATTAAATTCTCTAAAATACTAAATTCCCTTAAATTGAGAATTCTCTTTAAATTTTATTTATTTTCATTCTTGGCTAGATTAGCTAATGGCTAATTGATCTTTTCAGAAACACAGCTTCTGAATTTTTATTAATTAATTTTTGGCTTTCTTTCCCACCATTTTCCTCTATGGTTTTAGTAATCTATAATTTTGTGCTTACTTGGCATGTAGTTATTTGTTAATCTAATTTTTGTAACTTCAACGTAGCTTTCTAATTCTTTTTTCCTGTTTTGTTAATATAAAAATTTTAGAGAATAAATTTACCTCAAAAACTGCTTTAACCGTACTCCATAAACTTTGATATTTTGCATGATTATCATTGTCATTATATTTTAAATGTTTTCTTATTTGCATAATTTGGTCTTATACCTAATTATTCTTAAGCAAATTATTTTAGTCTTCAATAATGTCTGCATCTTTTCTTCACATTTTCTTTATATTATTCTAGTTGTCATAACCCTTAAAAGTATTATCAAAACTTGTTTTCTTTATTGATATTTTATGCAATAAAATATGATCATTTTCTATAAGGGTCTCATGTATGTTTGAAGCAAAATTAAATTTTCTAATGAATTAATTTAATTCCATACATATCCAGTTATATCTATGTGTTTATCGAGGCACTTTGGCTTAGAGAACTAGAGCCAGAACTGGGAAGATCAGATTTCAGGATCCACCTCTGACATATACTAGTTATGTGATTCTGGACAAAACATTCAACCTCTCAGTGCCCTTAGGAAACTTACTGAGATTATTAATTGAAGAAAAGGTATGTCTGTAAAGGAAATTCCTCAATAAGAGTACTCTACAATAATGAAATATAGACACAGACCATATACATACATATGAACTCTAATATTTTTCAGAATTCTATTCAATTCTACATCTTTTTCTCATTTATCTTTCTTTTTTAATTATATTTTAAAAGCAGAGTCTTTTACTATCTCACTATTAAAAAGGGTTTTTTCTATCAAGATTCTTTGGTAATTCACTTAGCTTTTCCATTAAACATTTTCTTTATATATCTAGTTTCTAGGCTATTAGGTGGGGGAAGGTGTTTACATATAATTGTATACATGCATTTCTATATATAATATTGATTTACATTTATTGTAAATTATTTCCTCTAGCATGATATAGTTGTCATGATTAGCTTTCTTGATGGTTTCTAAATTAAATCCAAAGTGATATTAGCTTAGTCTGAAATGAACACTTAATTTTCTGAAGTAAGCTGATGAATAGTAATATTTTTCCAACTTCTCATTTTAAGCTTACATATCTTTTTTTTTTTCCTTAGGTGTGTTTTCTTTATCCAATGTATCTTTGAGTCATCTATTTATCCATAATCTATCTATATTTTTAGAGATTAATTCTGTCCATTAAGATGCAAAGTCATATAAATTTGGGGATTTTTCCACTAGTGTGCTAGTTGTCATATTTTTGTTGTCAGCAAAACACACACACACACACACACACACACACACACACACACACACACACACACACACAAACCTTAATTCCCTTTAGCCAATAGTATCAGAGTCCTATACGCAAACACTTGTCTTAACATCTATAAACAACCTGAGATATAATTCACATCTTGGCCTTTACTAAATCACATTGTCATGCACCTCAACACACACCTATATCATTATCCCTGATTTCATAAAGAATTCAAATAACTCTAGAGGGTGTTTTCCCTTTGTAGAATTTGTCCCTTCCATCCCCCCTCACTACCTTGCTTATACAATATTTATTATACCTATGGTCAGGTCAAAGAATTACTTTTCTTAATCGTCCAACTCTACTTTCTTTGTTTGCTGAATTAAGAACAAATAAGCACATATAAAATTTATGCAAAATAAATGCCAAGTGATTGGTGGGGGCCTGAGGGGTGGATAAGCAAATACAAATGCACACAACTGGAAGAATCAAGAAATGCCTCTCACAGGAGGTTGCCTTTCAGTTGGCCCTTGATGGGTCTTAGGGATTCCAAGAGGTAGATGTAATAAAGGAGGGCAATAATGTTATTTCTTGTTGTTGAGTTTTTTTTAAATTGGTCCTACCTCCCCCATGCCAAGTCTTTGGTGATCTTAAGTCATCAATCAAAATGACCTTGCTATTGGGCATTTGTCACCTGAATCAAAGCTGGAATTGTCTTGGTGATCCTCTGTGATGGTTCTAATGATAGAATTGTGCCGGCCATTTTTGAACACTTTATTCCTGTAAAATAGAGGGGAATTAAAGTGCTGGGCTTTTCTGTATACTTTCATTTGGCCATCTTGACAGAAGTCTCCCTCTAGAAGCATTTCAATAATGGAGATAAAAATCACCATCATCTTTATTGCATATGAGTAGTGTTTGTACATCTAAAGAAAAGAAGGTCTAAGAAAAAAACCAATTACTCTATTCTTGCTTGTGGCTTTCCATTAGTTATGATCTCTGTCTTCTTTGTAACAGGAGTAGGGATGATATATAAAGGATCTCTTAAAGGGCTGGAAAATTACCATCGGTGTCCCATGCCATTTGGAGAAGCTCCTTCACATTGAGCATGAAAATAAACAACCAAAATCAATGTTCTTCTTACATTGAATCCCTTCATTTTATAGATGAGGATGCCATTTGTCTTTCATTTTCAAAAGGACCAATGACATCAGAGGGTAATGTCTTGGCTTGTGCATGAATTGCATTTAAGTGAGGAGGAGTTACACAAAGTTGTCGGTCTGACTCTCACTTTCAGAATCACTGAAGCTCAGTGGCAAGATAAAAATCAGATGACTGATAGAGGTCCAGGATGCAGCGGATGACCTTGGCATCTTCTGTGTGGCCATGTTCCAAGTGCCCCACTTCATCCACTTTCAATGGCTGTTGAATCACATTGTTCTCCGAGGTCCATTCCTCCAGGGAAAGACTTCACATACTTAGGATAGACAGCCCCCAACTCAAGGATGTACTCAAGACCTGTCAGGGACCCTCAATTTTAGCCCACCTGCCATGATGGTTTTATTGGGCTGTGGCTGTTGTGCTTGCTATAGCTTCTTGAAGTCACAGGTGAGAGCTGGTTGAAAGGTAGACACCAAAGGTGGATGAACAACCCTGGAAAGGGCTCAACAAGCCCTCACCCTAGAAGTGCTAGTCCTCCCTGAAGGAGGATGGTGAGACCCAGAAAGGGAAAACAACTTGCCTGAAATCACAGTTAATGAAGGGATGCTCCTGACTCCCAAGACACTGCTCTTCAGACTGCTCTACTGTAGACATCCAATTAGATTTGAGGTGTTTCAAGTCAGAGGGGATTCCTCATTTAGATCACAGAATTCAAATAAACTCAGGATGACAAAGTCATGGGATCATTCATCCAGAAGTGTAAGGAACCTCAGAAGCCACCTAGCCCTTTCATTCATTTTACAGATAAGGAAAGAGAGGTTCAGAGGGTTTAAATGACTTATCTGAGGTCATACTGGTAGCGAGTATCAGAGGCAGAATTTGACTGCAAGTCTTCTAATTCCTGATCAGTACTTTTTAGGAGGCACATAACTTCCTTCAAAAAAGAATAGAATAAAATGAGCAAAACCAGGAGAACATTGTTCACAGTAACAGCAATATGGTATAATCAACTATAGTTATTCTCAGCAATACAATGATCTAAGATAATTCTTTTTTTTTCTTTAAACCCTTACCTTCAGTTTTAGAATCAATACTATGTATTGGTTCCAACGCAGAAGAGTTGTAAGGGCTAGGCAATGGGGGTTAAGTGACTTGCCCAGGGTCACACAGCTAGAAAGTGTCTGGGGTCAGATTGGAACCCAGGACCTCCCATCTCTGGGCCTGGCTCTCAATCCACTGAGTCATCCAGCTGCCCCTGATTCAAGACAATTCTGAAGGACTTATGAGGGAAAAGACTATCCACCTCCAAAGAAAGAAATGATAGAGTCTGAAAACAAATTGAATCATACATTTTTTAGATTTCTTCATTATTCTTAGGAGGATTTTGGTTTGAGTTTTCTTTTGCAACACAGCTAATATAGAAATATTTTGCATGACTATACATGTATAATTTATATCAAATTCTTGCCTTCTCAAGGAAGGGGGCAGGACAGGAGGGAAGGAGAAAAATTGGAAGTCAAACTATTTTTAAAAAAAGTTTAAAATATTTGCTTACAGATAATTGAGAAAAAGTAAAATTAAATGTAAATGTAAAAAAAATAAAATGTACATGGAACAAAAGAATGGAACATGGCATGATCAGGATATGATGTTGATTTCCTGGTCATGTGGATCCCAAAGAGGGGTTCAGGTTTTTTGCTTTGGTTGTCAAAATTTTGAACTCTGGGAGGAGTGATCTTTATCCTCCATTTCCCTTGCTTTCATAATATATATAAAATCTTTTTAGGCTCTAAAATACTAGATGAGTCAGCTATAATTGTATCTATTTTAACATTATTTCCAATAAAAATGTTGATATTAGTACTAACAATAACCACTGCATAAAGCCAAGGAAAACAAAAGAATTAAAGGATGCCAAAGAAGAATTGGATGATATTAAGGCCTTTACTTAATGAGAAATAGATCCATTTCCTCCAACCCATTCTAGAGGCAGGCCAGTTTAAAAAGGAATAGAGTAGCATAAGTATCTGTCCTTTATTGTAACTCCTCCAACTGACTTCAGGGACATATTCCCCATTTTACAGATGAGGAACTGTGGCAAATAGGGATTAAGTAACTTGCCCAGAGTAATACAGCTACTGACTGAGTGAGGCTGGATTTGAACTCAGATCTTCCTGACTTTAAGTTTGGTTCTCTATCCACTATATCACTTAGCTTACCCCCCTACTAACACAATAGATAATATTATTCCTATTTTACAGATGAAAAAACTGAGGTTCAGAAAGGTGAAATGATTTGTCCATGGTCACATAATTAATAAATGCTAGAGGCAAGATTTGAATTTAGGATTCTCTTAATACCGAGTCCATTACTTTCCACTATACTCAGCTGCCTTTGCTAACAACAATTCTATCCAACAAATACTTCTGAAGCACCTGCTATCTTTTTTTTTAACCCTTACCTTCCATCTTGGAATCAGTACTGTATATTGGTTCCAAGGAAGAAGAGTGGTAAGGATTAGGCAATGGGGGTCAAGTGACTTGTCCAGAGTCACACAGCTGGGAACGCACCTGCTATCTGAAAGATGATGTACTAGGTACTGAAGATACAAAGACAGAAAGAAAATTAACATAACTATAACAGGAGCTTACATTCTAGTGGGATGAGAAGAAAGAGGGTCATAAAATATGTAAACATTTTAAAAGAAGAGAAAGACTTGGGTTCAAATCTAGCCTCAAATACTAACTAAATTTTTTACCCTAGGAAAGTCACTGCCTCAGTGACTTCATCTGTAAAATGGGGATAATGATAGTTCTCTACCTCATGGAGTTGTTATAAGAATCAAATAAGATAGTATTTATGAAATGCCTTGCAAGGCTTAAAAGTATTTTATAAATGGCAGCTAACTTACCCCCAAATAATCACTGTCTTCCAGCATGCCACAGTTATTCAAGAATAAAAAAATGTCTCTTTTAGTAGTAGCAAAGAGTTGGAAATTGAGGGGATATCCATCAATTGAGGAATGACTGAACAAGCTGTAGTGGATGATGATGATGATGGAATACTAATGTGCTATAAGAACTGATAAGCAAGATGATTTCAGAAAAACCTGGAAAGATTTACATGAATTGATGCAAAGTGAAATGAGAAGAACCAGAAGAACATTATACATGGTAACAGCACTTTTGTATGATGAACGACTGAATGACCCAGCTATTCTCAGCAATACAGTGATCCAAGAGAATTCCAGTCTCATGATGAAAAATACCAGTAACCCCCAGAGAAGGAACTGATGGAGTCTGAATGTAGACCAAAACATAATACATTTCACCTTCTTTCTTCATTTTTTTGTCTGAGATCTCTTCCACAAAATGATTTATATGGAAAAATGTTTTACATGATTGCACATGTAAAATCTATATCAAATTACTTACTATCTCAGAGAATGGGGAGGGGAAGAAGAGAGAGAATTTGGAGCTCAAAATTAAGAGGAAAAAATGCCAAGCATTGTTTTTACATGTAATTGGGGGAAATAAAATATTAAAAAAAATAAAACACTGAAAGGAATAAAGAAACTAATAAGAAGTCATATGCTGTCCTACCAATACTGCGATACAAGAGAACATTAGCAGTTGACAGAGGAGGAGAGAGCAGGATCAGGAAAGCCAGAATGGAGAAAGTGACAACTGAACTGAGCCTTGGATGAAAAAGGAGAATCCTGAAGTGGTCATGTAAATTACACAACATTATTTTTAATTCTTATTGGTTTTACTTTTTTATTCAACTTAAGAACAAGTGATGAGAAATGATTTATCCCAGGCACAGGGAACATATGTAAATTCATGGAGATGAGTGAGGACATGTCAAAGGCAGGGAACAGCTATCTGTTCATTTAGACTGGAACATAGAATGTGTGAAGGGTGAAATAAGGTGAAATAAGGCTGGAAAGGTTGGCTAGGTGGCACAGTGGACAAATCACTGGACCAAAAGTTAAGAAGAGCAAATTCAAATCTAACCTCAGACACTTACTGACTGTATGATCCTGGGCAAATCATCTGTCTCATCTGTAAAATGAAGATGGTAAAAGTACCAACCTCCAGGGATGTTTTGAGGATCAAATGAGATAATATTTGTAAAATGCTTGGCAAATCTTACATTTATATATATATACACACACACATATGTGTGTGTGTGTGTGTGTGTGTGTGTGTGTGTGTGTGTGTGTGTGTGATATATAAATGCTAGCTACTAAGGTAAAGGTTATGGAGGGCTAAAATGCCAGACTGAATTTGCATTTTTTTCTAAAAACAAGAAGTGGTCCCTGACATTTTTGAGAAGGGAACAGAATAATTAGAACATTTCCCTGTTTCCATGGGAAGATTACTTTATTGTTTTTTTAAGCTCTTACCTTTCTGTCTTAGAATCATACTAAGTATTGCTTCCAAGGCAGAAGAGCATTAAGGACCAGACAATTGGAATTAAGTGACTTACCCAGGATCACACAGCTAGGCAGTGGCTGAGACTAGATTTGAACCCAGGACTTCCTCTCTCCACATAATGAGAAGACAAGCTTCATTGGAAAAGACCCGGATATTAGGAAAGATTGAAGGCAAAAGAAAAAGGGGAGTATGAGATGGATAGATAGATAGTGTCATGGAAACAATGAACAGAGGCTGGTCAGACTTCAAGAGAGAGTGGAGAAAAGAAGGACCTGGTGTGGTATAGTTCATGGGTTGATGAAGAGTTAGACACAACCGAATGACTGATATGGTGATAAGAATTTAAATCATGGTGGTGACTTTTGAAAGGGGAAAAGGAAATACATTCAGGGTTGGTGTAGATGTACAGTCAACATTTCTTTAAAACTAATTAGATATTGGAAATATCTGACGGAAATATACTGAAATCAGGAGAGATCTGTCAGAGCTGGATTTGAGTGATGGATATGTATGTCTGGAAGAATTATGGTGCCCTCAACATAAATGAGGATGTTTTGAGGGAGAGAAGAAAGGTGATAAGTTTGGTTGAGAAATGTCAAATTTGAGGTACTTATAGAACATCCAGGTGGGGTTTACAGGTAGAAATACAGAATCGGAATTCAGATTACGGCTGGATATAAAGATTTGAGTCTTAGCATAAAGGTGATTATTGAACCCACAAGAGGATGAGATCACTTAGAAAAAATGTAGAGAAAAAAATAAAAGGAACAGAACCTTGGGGAACACCCATTCTTAGAACGTGGTAGGAATATAAAGGAATAGTCTGACATGTAGGAGGAGAACCAGAAAAGGTCAATATTACAGAAACCAAGGGAGGAGAATATTCAGAAGATGACGGTCACCAATGTTAAAAGCTTCAGGGAGATCAAGAAGCATTAACATTTTGAAACTGAAAATAAGATTGATAATCTCAGAGGAAATCATTTCAGAAGAATGTGGCAGAGGTAGGGGTAGAGGATGGCAAAAAGGGAGGGCAATTCAAAGCCAGATTTGAGGAGGCTAAGGTTATAAAGACAAGGAACATAAAATTCTAGAAGGTTAGTAGTGAAATGGTGGAGAGATATAAGATGTTGGCTTAAGAAAATGGCAGGGTCAAATGAAAGGTTTCATTGTTCTTGTTAAGGATAAGGAATACGTGAACATGTTTATAGGCAGCATAGAAGGAGGAGATGGAGAGAGATTGAAGATGAAATGGAGAAGCTTGATTGATGAGGAAAGCTCTAAGAAGAGACTGGAGGGAATGGGATCAAGGATGGAAGAAGAGAGTTTAGCCTCAGTAAGGAAAATGGCTATCACTCTTAAAGTTTGCAAAGCACTTTATGTATGTTATAAAACTTGATCCTAACAATAGTCCCTTGAGGAAGGTAGAACACATATTATTATTCTCATATTACCGAGAACTAAACAGACACTCGGCGGGGATACGACTCTCTCAGAGTGGTTACTTACTAGTATATATCAGAGCTGGGTTTTGAACCTGAATCTTTAGATTCTAAGTCCAAAATTCTTTATAATACCACATTGTCTCTGTAAAAATAAAAGGGTCACAGGGCAGGGGGTGGGGAATGAGAAAAGCTCCACATTTTAGGTTAAAGGAGGCTAAAAACTTCAGATTTTAATGCAGCCAGATGCTGACCTAAGTCATTTGGAAGAGATGTTGCTGGATTTCTTGAAGCACGAACTCTTTAGGAAAAGAAAATCTATGAAGGACTAAGGCTTAGGTTGAAATCCAAATGGAGAGTCATAACCACAAATGTAAATCCATGAAAATGGAGCCCTGAGACTCTTGTCTTACCATTCAGACCTCAGAACAAAGAGTTCCATATGGTTTGCCAAGAGTGGGAAGAAGCAAACTGCAAGTAATTAGGGAGAAAGATCCCAATGAAAGTGGACCTCAACCAAGAATTAAATAACCTTTTTCTTCTCTGATTAACATCCAGAAGCATCAGAATCTATCCCATCTAACCCAAAATTCTATCTCTTCTGCTTGATATTTAATCGGCTTCCACTTATCTTTCCAGAATTAATGTATAGTTTTCTTTGCCTTCACCTGAGTTCTCCTCATATCTAGAATGCTGTTTCTCTTCATTTCTATCACTTGGAATCCCTACCTCCATTCAAGGCTCAACTTAGGTAATACCTTTTCTTGTTAACATGCTCTCCTTACCCTGAAATTAGCTGTTGAGAGGAATAAACATTTACATTTCTACTATGAACCAAACTCTTAGCCAAGTGCTTTACAAATATTGCCTAATTTGATTGTCACAGCAACCATGGGATGTAGGTACTATTCACTTTACAGATGAGGAAACTGAGGCAGACAGCAGTTAAATGACTTGCTTAGTTAGCGTCTGAGTGGATTTGCATTCAGATCTTCCTGACTCTAGGACCAACACTTTTAATAACTTTGTGTGTTTAATGGGGTCCCCCTCTAATCCCTACAAACGACGTACAGATATTTTTTGCCTTTTTTTCTGGTGAACTACTTGGAATCTCCAGGCAGGATATAGCTCCCAGCCATGAATGATTCATCACTAAGAGTCATCGATCGATTGTCAAACTAGAAGAAGCTGTAGTATGGAGCACCATGTCTAGGAAGGAAAGAGGTGGCTGCTGGCTGGTGGCTTTCTTAAACACAGCCCTCCAGATGACAAGATCTGATTTCAGTAATGGGTGAAGGCCAGTCCTCTTGCCCACTGTGACGACAAGGTGACCACTACTCTCCAGGTGGAGCCTGGACCTAACTAGCTGAGCTTGTGCTAGAGCCCCTGATCGCCTTTGCTTCTCTTGTGTTTTTCTTTCCTTTAGCATTGACCTGATGAGTATCAGAATTTCTAGAGAGATTGTAGCAATGGCAGTTGGCATCTTCCCTTTCCCCAGGACCCCAGCATCTGGGAAGAGACTGTGCATTAGCAGCTACAGGAGAAGATGAGAGCCAAGAGAAGAATAAGGCACTGGAGAAAGGCCACTAGAAAAATCAAACTTGGCTCCCTGATTGGACATTGCTGACAGAGATGTAATATAACATGATTAATTAATAGTCTTCAAAATTATATATCCCAATAAGACCTGAATTATTATTATTATGTCAGCCTCCCAGTTAGTTCACAATGCTGGTCTAATATATTTAGATGCTTAATTCTGTTTAGATGATTCTGTCAATGCCCGGCACATTTCTCGTGTTTATCATTTCTTTCTCTGTGGGAATAAATGATCTGTCCTTTATTTGATTCACATTGTGTTTCAGCTACCTCTTTTACTCCCCCTATTTTGAGGAGAGGGAATGCTAGAGTAGAGCCAAGAGTATAATTGTTCCTGGAGCAGACAAGTAGGGAGGTAGCTGATGAGAGGAATAATTACGTTTCTACAATGAACTAAGTGCTTTACACATATTGTCTAATTTGATCTTTACAACAACCATGGGAGATAGGTGCCACTGATTTTACAGAGGAGGAAACTGAGGCAGACAGCAATTAAGTGACTTGCTTAGCTAGTGTCTGATGGTGGATTCACACTCAGGTCTTCCTGACTCCAGGACTAGCATTTACTCCACTATACCCCCTAGCGACCCTTGATGGACCAATGAGTATAATAATAGGGAGCCTAATTTTCCTAGTAATAAGTTTCCCCAGGGCTGAACTTGGTCAAATAGCAATAGCTGGGTACAAACCATATAGTTAGTATTCCATGTCACCAGCCCTGAAGTTTTTGCCAAATGGTGCCTCTAATCTCTAATGAATATGTGGATGTGTTCATGTGGAGCACCTAGGTGGCACAGCGGGTAGCGAGTTGGGCTTAGAACCCAGAAGGCTCATCTTCCTGAGTTCAAATCAGTCCTCAGACCCTTATTAGCTGTGTGACTCTGGGCAAGCCACTTAATCCTGTTTGCTAGCCATTGCCCTTCTGTCTTAGAGTTGTTACTAGGGCAGAAAATAAGGATCCAAAAAATAAAATAAAATAAGCTGGAGACAAAAATGGGTAACCATTCTAGTATCTATCTGTGCCTCAAAACACACACACACACCAAAAAATGAGGTCACAAAAAGTCAGACATGGGGGCAACTGGGTAGCTCAGTGAATTGAGAGCCAGAACTAGAGACAGGAGGTCCTGGGTTCAAATCTGGCCTCAGACACTTTCTAGCTGTATGACCCTGTGCAAGTCACTTAACTTCCATTGCCTAGTCCTTACTACTCTTCTGCTTTAGAACCAATACTACTTACTACAGAAGGTAAGGGTTTAAAAAAAAAGCTGAAGCAACTCCACAACAAAATGTGTCCATAAGTGTAAATGTGTGTGTGTGTATACACAAACATCTATTAAGTGTGTTTTGTGCATATATAATCTATAAATGCATATTCAAATAGATACATATAAACACAATTCCTCCGTCAGCAGTATATAGATTGTTGTTCTCCACACGTACACACATACCCCCGGAAATGAAAAGTTCCTGAAGGGCAAAGACTCTTTTCCTTTTTATTCTTATGTCTCCATCCCCTAACTCAGTGCCCAGAATTTAGTACGTGTGCTTATTGATTGAATCAAACGATGGGAAATGGGGGCTTACCTACAAGGAGGCATGCAATAAATACAAGGGGCTGCTGCTGAAGAACTTTGTCTGGACGTGAAGCTCTGCTCCTTAAGTTTCAAGACTTGCCCTCTTGCTGGAGTGGCTGCTCTCTAAATTCCCATTAAAGGGTGAGACCCCCCTTTCCAAATGCTGCGCCCCAAGTGACCTAGAGCTCCCTCGGTTCTCCTTATCACATCCAAGCTATCTCTGGTGCTAGCAAAGATATTTATATAGAAGGGGGAAGGAATCATTTGAGAAATAATGCATGAGATTACAGATGAAAGCATCTACCCAGCCCAGACTGGGAGGCTCCCAAGTTCACTAAGCCATCTTCTCCAGCCACACAGCCCTACCCAGTGCGTTGTGGTTCTCAAGGTCCCAGAGTCCTGCATGTAGACATGCTGTACCACACCACTCTGGCCCCAACGGAAGCCTTATCCTATGCTGCTACTTCTTATTTTTAACATAGCCAGGCAGACAGGCTCTCTCCACTTTTAAGGAAGCCACAATCCAGCCCCTTTGCCATTTTCTTCCTGTTAATCAGGCTCTATAATACATTAGCTTAATATGGAGCAAAATTTTTTTATTCTTGATCTCATTGGTTATTCTCAAGTTCGAAAGATGGTTCTAGGAGTCAGCTAAGTGGTTCAGTGGATTGAGAACCAGGCTTAAAAGTAGCAGATCCTGGATTCAAATTTGACCTCAGACACTTCCCAGCTGTGTGACCCTGGACAAGTCACTTAATCCCCATTGCCTAGCCCTTACCATCCTTCTGCCTTGGAACAACACACAATATTGATTCTAAGATGGAAAGGTTTGCTTTTTTGTTTGAAAAATAGTTCTAGATAATCTACTAAGGTGGATCCACAGTCTTTATTCTACCTATGTCTAAAAAAGAAAACCTTTGTCACTGCTTCATGACATTATAAGATTTTAAAAGTAGGAAGGGACCTTGGAAGTCACCTAGCCCAAAGTCCTCATTTTTTTGGAAAAATCAGGAAACTGATGGCACAGATTCCAAAGAAATCTTATTAGGGTAGTCTCTTTTATACAGACCCATCCTCCCATTCCCTGATACAACCTAGAAAGTGACATAAGACTAACCATTTTGTTTTGTTTTTTAAGCTCTTACCTTCTATCTTAGTATCTCTTCTAAGCCTGAGACAGGGTTGAGTGACTTGCCCTAGATCCCACAGCTAGGAAATGTCTGAGGCTAGGTTTGCACCTAGGTCCTCCTGACTCCAGGCTTGGTGCCCCATGCACTGGGTTACCTCGCTGCTTTTGTAGACAAAGAGATTCTGCTCTTTCACCCAGTTTAAGCCAGGGCTAAAAGTGGAATTGTGCGTTGGCTAAGGGGGGTTAGGGGGGCTTGGGGGAGAGGAAAAGAACATGAAATATGTAACTAGGGGAAAATATTCAAAATTAAAATTAAATTAAATTAAAAATAAGCCAGGGTTAAAGTTATGATTGCTACCTGCCTGAAGAGGCATTCTGATCATTTTCCTGGCTGGGCTCAGACAATCGTTATCACTGGAGCTGTAACTGAAAGAGACCCTTTGGGTCACCGTGTCTAGCCATGTAAATTCTTTTGCACCTTTTCTGTCTCCTATACTGCCCACGTTCCCCAATGAAGGCAAAGGAAAGGAACCCTGTTATCCAAAGAAATGCAAGCAGGCCAATGACATCCCATTTGGGGTCAAAGTCATACGGGTCTCTGCTGAAATCCATAAAGCCACTCTGCCCCCAGCACAACTTCTTTATAACATACTATTTGGATTGGAGCCATAGCCATAAGGAAATCATGAAAAGAGAGTGACAGAAACAGCAAAGTTGAGAATCAAAACCTCAACTTCCACATGTGGAAACATCTGTCCAAATTGCTGTAAAATCTCCTGGTCCCAAATTAGTCCCATTAGTCATTTAAGAAGACAGAGCCCAGAAATAGATCACAAAATTATCTTCTCCATCTGCAAATGATTACTCAGCATTGTCCCCAAATGGCATCTGTGGCTTCTACGGGCAGACCATCACGCACATGTGAGCACACGCACACGTATACACGCACACTCCACATACACAAATCCCATCAGGACTGATCGAGAGAATTCATGGAAAGTATTGCCATTGGAATGGAGTCATTCGCCAAAGGAAACATTTAGGTAATTGTAGTCAGGATCTCTTGACTAAGCAAAGTGAGATATGAAGCTTCCACTTCATTTAGACTTTAAATCTTCACATGATCTCCCTCGGTATGGAAAATAAGAATGATGGTCTTGAATATAATACATATATATTATTTTCTTAATATAATATATATTATAATATAACGGTCTTGCAGGTTGGTCAGGAGAGTCTGAATTTGGTCATATCAGTGGTTAGAGCATGGAGATGAGTCCAGACATGGCCATTTCAATACAAAAACTGACTTCTCTTTCCTAGCTCTACCCTGATTGATGTCCAGATGAGGCAAGCATCCTCTTAAAAATGGACTTTGGGATAACAGCTAGCCCTCTCCACTCTTGGATCCTAATTTCCTTTGAATAAAATACAAACTTCTCTCTCTTGCATTTCATGTTTGTCACAGTCTGGCTCTAAACCAGATGGTCTTCACTTTTTGGGGGTTTTGTTTTGGGGAACTTTGGGGTAAATTCTGGTGAAGTCTAAAGACCTCATAAAGTGCATAAAACCAAATACATAGTTGTATTAAGGAAATCAATTATTTTCAAATACAGTTAAAAATGTATTCCCCCTCTCCCCCATAAACCATTACCTTCTGTGTTGGGATCAGTTCTAATACAGAAGAGCATCAAGGGCTAGACAATTGGGATTAAGTGACTTGCTCAGGGTCACCCAACTAGTAAGTGTTTGAGGGCAGATTTGAACTCAGGAAGATGAGTCTTCTGATTCCATGCCCACTACTCTACACTCTAATCAAACTACTTTCTACTCTCCATCTATGACATTTCAGTTCCCCTCTTCCATGCCTGTAGGTTGTCCCTCAGACCTGGAACACTCTCCCTCTTTACATCTATCTCTCTGAATCTCTAACTCCCCTCAAGGGTCAACCAAAGGGCCCCCTCCTACAAGACACTTCCTGATTCTTCCAGTCATTTAAATTTGTGTTTATTGGTTTACTCCGTCCAGACCAATCGCTTTATACTTATTTATAAATGCTTTATATTTGCTTATTGGTGCATATATAGTTCCCCCTCCTCCTACAGAGTTCATAATGATACATATAAAACACAGCGGAATTGCTTGTTGGCTATGGGAGGGGGGTGTAATGATTAAAAATGATAAAGGCTGAAGATATGAGGGAAATTAATAGTTTAATTAAAGCCATGTTAATAAAATAATCTAGACGACCACACCTGATTACTTTTAAAAATGCTGCCCGTCCATATCTCCACCCATTTTCCTTTGTCTCCCACGCCAGAGAGAGAGTCTCAAGCCTGACCCTCGAATTTAAGTCGAGCTCAACATTGGTTCCCGTTCTCTGATGTAATCATGTCAGAAACCAGAAACCCATTGGACACGGGAAATGTAGTCTCAAAGTTCCCCACTTTTCCACAGGAAGTTTGTAAATACTTTTAAATGGCACCTCCCTGAATTCCAAACACAGGTTTCCCCCTGAGATCCAGCAAAAAAAAGGTTGGCCCTTTTTCTTCGCTGGATCTGTAAACATAGTCAGCTTCTAAATTGCAGAAATCTGGGGATAAAAGAAATGGATAAAACTAGCCGCATTGACAAAAAACCAATTTGGGGGCAGTCCCCTATTGGCATAAGAGTGTACATTCAAAACAAATGCATTCAACTCATTCAACTTCCCATAGTTCAAATCAACTGCACCCAAAGTTCGAATTTGATTTTCATGGTCCAGTGAAGGGTCTTCAGGCATCTTCATGGTGCCTCCACCAAACAGGTCCATCGTCTGGATTCTGGGGAGATGGCAAAATCCTTATCCTGAAATTACTCTCAAAAGAATTTAAACTTTACATTATAGATTATAAAACATACATTTCCTTCTAAGAATTATACAGGGGGAAGGAAAAGGGGAGAGAAAGAACATGAATCATGTAACCAAGGGAAAATAGTCTAAATGAATTAATTTAATTAATTAATTAAAATTTTTTAAAAGAATATAAAGTTCATGGACACAGTTTCTATTCTATTCTATCCTTAATGTTGGTATCCCCAGCCTAGCACAGTGACAGACAAATAGTAGGCACTTAATAAATATATGTTAAAGTCACTCAAATTAAATTAAAGTGAATGAAACTAAACCAGTGATTCCCAAACTTTTTTGGCCTACCATCCCCTTTCCAGAAAAAAATATTACTTAGCACCCCCTGGAAATTAATTTTTTTTATTTTAATAGCAATTAATAGGAAATATAAATGTACCTGTGGCCATCACTGTCTCCCTGGATTGCTGCAGCACCCACAAGGGGGTAGCGGTGTCCACTTTGGGAATCAATGAACTAAACTTAATTGGGCAAGGTCCTCTCTGACTGATTTTCAATGCACTGACCTCTCTAGGTCAAACCACAGACAGTTTTCCAGGAAGCCCCTAATATCTTGAATGGTTTGCTCTGTCTTTTTTGATTCCACACAAGAATCTCTTGAATTAGTCCTCTTTCCAGACAGTCAGTCTCAATCAACTTTCCCCTAAACAATTCTTTTTATATTTAGGGTAATATGGTAATATGAGATCCCATGTGATTATATTTGCATGATATTGGGCAGTTATGTGGTACAGTGGATAAAGTGCCAGGAGTAGAATCAGGAAGGACTGAGTTGAAATCTGTCTTCCAATTACTAGCTGTGTGACCTTAGACAAGTCATTTAACCTTTGCTTGCCTCAGTTTCTGCATCTGTAAAATGGAGATAATAATAGGACTTTCCTCCAAGGGCTCCTGTGAGGATCAAATGAGAAAACAAAAAAGCACTTTAGCAAGTGCCTGACACAAAGTAAGCACTATATAAATGTTTATTATTATATCAAATTGAACTAGAATCACAGGAATCACAGGGCCATCGATTTATAGCAAAAAGTCAATTTAGAGGTCATTTAGTACAATTCCCTCCTCTTATAGAGGAGGAAATTGAGATCAAGAGGAATGAAGAAGAGACAGCACGGTTTTTCAGTAGATAGACCACCAGGCCTGGAGCAGGAAGGACCTGGATCCAGATTTGGCCTCAGACACTTCCTAGCTGTGTGACCCTGAGCAAGTCACTTAACCCCAATTGCCAAGCCTTTACAGAAATTCTGCCTTAGAACTGAAACTTGTATCAATTCTAAGACAGAAGGTAAGGATTTTGTTTTTGTTTTGTTTTTTTAGAAAGAGGGAAAGAGAGAGAAACAGATACAAGAGGTGGGGAGGGAGAGAGAGAGAGAGAGAGAGAGAGAGAGAGAGAGAGAAAGAGAGAGAGAGAGAGAGGTAAAATAGGAGAGAGAGAATAGGAGAGAGAGAGAGTAGGAGAGAGAAAATGAAAGAGAAAAAGAGCAACAGAGATAAAAAGAGACAGAGAACATGGGAGAAAGAAAATGAGAAAAAGAGAGCAACAGAGAAACGAGAGAA
>NC_058130.1:168346592-168355989 GCF_016433145.1 Gracilinanus agilis
GAGGAAGGAAGGGAAGGGAGGAAGGAAGGGAAGGAGGGAAAGAAGGAAGGAAGGGAAAGAAGGAAGGAAGGAAGGGAAGGAAGGAAGGAAAGGAAGGAAGGAAAGGAAGAAATGTCAAATATAGAAATATAGGGGGGAAACAGCTCGATACTTGAAGGGTCTATGATCTATAAACAAGTCAATGATTTTTCAGTCACTGAGTCTAAAAAGTCATCACTTGAAAGCCAATCCAGTGATTAGCCTCTATAAATTTAGCTAGGCTGATCCTAGGCCTACAGATCAATAGACCATCATCAGGTGGAAATAGGCACAGATGGGAAAAGGGGAGGAGGAGTAGAAGAGAGAGAAAAAGTCAGAGGCAGAGAAAGACATAAAAAGAAAAATATAGATACAAAAATATTAGAAAATAAAGGAAATAATAGAGGCAAGAATAGCAGGATTATAATTGAGTTGGAGCCCAAGCAATTATCTCTGGCCCATAGATACGTTTTGCAAGCAGGCACTAAGGGTATTCAGATAAGTGGTAGGTATACTGTTTTTTAATCAAATGTGTGCTGATGGAGGTGGACAAAGCCCTTAGTCAAGAAAAGGAATCTAATTCATGAAAGCAAACATCAGTAATTCATTTAATTCCTTCCTTCCTTGCTTCCTCCCTCAAAGCTTCAGTTCCTTCATCTATAAAATGGGAATAATACTACTTGTACAACCTACTCACAGTTATTTTGAGGAAAACCCTTTGTAGTCTAAAAATTGGTTTATTTCATTCTGTCTTTCTTTTCTACCTTCCTTCTTCCTTCCTTCTTCCTTTCTTCCATCCTTCCTTCCTCAGAGCCTCAGTTTTTTCATCTATAAACTCACATAAAGTAATTCAAGTAACCAAATACTTGAAACCAAAGGTCCAAAAGTGTAAGATCAGAATCAATAACAGACAAGTTATGACAGGACAAGCAGTGAAAGCAGAGAAGAGAGATGCCAACTCCTATATGAAGACTATGGAGCCAACAGATGTAGGTCAAAATAACAGGAAAGAGAATACTTCTCATGTTCTGAACATTTCCTACAGATAGGTCTCTGCCACTGACCATGTGCATCAGAAATTTAAAGAGTTCTTAACCCAGACCCATAGACCAATACATAATACAATTACCCACAGATAAGGTATTTTTGTTGTTGTTGTTGTTTTTTCTCTAGTGGATTATGAAACCTACAGGCATTCTTTTAATAGTTCTTAGCTTTCTTGGGAAGTGACAGAGAGAATATTGTCAATATAGATATAGAAGTGGGAAAAGTATCAACGAAAAGACCAGAAATAACTCTGAGTGTTTCCATCAACTACACTCTATTATTTGGGTGGGGAAGTTAGAGGAGTGAATTTGATGATAAAAAGTGGTTCAGTGGAAAGAGTGCTGGATTTGGAGTCTGAGGGTCTGGGTTTGAATTCTACTTTACTATTTACTGATTTAGGACAAGTTATTCAACTTCTCTGGACTTGTTTCCTAATCTGAGGGTGTTGGGTAAAAATGGCTTGGTCTTTTTGTCAAATAGCAAGGTACTGATAACCAAATGCCTGGCCTGTTTCAGTAATAAGGATCAAGTGTTGTCAGTCATACTCGCCCCTGTGGTAATGAACTCTCACCAATATGAGCCAATATGGTCTGAGAGTTAATGATGCGCTCTCCATGACTCTCAGAAAACTAGTTACCTCTATCTTCTAGCTCTGTTTCTTTGTGGCCAGCATTGCTTATATAATTTGTCTAAGAGATGAGAATAGATATGTCAAATTAAACTCCAACTCAGTTCCTACCCACTGGAAACCTTTCTCTTTTCATTTTCCTATTGAATTTTAATGGAGTTCAGTTGTATAAACATGGCAATAATTGTATCATCTTCTTTATTTATAATAGTAGCAGAAAAGGAATAAAACTAATTAATCAAATGACCACAAGCATCTGTTCTCTACCAATGGTTCTTCTCAAGCCCAAGCATCCCAAATTCTTTTTCATCTGAAGTCAAATAAAAAACTCAGGTGTTCATGTAAATACAATCCAGTAGCTCAAGCCTGCTATTTTGTCTTCAGATGAGTCCTAACATCCATAAATCCAAAAAGCCATTTTGGGTTTGGTTGCTCAGATACAAGCATCCTCTAGGGAAGTGAAGAATCTTCCACTTATTTCCTGAATGAGATACTGACTCCTCTTCTTGGAAATCCCATCTCCAACCAGTATGGCTGTTCTCTCAGTCATGACAATAGTTTTTTTTTTTAATATTTTTAAACCCTTAACTTCTGTGTATTAGTTCCTTGGTGGAAGAGTGGCAAGGGTAGGCAATGGGGGTCAAGTGACTTGCCCAGGGTCACACAGCTGGGAAGTGTCTGAGGCCAGATTTGAACCTAGGACCTCCCGTCTCTAGGCCTGGCTCTCAATCCACTGAGCTACCCAGCTGCCCCCATGACAATAGTTTTGAGGAGTCATATCCCCAGGACATGGCATGACCAGACCAGACCTGATAATTCAGTCCTGTATAAGCAGCTGGATGGAGGAGATGCCTACAGAAGCAATCCTACCTAGACACTATAACTCCATTTTCCTACTACTTATATTCACTTGCTTATTTTCCCATCCTTAGCTTCATTTGCCCACCCCGGTGTAAAAGGATGGGTAAGTAAAGCAATAAATTAAACTTAGTGTTACACTACTGTCCTGTCATCTTAGCACTGCTGTATACAGACTGGCTAATGTAGTGTTGATGATACTTAGTGATCTCTGTGATAAGAATATGAGACTTTCAAGAGAGGAAAAACAAGAGAATATAAAAGGAACACTCTAGTGCAGAAAAGAGGAAGAAGGAAGTAAAGCTTGCTAATATGTTCAGGGTGCATGAAGAAAGGAATATATAAATATGAAGGAAGAGGAGGTAAGTATCAGACAACTCTCACTCATCTTAAATGGAAAAAAGAGTGCTGAACACACACTATGTTGGAGAAATATATCAAACTCCACAGCAAAACAAGTAGAGATGGAGGAGGATAATGCAGAGAGGAAATAGCTGCACGCATAACAAGCATTCTGATGCAGAAGCAGGGAAATCAAAGGGGAGAAAAGGAAAAGCCAGGGTAAGGAAAGAAAACAAAGGAGAGGAGAAGAGAGGAAGGAGAGGGAGGAAAGACAGGAGGAGAAAGGAGGGAAGAGAAAAGAAAAAGAGGAGAAAGAAGGGAAGGGAAGAGAAGAGGGAGAGAGGAGAACAGAGGAGAGGGGAGGAGAAAACTAAGAGGGTTCCATAAATCACCTTTTAGACAACTCAAAAAGGGCTGAACAACTTGTGGTATATGAATGTAATGGAATAGAATCACACTATAAGAAATGACAAAGAGACAAATTCAGAGAATCCTGGGGAGTATGAACACATACATAGTCGAGGGAACAGAACCGAGAGGACCATTTATAAAGTACAACATTACAAAGAAAAATGACTTTGAAAGGTTTAATAACTCTGATCAATGTAATGGCCAATCCTGTCTCCAGGGGATCTATGATGAAGTATGTACCTACCTCCTGACAAAAAGGTGATGAATACAAAGTGGGAAAAGAGACATGCATTTATGGTCATGGATTCTATGTGAATTTGTTTTGCTTGACTATGCTTATTTGTTACAAGAGTATTTTCCCCCTTTTCTCTCAAGTTTTCATGGGGAAGGCAGAGGATTGAGGGGGAGGATGATTAGCAATAACAACGAATAAAAGACATTGAAAAATTATTTTAATCACAAAAGAGAATAAAAGGAAGTGCCAAAGGGAGGAAAAACTAATTAAAAAGGAAGCACAGGCAAACCCTGTAGTTTTTAAAATAAAAATGTAGAATTTATTCTATACATTTTTTTTAAAAAAGCAAGAAGTTTGAAATGGAGTCTTTATGGTTTCATATAGGTTTTCCTTTTGTGTTCAGATATACCTGTAGAAATGATCTCTTTTTGTGGTTAAGTTTGTAATAAAAAATAATTTAAAAAATATAACCTATAAGCAAAAATAAAAGTATTGTGAACAAAATGTCAAATAAGACTTGTAGCAATGGCACAGTGTTTCAATTACTGTGACCTGGATCTCCTAGGCATTTCTCTTGGGTCCGTACTGGCTGTTCAGTACTCTGGGAAAGACTGCCAGGTATATAAATGTTATCTGTTTACCTCTTATTTTCCAATTGAATCTATAATAGTCTTGTTGTGCCACTCCAGTGTCCAGAGAAAGATCATACCACTTGGTAAGCTGTGTTGGGTTTTCCAGTTGTCCAACTCCCCTCTCCCAACTCACTGATCTTGAAATATCGAGATGAGCTTCTTTGTCCACAATTCAGAAATACAATACTAAACAAAATTGTGTCATCTAGCATGTCATTACCCATTCTATCAGTATATGTTGAATAGGGAGGGCACTAACAAAATGGCTTACAAGAATTGCTTTTCTCCAGTGGTTCCCAAACTTTTTTGGCCTACCGCCCCCTTTCCAGAAAAAATATTACTTAGCACCTCCTGGAAATTATGAAACTAGTTATTGAACCCAGAATAGAATGTAATACAAAAAAAGTGTGGCCATCACCTCACTCCCTGGATCGCTGCAGCACCCACCAGGGGGCGGTAGTGCCCACTTTGGGAATCACTGATATAAACCATCTCATCCATATAAGGCAGGAGTCCTTAATCTGTTTGGTGTCATGGGCCCCCTTTGGCAGTCTGATGAAGCATTTGCCCTCTATAGAATAATGTTTTTAAATGCATAAAATAAAATACAAAGGATTTCAAAGTAAAACAATTTCAATAAATACAATTATCAAAAAAATTTTAAATACAAGTTTATAGAACCAGGTTAAGAACCTAAAATATAGGAGAAGGAAATTATTATTATTATTATTATTATTATTATTACACTTATATAACACTTTAAGATTTACAGAGCATTTACATATATTATTCTCATTTGATCTCAGCAAGCCTATAAGGTAGGTGCTATTACCGCCCCTGAAGCAGTTAGGTAATTCAGTGGATAGAGTGCCAGGTTTAGATTCAGGAAGACTAATATTCTTGAGCTCAAAACTGGCTTCAGACACTTACTAACTGTTATTTTACCCTGTTAGTCTCAATTCCTCACATGTAAAATGAGCTAGAAAAGGAAATAGCAAACCACTACAAGATCTTTTCCAAGAAAACCTCAAATGGGATGATGAAGAATTGGATATGATTGAAAGAACTGGACAACAATTATTATCCCCATTTTACAGATGAAAAAAGTGAGTCGAGTCAAGTGACTTGCCTGGTATCATATAGGTAGAAAAATATTTGAGACTAAATTTGAAGCCAGGTCTTCTTGCATTCAATCCAGCACTCTACTCGTACCACCTAGCAAGAAAGAGGAGGCAAGGGCTCCCAGTCTTTGCACTCAGTTGCTCTTCCTTGGCCCTTTCAGGTCATTCCTGTTATCTACAGTCCTACACTCAACTTTTGCTCTAACTCCCTCTCTTGAAATGCACTGTCATCATGAATTTCTTCTCCTTCCATGCTCCTTGTGTTCACAGCATGCAGGCTGTCTCTCGGCCACCTCAAGGCTACAAATACCATGATTCTGGTTTTTTCCTTTTGCCCCTAAGTATCCCACCAACATACACCCACAGAGAAGGAATCATTCTCCCTCTTGTAACCCACCCTCCTAAAACAGAGAGGTAGGAGGAGATGTTCCCATTCAAGACAGAACACCTACTTCTCTCTGTCTTTCCCTCTGTGCCCTTCAGTGCCCCAAGCTTCTGATGAGTGGGTTGATGAAGACCTGTGGCCCAGATAACTGATGAGACCAACTGATCCCATTCCCCATTCCTCAGAGGGGCACAGAAGCAGATCACAGAACCTATATCTTCACAGGAAATAATCAGACTCTTGGCAAACCAGTTCCACAGAAACATCTCCACAATTCCAGAGATTGTGAGACCAAATCTTGCCACATATCATTCAAGGAAGGGGAGAGGGTACCTGAAATAGAGGCAGGTGATAGGAGACAGAAGACAACTAGGTATTGCAGTGGACAGTATGCTGAATATGGAGTCAAGAACACTTGAGTTCAAATCTAACTTCAGATATTTGGTAACTTTGACCTTGAGTTAGTCAGCCTCTGCCTCAGTTTCCTCATGTGTAAAATGGGCATAATGATAGCACTTACTTTCCCCTCCACATTTCTTTTGAGAATATCATTTATAAAGCTCTATATAAATGCTATTATAAAATTCAGAAAGATTTAATCTCCCTATTTGCAATAAAAAGGCATTAGGTTGGTTTCCTCAAGAATATTACTGTAACCCCAAATCTGGTACATTGAGACAGGAAACAGAGAATTCACTCAAGGACACACAAAAGAGGAGAACTCTCCTTTTATCACTGGTGGGAACTGTCTGTTTTTGCTGCTGTAGGTGTAAAGTATTTTTCCATTGTAAATCTGTTCTAATGGGATCCTCAAATGACTCATCAAAGAGAATCAAAGAAAGTCAGAAAACTGTTAACTGGGGCCCTGAACAGTCTGATTATTCATTGAGCTCTTGCTAGGTCAGTCACCTCAAATTCAAATTCAAATTTCAAAAAAATCTATTGTGTCTATTGAGGGCAAAGACTGCCTTTTGTTTCTTTTTGTATCCCCAGCATTTAGCGCAGTGTCTGCACATATTAGGTGCTTAATAAATTTATTGTTGACTGACTGAAACACTTTCTGGGGAATGGCACTGTCCATAAATGGCAGTGTCTGTCTGTCCATAAGAAGTGTATATTCTCTTTTGCATGATAATACATGTATAACCCAGATCGAATTACTTGCCAGCTCCAGGAGGGGGAAGGGAAGAGACCAGAGGGAGAAAATTTGGACCAATAAAATTGGACCATAATTTCAGAAAAATTATGTGGCTAATTATTACATGTATTGGGAAAAGCAAAATATCTTTATTTTTATTTTTTAAGTTTTTATTTTGAATATTTTCCCATAGCTACATATTTCATATTCTTTCCCTATTCCCCAAACTTTCCTAACCCCACTTAGTCAATACACAATTCCACTGGGTTTTACATGTATCATTGATCAAGACCTAATTCCATATTATTGATAGTTGGACTAGAGTTATCATTTAGTGTCTACATCCTCAATAATATCCCCATCAGCCCATATGTTCAAGCAGTTGTTTTTCTTCTGTGTTTCGCCTCCCACAGTTGTTCCTCTGAATATGGATAGTTTTCTTTCTCATAAGTCCCTCAGCCTTGCTCTGGATCCTTACATTGCTGCTAGTAGAGAAGTCAGTTATGTTTGATTGTATCACAGTGTATCAGTCTCTGTGTATGAGGTTCTCCTGGTTCTGCTCCTTTCATCTGCATTAATTCCTGGAGGTCATTCCAGTTCACATGGAATTCTTCCAGTTATTTATTCCTTTGCAAAATATCTTTATTTTTAAAAGAAGTTTATATTATATTATATTATATTATATTCTCACCAGGAAGGTGAGAAAAGGGCATAATATATATAAGTGGGTATATTATAAGGCAGTGGTTCCCAAACTTTTTTGGCCTACCACCCCCCTTTCCAGAAAAAATATTACTTAGCACCCCCTGTCACATACTATCACTGCCCCCTTACAGTTATTCACCGCCCCCAAATACACCTGTGGCCATCACCGCCCTCCTGGATTGCTGCAGCACCCACCAGGGGTCGGTGGTGCCCACTTTGGACATCACTGTTATAAGGTATGGCCAGTGAGGTGGCACAGAGATAGAGCACTGGATCTGGAACCAGGAAGACCTAATTTCATATCCATCCTATGACACTAGCTGTGTGACCCTGACCAAATCACATAACCATGTTTGCCTCAGTTTCTTTATCTATAAAATTACCTGCAGAAAAAATGGCAAAATACTCCAGTATCTCAGCCTGGAAAACTACAAATGGGGTCACAAAGAGTCAGATGCTGCTGAAACAAGTGAACAACAACAAAATATTATAAGGTAGTTGTGTTGAGGGTAAAAGAGCCAGACAAAGTACCCCAGGAGAATTTGAGAAGGGAGAAAATACTTCCATCTGAGACAGAGCTTTACAAAGGAAGAGGAAGCTGAACCTTGAAGAAGGATTCTAGAGATGAAATTGTAGAAAGATGCATTCCAGGCTCCCGGATAAAGGAAGACAAAGGTACAGGGATAGAAGATGGCTGGTCAGGTTCAGAGAACGACAGTCTCATTTGGCTAAAATGTAGAGAGTGTGAAGGAAGCCAGTGTGGTACTGATTTGTCAAGTTAAGCAGGGTTTTTTTTGTTTGTTTTTATCCCGGAGGCAGTAGAAAGCCCCTGAAAATTCTTGAGCATGGGAGTGACTTTTAAGACCCATATCTTAAATTATCTTGGCAACTTTGTGAAATACTATATAGAAGAGAGAGACAGGGGAGAGTAGGGGAACATGGAGGCCAGTTAGAAGTCTATTACAATGGAGAGGAGGGAAGAGATGATAAAAATTTGCACAGTACCTACTATGTGCCGGGTGCTAAGTGCCTTTTACAAATATCTTATTTTGTCCTTAAAACAGTCCCAGAAGGTAGGTGCTATTTTTATCCCCATTTTTCAAATAAGGAACCTGAGATAGGCACGGCATTAAGTAACTTGCCAAGACTCAGACAGGCAATAATTATCTGAGGATAGACTGGATCTAAGGTCTTCCTGACTCTAGAACCAACACTATGCCATCAGCTACAATAGTCCAGGAAAGAAATGATGAGAATGTAGAATTGCTAAGTAGAGAGAAGGAGTCAGATTCAAGAAATACTATGATGGTAAAATGTACAAGATTTGGGCAGTTGTCTAGATGAAGAAATAAAAGAGTGAAGAATTAAAGATGACTGAGTTTTTAAGAGAAGAGGGAAAGGATAGAAGGATAGAATGATAAGCAGAGCCTTATCATTGGATCATAGCATCATAAATTAGAGATAGGAAGAAACCTTAAAGATCATGAAGTCCTACTCCTTCATTTATAGATGAGGAAACTGAGGCACAATGAGATTTAAGTGACTTGCCCAAGATCACCTCAGATCTTCCTGATTCCAAACTAGTCATTCATGGCCCGTCTGTCTGACTTTTGTCCCTTGGGGGACACCCATACTTGGGGTACAAATGATGAATTTCAGAAGAAAAGATGAAAGGGAAAACAGGTAGCAGAGTGGATAGAGTGCCAGGCCTGGAGTCAGGAGAACTGATCTCAAACACTTCCTAGCTATGTGACCATGAGCAAGTTACTTATTAATTCCAATTAGCTAGCCATTGTTGCTTTTCTGTCCTAGAAATGATATTAAGACAGGAAGGAAGGAAGGAAGGAAGGAAGGAAGGAAGGAAGGAAGGAAGGAAG
>NC_058130.1:168358969-168378377 GCF_016433145.1 Gracilinanus agilis
GGAAGGAAGGAAGGAAGGAAGGAAGGAAGGAAGGAAGGAAGGAAGGAAGGAAGGAAAGAGGGAAGGAGGGAAGGAGGGAAGGAAGATCATCAATGAAGTATTTAAAATACACAGAAGAACAAGATTTAGAGGGAAACAGATAAAGAGAATAACTTCTGGAACTAATAGGTTGAATCTAATATATACTGAAATAAAAAACAATATATAATGAGATTCACAATTTTATATACAGCACTCTTTTTATGTTCTTCTTTGTATACAGAAATGTTTCAGAATTACAAAAAATTAAAATTAAAAAAAAAAGTTCCATGCATTGCTGGATACTGCAATACTTGTTCCTGTTGTAGTAGTTACCAGCCAAGTATGGTGTCATTTTCCAACAGTTAAAATGTTGGCTGAACTTTTGGTTAATTTATTTACTTCAAAGTAGTAAGGAATGTGGTTGAGGGTGAGGATGGGAATTTCTCTATCAGTTTTGGAAGCATCAAGCTTGTCAAAGAACAAACAACAGGATAACTAGTATAACAATTTTATTATCATGGTATCAATGGATTTTTTAAATGAGTAAATGTGAATATGAAATTAAAATCTCTGTTAAAGGGCTTTAGAAAACCTTACAAACTGAAATAAAAGAATAATCGAAGGGAAATGAAAAATGAGAAACTTTTTTTTTAAAGCTTAGAAGATAAGTTCAAAAGATAAGTTAAGAATAATGGAGAAGAAACTAAAACATCCCCCAATGATCTGGTTTCCCAGGACGAATCAGACATAATCACCCAGCAGAGGAAAAGCACAGATGTCTTAAAGAAAGTTTATACAGGCTCTCAGCAGCTGAACCTACAGTTGACAGCTGAAACTTTGCTGAAAGGTTTAGGAGGCAGTGACAACAAGGCTGCGTCCTACCAGCTGTTGGACTGACCAGTCGAGAGATAAATGTCAGGTTCTCTTCGTGTAGGACTTCCCAAATGCACAGATTCTCCTGGGGATTGTGCCTCAGTGTGCATTAACTAACCTGGGCCTCTCTCTGAGCTTTAGGAGAATCAGGCAGGGGCAGAAGTTTGTTTCATTTCTCAGGATGTCTGTCTCCTTACAATATAATTAGAAGAGACAACCTCAACATGCATATTGCCCAGACACATACAATTTGTGGGTATGTATGCTGTATGTGCATGTATGTATGTTTGTGTAGGTTCAAAAGAGATCCAAGATAATTTGGGAAAGGAAGGCACTGACAGTCGCTCAGTCAATAATAACAGCTGTGGGCATTAAGGAAAGGCTTCTCTGTGACAGAAAGGGGCACTTGAGCTAAACCTTGAAGGAAAATTCATGAAAATTAAGTACAGAAGCCCTTTTTTTCTCTGGGAATCCTGACAAGTTACAATTACTCACATACCCTACTGGGAAGTTATAAAGAGACAAATTTATTCTTCAAGCAAGGAAAAATTTCCAAACAACTCCAGTGATCCAAAAAAAGATTTTGAACTGCCTTAGGAGGTAATGAGCTCCCTGACACTGGAGGTTCTTAAGCAAAAGCTGGATGATCTCTGGTTGGGTAGGTTGTAGAGAAGATTCTTGTACTGAAACAGATTGTACTGGATGGTTCCCAAAGTCTTTTTCCAGTTCTGAGATCCTGTAATTCTGTGAATCCCTCCTTGCCTTTGTGAAAATTTTCATTTTGGAAAAACTGAGGGCAACTGCCTTGACCAACAGTACTTGACCATGCCTCCACTGAAATTGCCAATGTGAAATTCAGAGTGAATTTGTACAGAGGCTCCTCATGGATGATAACCTCTCCATGAGCCCAAGACTTGTGGTATCTGTACCAAGGCCAAGTTCTGAGCAAACCCTGAGGCTCTTTAAGTTTCAGGTACATGTACTCATCAAGATCAAACCTGGCAAATTGTGCCCAAATTTGCTTGGAATTTTATATTGGGTGGCACCCGAAATAGGAAGCATGACCAGAAGAAGACCCATTCCATTGCCCAAAGGAGGCCAGTAAGACAGCCTGACCCCAATGTCATTTAAACAGAACCTTCAGGCGCTGTCTTTGCATTTGTTAAAAAAAAAAGTCATTTAAATAATGCTTGAGTGAATGTGTGTTCCTGAAAGTTTTGGCATCCGCGTCTCTATTGCATAGTTTGGGCTGCCAAGACACAAGCTGAGACAGACTTGCTGGCAGAAGATAATTTAGAGAACAAGGCCAATAGGCAGAAGAGTGATACTTGATAATGTTCTCCCCAAAATAGATGAAACTCTTCACAGAAAGGATGTTGACCTTCACACTGTAGGGCAAAAAAAGGTTGTGAAAGCATTACTTGATTGTCTACCTTGGTATTGAATTATAATTCATCCCTCAATGTTTCCAGGATCCATGAATCATTACCACAAGTGCTCCTTGCCTGCCCCCATTTCCTCAAGGGAAAGAGGGAGGAGGAGAAGGAAAGATTCAGTGGAAAGAACAGTGGACATGGAGTCAAAGCACTTGGCTTAAAATCCTGGCTTTGCTACTTATTAACTGAGTGACCTTGGGTAAGTCACTCTGTGAGCCTCAATTTCCCCTCATGAAATGAGGGGATGGGGGACTAGGCTAGATAGTCTCTAAATTCCTTTAGAGATCTAAATCTATTAACTTAGCCATCACTGGACCTTCACAATTTGGCAGGGAATGTTGCTCCTTACATACCAAAGAAATTCTGTTGAATTTATTTTTAATATATTTTGCGTGTTTTTATATTTGCGTTTTGCTTCTCCCAACCTAATGTACTGAGGCAGGGACTGTTTCATTTTGTCTTTACATCCCCACCATCAGGTGGTTTTATTTTTTTTAAACTCTTACTGTCTGTCTTAGAATCAATACTGTGTATTGGCTCCAAGGCAGAAGAGTGGTAAGGGCTAGGCAATGGGGGTCAATGACTTGCCCAGGGTTACACAGCTAGGAAGTGTCTGAGACCAGATTTGAACCTTGGACCTCCAGTCTCTGGGCCTGGCTCTCAATTCACTGAGCTGCCTCAATAGCTATAATCTTAATATAATTGGTTTCCATTGTAATCCTGTGTAGATAATATTTTGCATTTAGAAACATTGTGCTGAGGAAGGATCCATAGACTTGACCAGCCTGCCAAAAATATTTATAACGTAAAATAGTTTAAGAACTCTTTATCAAGGGGGCAGTTGGGTAGCTCAGTGGATTGAGAACCAGGCCTAGAGATGGGAGGTCCTAGGTTCAAATCTGGCCTCAGACACTTCCCAGCTGTGTGACCTTGGACAAGTCACTTGACCCCCATTGCCTACCCTTACCACTCTTCTGCCTTGAAGCCAATACACAGAATTGATTCCAAGACAGAAGGTAAGGGTTTAAAAAAAAAAGAACTCTTTATCAAGAGTATTATGTTCAGTTCTGGGAATCAGATTGTAGGAGGAACTCGATAATCTAGAATACACTTGGGGCGGGGGGTAACAGCCAGGATAGTGAGATCCCTAAAACCATGTTTTAAGAGAAATAGTGGCCAGCAGGGATATGTTTAATTTGGAGAAGACTCAGGGAGGGCATAGTATTGTTCTTCAAAGATAGAAGGACTGTCCTAAAGAACAGGAACTAGACTAATCTAGAGTGGGGGACAAGAATCAAAGAGTGTAATTTAAAGGAGGCAGATTTGGGCTCCGTGTAAAGGAAAAACTTTCTGGCAATCAGAGCTGTCCAAAAAAACCCGAATGGTCTACTTCTGAAGGTAGTGAGTTCCCTGGGACAGCAGAGGGCTCTATTGCCTAGAGCTACTGCAAGTTCTCCATTCCTATTCAAATCAGGAAACAAGAGGATGGAAGCCAAATGTCTTTGATTACCTCCTAAGCTTCTACCCCATTTCCACAAGCTCTGTGCCTGACTTTGCACAGACAAACATACAGTTATTTCAGATTGGACTCCTCTCCCCTACTGGATTGAAAGCTTCATGAAGGCTCTGAAGATCTCAGGCATCACCGTATCCCCTCACATCACCCGGCACAGATTCTTATGCACAATATAGGTATGTTATATATAATAGTAACTGTTGAACGAATCAGACACATGCACACACTTACACAAGAAGTAATTAAGATTGCTAGAGAAGCATGACTGCTTTTGGTTTTTTAAGAGGTCAACAACTCAATTCAGTAAGCATTTATTGGACAAATTCTATATGTTAGGCACCAGGAGGCAGGATCTCATTCTCAGCTTTGTACTCTCAGAGACTCAGGTTTATTAGTTTATCCAGGGTTGGTCAGGCCCTTGGGGAAAGGACTGACATATCAACTAAACTGCTTAGAGGTGCCAAAGAGAAGCAAGGAGTATCCTCGGTAAAGAGCTGGCCTCTTGGCCTGGAAGACCTAGGTTCGAGTTCTGTTTCTGACACCTATAGGATCTGTGACTCTTTGACTTGGGACAGGCAAACTCCGAGCAGACCTCTAAAACTACAGCTTGCTGAATAGTTTGCTGATTTGCTTTGATAGAAGAGATTTTTCCCTCTACAGATGAAATCACAGGTTCATACCAACAAATGGGAGAATGATACATAAATCAAGTTGTCAAGCTGTTAATGGGAAACTTAGCTAGCCCGAGGACTGGAATTGGTCATCTGAATGGGGGCATTTTATCCCACTGGGTAGATTCACTAAAGGGATCAAAATAAAGGTGCAAAGATTGGTTAGTAAGCAGAGAAGTGGAACAAAGGAAACTGGATGTTCTTAAGGGATACATTTTTGGCAAGCAATGGTAGCCTGATAAATTGCCTATCACCATTCGAAGGATATTTCTATCTAAAGATCTAGGATTGGCCATTATAATCAGAGAATTCCCCCTTAAGCCTGCCAGAGATACATGAATAATGCCTCACTGTTCCACTCTCCTCTCCAGGGGCACCCTACCCTTCTGCTTGCCTTTGGCTCTTCTGCACTACATGTTCCAAGATGCCAGGTGATCTTCTATTAGTTACACTGAGGTTGGGGTCTCCTGGTGCGATTTGGGAATACTTTTTCCTTATTAACAAGACACTGACAAGGCATCATCTTTGTTCAATTGCTATTGTTCAGTTGTTTCAGTCCTTTCTGACTCTTTGTGACCCCATTTGGGGTTTCCTTGGGGCAAAGGTACTGGAATGGTTTGTCATTTTCTTCTCCAGCTCATTTTACAGATGGGGAAAAGGAGGTAAACAGGGTTAAGTAGCTTTCCCAGAATCACATAGCTAGGAAGTGTCTGAAGCCAGATTTGAACTTGGGGAGATGAGTCTTCCTGACTTCTGGCCTGGCATTCTATCCACTTCACTATCACTCATGACATGTTTTCGAAAGATTTAAATCTTTGGATGACTAATCCTTTCTGTTTTACGTTGGCTCCTGTCATTCTCCATTTCAGAGGCTGGACCAGGCTCTTGATTCTAGAGATATACCTTGTTTTAGGCCTGATGTCTCCCTCCTGTGCTCTGACTCCACACATACCTACATTCATCTTTCAACGTCTAAGAGTATTTTTCTTTTTAGACCTCCTTTACACTGACTACATTCTAATTGTGTAAAGCTCTCATTTCCCATTTTAGATAGTAAGCTCCTAGAGGATAGCACTTGGGAGTCTTATTCAACCAGAGTCTGCTAATTTGGATCCTATTTAATAGAAAAAGCAGCTGAATTAGATCAAGCACACACAGAGGAAATCTGTGACACATTTGTTAGGAATAGAAGGAACAATGTATACATTATGGGAAGGAGAGGAAGATGCCAAATGAATAGGGGGAAATTCATGAACCTTCCCAATACCCAGAAAAGGGTTTTGTTTTATTTTTTATTTCCAGTGGGTAGGGGACAGGAAAAAGAGAAAAGTAAATTTGTTCTAATTGAAAATAATCAAATGTAATTTTAAAACATTCAAACATCACACTGGCAATAAGTCAAGGAGGTAGGGCTTAAAATCAGGCCTCATGACTCCAAAATTTGGTATTCTTTATACTTAGGACACCTAACTTCAAATCCCAGCTCTCCCATTTCTTAGTCATGTGAACTCTTGCAAAGCTAAAAAATAAAAACAAAGAACAATAGCTACAACCTATATGTCTACTCTCCTATCTACACAAAATCTTTGTAAGGGTTATCTATACATGAATCGAGAGCATCCTCAGTGAAGTTATTAATAAGGAAGAAGGAGGCTTTTCTGAATGATATCCAAAAAGAATTCTCAACTTTATTATTTCAAAATTGACTGAAAGTTGTAGAAAGTAAGGTCTCATGCTTATTGTTTATTTATTTTGGCTAAAAAAATTGACAGTGAAATGAAACATGGCCTTAGAGGCTCTTTTACAGCAAGGCTTCTCTCATCCATATATCAAGATCATGTAGGAAGTAATCCTGTGTTAGAGCTCTTTGAAAATGAACATCATGTAAGGAGATGATGTATGAGAGAGAGACAGAAAGAGACAGAAAGGCAGAGAGAGATGAGAGACAGAAAAAGATACAGAGAGGAAAGAGAGGTGATAAAAAAAAAAGAAACAGAGAGAGTACAATAAAGAGGAAAGAGAGGAGACCAGAGACTCAGGGAGAGAGACAGAGAAACAGACAGAGATAAAGAGAGATTCTTATTAAAAGGGTTCACAGTTTTAATGATGGAGATCCAATGCAGAGTCCAGGTTGAGGAGGGATTCCTTTCTTTTCAGGTAATATATTAATTCTATCAAGCCCCAAGACATTGAAATGCTCTTGGGAGAGATCTGTAATCACTCAAAAGAGTTTGGTTGGTCCATCCAAACAAGAAAACAACAACAACAAATGGATGTCTATGCCCAGATTTGAATATCTGAATGAACATGCTACAGAACTTATCCAACAAGGTGCATATCTACAAGAAGGTGGGTCCAGAATTAAAAAAGGAGTACGGACCAGATTGCTTTCATAACATTACAAAGAACTTATACTGACTCCAAGCTTCACCTAACAGCAACAGCCCAGCTTTTGAATACATGTATTTGATAGGTATCACTGCATGGCACAAGACCTGAAACATCACTGTCTTTGAGGAACTAAAGAGGAACATCATGCAAGTGACAGGAACATGTGGTAGGTGTGCATATGCTAAAACTTATAACCAATGAAGAACTCTGAAGAACAATGTAAATAATGTGATCAAAGAATTACATGATAAAAAGGGAAGGTGGGCTGGTCATATGGAAAGGGCCAGAATGCTTCACTATTATGTTGAGGAAAAAAAAAAGAGGGAGACCTCCAGCACATTGGGTCAATAAGGCCAATCAACAAGAATTTATTCAGCCTTTAATGTGTGCCAGGCATATTGGGGATACAAATATAAATAGAAAGATAAATTAATCTTTGCCTTCAAGGAGCTTACATTCTTTTTTTTAACCCTTACCTTCCATCTTAGCATCAATACTTTAAATTTTTCTAAGGCAGAAGAACAGTAAGGGTTAGGCAATGGGGGTTAAGTGACTTGTCTAGGGTCTCACAATTAGGAAGTATCTGAGATCAGATTTGAACCCAGGACCTCCCATCTTTAGGCTTGATTCTGAATCCACTGAGCCACCCAGCTAACCCCAAGGATCTTACATTCTAATGGAGGAAGACAACAAATAAAAGGAAGAAAAGAGGGTTTGGTTTTGGGGAAAGGCAATAAAATTCCCTAGTGAGGGAGCATTGTAGAGAAAGTTTGGGAGGAAAGTCTCAGGATTATAGACTGTAGAAGAATAAAGACAAAGAAGGTTTAAGTGTTCTTACAATGGAGATTCAGTGAGGAACCATCTAATCCGAGGGATTAACCAGTGGGGAAGAGAGTACTTCAAATGAATGAAGTCCAGGGCCACAGGGTGGAGAGTTTTCTGGAGGGCATTGCAGAAAAAGTCTGGAAGGAGAGTCAGTATGGAGAGGTGAGCTTCTTGTGACAAAAACACGTTCCAGAATCCCATAGGATAGACAGGCATAGATGGGTTGCAATTGGCATCTCTAGCCGGGAACTCCTAAATCAGTGAGATCACAGATCGGTTTGGGAATGCTTGTCGTAGAGACAGCCTGGAGGTGATGGTCATACTGCTGGGCTGGGAGTCTGGAAGATTGGGATTCAGGGCCCACTGCTCCGGACACTTAGTTGTGCGCACCTTCAGCAAAGGGGTGGCAGTGTCTAGAGTGCCAGACCTGAATTCAGGAAGATTCCAATCTGGCTTAATATACCTATTAGCTTGTGACCCTATGTAAGTCACTTAACCCTGGATGCCTCTGTTTCTTTAACTCTACAACAAGCTGGAGAGAGAAATGGCAAACAACCCTAGTATCATTGCCAACAAAACCCCAAATGGGGCCATGAAGAGTTGGGCACAACTGCAAAAACAATTGACTGAACCTTTGGCAATTCCCTAGGACCTATCTAGTAGGTTAAAGAGAACTTACCCACCTCTATTAGTGGAAAGAATTTCCACTCTGGGAATCTCAGAAGAAAGACAGCCCCCTCTGGAAATCACATATCTTTCCTGTAGGTTTATTAAAAACAAGGGGGAGGGGAAGTGCAGCTGGGTAGCTCAGTAGATTAATGATTCAGGACTACAGTTGGGAGGTGCTGGGTTCAAATTTGGCCTCAGACACTTCCCAGCTGTGTGACCCTGGGCAAGTCATTTAACCCCTATTACCTAGCCCTTACCACTCTTCTGCCTTGGAACCAATACATAGTATTGATTCTAAGGTGGAAGTTAAGGGCTTAAAAAAATTAAATTAAAATTAAAAAGAAACAACATGAAAGCACACATTATCACCCTGACAAGTCACTTAACTTCTCTGGGCCTCAGTTTCCCCATCTGTAAAATGAAAGGAGGACCCAAATTTGAAGTCCCTTCCAACTCTAAGTCCATGCTCTTCTGAGAATCACCATAACCTCTTCCTCCAAGCCAGAAGAACCTGGCACCTATGTTCTTTGTGCTTTCAGGGATCTATCATGCCTTTCCTTTTCAGATTTCCTTCATATACTAGCATGTGTATATCTGGGTATTTATTTGTTATTGTGCCCATTAGAATGTGTACCCTTTAAGGGCAGGGACTGAAGGGTTTTTATTCTATTCTATTTTTTTTCCTTTCTTCATATTTGTAATTCTTCCCACGCTTCTTGGTCCATCAACTTAAGGAACGTTTATTGACTGACTGGTCTTTCCCCATACCTAGCCCTGTATGATTCCTGTTCCCTCTCCATTTTTCAGCATGGCACCGGCCCAGAATCAGCTCAGCCCCAAAGGGTGAGCTCAGTAAGCACAAGCTTTAGTTTTAAGCAGTTGAGTAAGACCCTGCTCAACCACTCATCCCACAACGTCCCCAGAGCTCACTTCATTTGTGCTTCTTGCATCTGTCTGTTCAGGGCTCCTGTTCCTTCCCTTTACCCAGAGACCCACTGACAGGCTTACTGGAGAAACAATTAAGCCATCTTCTTTCCATACAAATATTTTCAGATGGATTTGGAAGCAGCCTGGTCTCTGGATCCTCAGCAGAGTGGAAAGCCCAGGGCCCAGAGCTGCTCACGTGCTCTCTGCCTTTCATCCTCCTCACAATGCAATCAGACCTAGTGAGGCTTCTCTTCTGATTGCCGGATCCCAGTGGAGAGTCCACAGTGGCCACTTTCCAGCGCTGGAGTTCAGGGTCTGTGTCGCAGTGCCTGGAGGAGGCACAGGCAGAGAGATGGCTATCATTATTAGATCTAAGCCCTGGGCAGGCAGGGAGGAGGCAGGGCTGGCTCTCAGGCTTCGCCCACCGTAGAAGCCCTACGATGGTTTATAATCCAAACGGATGTTCTAGTTAGCATTTGGAAGGTCGAGGGTAGGAAGGGGATACAAGGAGGGGCCAGCAGGTTTTTGTCCAAGCCCTCACCAGGTCGGTGGAGGCAGGCAGGAGCAGGCTCTTGGGGGGGGGGGTAGTTATGAGTCAGAGGTCAAGGTAGAGATGAGGAAGATGGTCATGGCTAGAACTCAGCCTGAGAGCTGGCAAGAGTCGGGGGACTTCATACTGGAATAGTGTGGATCCAAGGAGAGGGACCATCAGTTCTCTCTCAGCCTTTGAAGCAGGCTTCCCTGATGAGGAGGGCTTCCCTGGTGGGGAGGGCTTCCCTGATGGGGAGGGCTTCCCTGATGGGGTGGCTTCTCAAGGCTCAGCCAGCTTCCATGGGATCTGCGACTGCAGAAGAGACAGAGATCCCATAGAGAACTCTCACAGGTCTAACCAGCGTTTGGGGACAGCGTTTCCCTTTGGCAGTGGAAGAGGTGATTTTATTATATTTCAGAACACATTTTATAAATATACTGCATTGTTTTGATTTTACATCACTGATATTTCCTAATATGTTTCTTCTCTCTACCACAGAACCATTCCTGATACCCAAGAATGAAAAAGAGGGGAAAAATAGTTCAGTAGGCAGCTCAGTGGTGCAGCGATAGAGCGCTGGGCCTGGATTCAGGAAGACTCATCTTTCCCAATTCAAATCTGGCCTCAGATACTTACTAGCTGTGTGACCCTGGACAAGTCACTTACTCTGGTTTGCCTCAGTTTTCTCATCTGCAAAATGAGCCAGAGAAGGAAATGGCAAACCAGTATCTGCTGAGAAAACTATAAATGGGCTCATGAAGAGTGAGACATGGTTGAAAAATGCCTGAACAACAGCCAACACATTGAAAACAAAACCCGATGATATATGCAATGTTCCAAACCCATAATATCCCACCTCTGCAAAAAAGAATTGACTTCTCTTTTCTTTGGAGACAGGCTGGATGGTTAGAATTTCACAGTATTCAGTTGTGATTATTTTTAGCTTGTTCTTTTCACTTATATTATAGTTATATTGATTATTTTTCTGGTTGCTTACTTGCCTTTGAATCATATCATTGTCATAGCTAACATTTATGTAGAGTTTACTATGTGCCAGGCACTTTGCTAAACACTACAATTATTATCTCATTTGATCCACACGACAGCTCTAGGAGAGAAGTGATATTATTTCTATTTTGAAAAATGAAGAAACTTAGGAAAATAGAGGTTAAGTGGTCAGACACAGTTATTAAGTGTCTGAGTATGGATTTGAACTCAGGTCTTCCTGTTCTATCCATTGTGCCACCTATCTGCCTCTGCTAGATCATGTCTTTTCATGTTCTTGAGGCCGAAAGAAATTTAGTGTCACCCAGCATGCCATTGCTAGGAATTATCTGAGGTATGATTTGAACTCAGGTTTTCCTGATCCCAGGTGTGGCACACTACCCATTCTACCACCCATTCTCCCAACTGATGGGCTTTGTTAACATGCCTGGGAAACCATTTCTTATTTTATGTAGGATAGAGACGAAGCCCTAATGATTTCATCAAATAAGACCGACAAGAAACCAATTGTCTTGCCCATGGCAAAACTAACTTCAGACACTGAAGAATCCATAAGAAGGGGGGCAGCTGGGTGGCTTAGCAGATTGAGAGTCAGATCTAGAGACAGGGGATCCTGGGTTCGAATTTGACCTCAGACACTTTCTAGCTGCGTTACCCTGGGTAAGTCACTTAACATCCATTTCCTAGCCCTTACTGCTCTTCTGCCTTAGAACTAATATATATTATTGATTCCAAGATTGAAAGATAAGGGTTAAAAAAAGAAAAGGGCAAAAAGTCCTGAGGACATGATCAAAAGAGCACTGTATTTGTGGTCAGAGGGCACGAATCCGAATCCTGGTTCCATCACTGGCCACATTTATTTCCTGTTTGTGAGCTTTCCCCCCTCATCTTTAAAATGAAGACACTGTTCAGGATAAGGTCCTTTATGACTCTAAATCCTGCGATTGTGTGAATCTCTCCAGAAATTTAGCCAAGCCCTTACATTTACAATGAAAACTTGGAACGAAGAAGGGTTTGAAGAAGCCCAAATCCTTGGACTGAGCTTCGGCGTGTCACCCATAACCATTCATAGGCTCCCACCCTTAGACTGCTGGTGGATCCTGGGATGAGATCCGGCTGGGAGGGAAGAAGATAGAGGTCAAAATAACGAATTGCAGAATCATTCCACATTGGCGAGTCCATGATAGAATAAATCTATTCCCTCACTTGAGACCACACTGACTACCATGTGGCAAATAATTTGGTTCCTTTTATTTTTTGAAGAAAGGCAATGCTAGCTCTGTTTTCTTCTTGAAAGATGAAACAGTTAGCCAGGGATCATATATACACCATACCTCTCATCCTTCCCTCTCTGTTTCTCCCCTCCCTACCCCTAGGAAAAAAAAATCACCCACTAAAATCCATAGCGTGTGACTTTCACACTAGAGTGAAGTCTCAGAAAAGCAAAAACGTTCCCAGCCAAAGCCATTTACCACGAATGATTGTCTCTCTTCCCTTGCTGGTGATATTCCTGTTTGAATAACAACTTCGTCACTGACCAGCTCCCTGGGGTCTCCTTCAGTCAGCTATAATCCTATGTTTGTGACAGTGTCTGTGTAGTAATAGTAATAATTCCTCACATTTATATAGTGCTTTATGCTGTACAAAGCTCTTTGGCATCCATTATCTCATTCGATGCTCACAACAGTCCTAGGAGGTAGATGGAGTAGGACCGATTATCTTTGTTTTATAGATGACAGAATGAAGGCTAAGAGAGGTTAAAAGGTTTTCCCAAAGTCACATACCCAACTGGTGATAGAGGTGAGACTGGAGACCGACTCTTGGCAGGTAGCCTTCTCCACTAGACCAGCATGTCTCTTTTAAAAAGGGATTTCACTTTTTGATCTGGAAATTTTATATTAACTAACTGGGCAACAAAAATAAATCACTAATTAATTTAATTATCTGGGCCACACAAAATCTTCACCAAATTATTAGGTGGGTACAAAATACTTGTACAGATTTCATGATTAGGTCAGGTGTAATGAGGCTCCCAAATAATTGTCATAACTTGGTTCATACTCTGGTGACTTCCTGATCACACGAGCTATTCTCAGCCTTTTTTTTACTCCTTCCTTCCTTTTCTTCCTTCCTTCCTTCCTTCCTTCCTTCCTTCCTTCCTTCCTTCCTTCCTTCCTTCCTTCCTTCCTNAAACCAATTATATTAAGATTATAGCTATTGAGGCAGCTCAGTGAATTGAGAGCCAGGCCCAGAGACTGGAGGTCCAAGGTTCAAATCTGGTCTCAGACACTTCCTAGCTGTGTAACCCTGGGCAAGTCATTGACCCCCATTGCCTAGCCCTTACCACTCTTCTGCCTTGGAGCCAATACACAGTATTGATTCTAAGACAGACAGTAAGGGTTAAATATATATATACATGTATATATATATATATATATATATATAAGTATATAAATATATAGATATATAGGTATCAAAAGGTTCTATTTTATTTTTAATTCACAGATCTGAGACTAAGAAATTCCTGCTTTAGAAGGATTCTATTAATGGCTAAGTGCAGTAGGGTTAATAGGACTCTCCCTTCTCATATGTTGAACTCAAATGTTTCTATTACTTAAGCCTAAGGCTGAATTAGCTTTGTGGACTATCATATTATGCTACTGATTTCTATTAAGCTTGTAGTTCACTATAACCTCCAGGTCTTTTTCATTTAATTCTTATCTGGTCACATCCCACCACTACCATTTCTTTGTAGTTGTGCAGTAATTGCAAGATGTAGTGTTGATTTTTCCTAATTTGTTTTGTTTTAGTCAGTTCTTCCTTTTTGTCTATTTCCTAGAGAGGTAATGAGGGGGGAAATACTACTCTGGGATCAGAAGACTTGAGTTCAAATCACATCTCCATTTCTTACTAATATTCATGATGTTGGGCAAGTCTCTTAACCTCTTGGAGATTCCGTTTCCTCATTCATAAAATTAGGTTAGACTAGATGACCTCTGAGATCCCTTCCAATTTTTAAATCTAGGTTCCAGTGAATTCTCTTGAGAATTTTAAGAACAGTATAAGAACTTATCACTAAAGGAAGCTAGGTAACACAATGGATAGAGTGCCAGGCCTGGAGTCTGGAAGGCATGGGTTCAAATCTGGTCTCAGACACTTCCTAGTGGGGTGATCCTGAGCAAGTCACTTGACCCGAGTTGCATAGCCCTTGCCACTCTTCTGTCTTAGAATTGATACTAAGATAAAAGATAAAGGTTAAAAAAAAAGAAATTATCATTGAGTCAAGATCTTGTCATCTGGAAATCATTTCAGAAATAATCTATTGCATTAACTAATTTTGTGAGGTAGGGAGACCATGGTATAGAAGGAAGCAAAGATCTTTGAAGGGATTCATTATGATTATGCAATCCTAGAAAATGTACAAGTACTAGATTAGGGTTCAGGTGAGACTTGGGTTTGAATCTTGCCTCTGATACTAGTCATGTGAAAATGAGCTAATCACTCTGTCTCAACTTCCTTATTTGTAAAAATGTACAAATATTACTTAAAATACATAGGTTTACGTATTGCTTTTAAAATTTAAATAAAACTTAAATAAATGATGGACTTTTGTACGGGAATGGAAACAGCTAACAAAAGCCAATAAAAATATATTTTCCAGATGCCTTGAAAATGTATGCCAGATAGTAAAGTAAAATGGTAAATGTAGGAGGAGGGCAAAATTAGGACACTAATACATTGTTGGTGGAGCTGTGAATTGATCCAACCATTCTGGAGAACAATTTGGAACTATTCCTAAAGGACTATAAATCTATGCATATCCTTTGATCCGGTAACACCACTATTGGGTCTATATCCCAAAGAGATAATAAAAAAGAGAAAAGGACTTACTCATACAAAATCATTTATAGCAGCTCTTTTTGTAGTGGCAAAGAATTGGAAATTAAGGGGATGTCCCTTAATGGGAGAATATCTGAACAGATTGTGGCATTTGGAAGTGATGGAATACTATTGTGCTATAAGAAATGATAAGCAAGATAATTTCAGAAAAAGCAGAAAGATCTGTGGGAACTGATACAGAGTGAAATAAGCAGAACTGGAAGAATATTATACACAATAACAGCAATAATGGATGAAGATCATCTGTGAAAACTTCGCTACTCTCAGCAATGCAAAGATCAAAGACAATCTCAAAAGATTTATAATGGAAAATGATATTCACCTCCAGAGAAAGAAGTGTTGGAATCATCTTTCACATCAGTGTATTTGTGGTTTTATTTTGGGGGTTTAGTTATCTATGAGCTTGCTCTTACAACAAGGACAAATTGGAAATGTGTTTTGCATGACAATAAAAATGAAATTTTTAAAAGAAAGAAAGGAGTTCCCTGGTTAAGACGGTGGCAGAGTAAAAAGCAGTTGCTTAACCTCTCCTAACCAAAATATATAGGACTCCGTAAGAAGACATAAAAACAAATCCAGAGGTTAGAAGGGACCCCACAACAGGGTGCAGCATTGGAGGTTTGTGGAATTGGGGCATTTCCATGCTATAAAGGGGTGAAACAGCTTTCACTAAAACGTGAGCTGAACAACCCCCTCCCCTACCCCACCCCACCTAAGTGCCAAAGCCAGTGCACAAGAGTTAGAGCAAGTTTGGGGCACACGTTAAGTCCTTGGCAGCTACCTGGGGTCACCAGGACCTGCTCCTGAGAGCAGCAAGACTTAAGACCCCAACAGGCTAAAGAACTCGCAGACTTTGAACACAGACCCTGAGCACAAGCACGAGTGCAGTCTCAGACTCAAGCACAGACACGGATCCTCAGCACAGGTGAGGACTCAGATCCTGAGTGCAGATGCAGACTTTGAGTGGGGACCCAGTGCAGAGGGGTGCACGACTATGGAAGCAGCACCCTGAGGTTGTTAAAGGAGCCTCGGGCAGAGGAACAAGCAAGGGGACCACCAGGAGGCTTGACCCTGAGAACAACTAGACCTGAGACCTCAAGAGCCTAAAGAGAGCAGACAGACCCTGAGAGTGAGGATAAACCTGAGAGGGTGCGGGGATATCAATGGCAACCCAGAGACAAGAATCCCAAAAGAGAAATATCATCAAGAAGAAATCTGTAACACTCAACAACTTTTACACAGATAAAATCAGACAACAGAGCAAACAGCAGAGGAGAACAAACAAATAATCATATCCAAACCTTCCCAAAATAATGAAAACTGACCACAAGCTATTGAAGAGTTCAAATCTGAGATGATGAAAAAGATGGAAGAGACTTGGCGAGAGAAGTGGGAAATAGCTCAAAAGGAAATTAACAAGTTAGAAGACAGAAACTCCCAATTGGAGAAAGATGTCCAAAAATCAAACGAAATAGTAAGCAAATTGGAAACAAAAATCTGGCAAGAAAATAACAGTTTAAAAGGCAGAATTTCACAATTGGAAAGTGAGGCAAGTAAATTGAACACCAGAAATGACCAGATTTAAAAGGAAAACCAAAAGATTATAGCCAAAAACCAGTCCCTAAAGGCTAGAATTGAGCGATTAGAAGCTAATGATCTCTCAAGACAGCAAGAACAAATAAAACAAAGTGAAAAGACTGATAAAATAGAAGGAAACCTGAAATATCTCAATGAGAAAGTGACAGACCAAGAAAACAGGTCTAGAAGAGACAATCTGAGGATCATTGGTCTTCCTGAAAAAGCAGAAATTAATAGAAATTTGGACTCCATACTAAAAGAAATTATTCAGCAAAATTGCCCTGAAGTTCTACAACAAGAGGGCAATATAGACATTGAAAGGATCCATAGATCACCCTCTACACTAGACCCAGAAAACACAAACCCCAGGAATATAATAGCCAAATTCAAGAGCTTCCAAGTAAAAGAAAAAAATTTTACAAGAAACCAGAAAGAGACAATTCAGATATCAAGGAGCACCAATCAGGATCACACAGGATCTGGCAGCCTCCACACTAAAAGATCACAAGGCTTGGAATATAATATTCAGAAAGGTAAGAGAACTGGGTCTACAACCAAGGATCACCTACCCATCAAAACTAACTATATACTTCCAGGGGAAAGTTTGGACATTCAACAAGATAGAAGATTTCCAAGTATTTGCACAGAAAAGACCAGGACTAAATAGAAAGTTTGATATCCAACCACAAAAATCAAGAGAAACATGAAAAGGTAAATAAGAAACAGAGGGGAAAGAAAGAAAACGTGTTTTTTAAATCTGCCTTTTTAAGGGCTTCAATGTGATCTAAATATTTGTATTCCTATGTGGAGAAATGTTATATATAATTCTCTATAAGGAACTCTATTCACTATTATAATATTCACTATTATAGTAATTAGAAGAATTATTCATAGGGAGAGGTTGGAATACTAAATGGTCTAAGACGATATGGGGGTGGGAAAGAGGGGTGGTGAATAGTAGAGGACACCAAGAGAAACTTGAATGAATAAGAAAAATAGGATATTCTATTACACACAAACAGGGCATGGGAAGGGGAAGGGATGAATACTATTATAAGAAGGAGAGGAAGAGAGCATTAAGAGGTAATATTTAAACCTTACTCTCAGTGTAATTAACCCTGAGAGGGAAGAGTAGTTTTATCCATTGGAATATAAAACACTATCTAACCCTACTGAGAAAGTCAGAATGGATAAACCAAGGGGAGCAGGGGAGTGAGGAGTTCATAAAAGGGAGGGGAGAAGAAGGGGGAGGGAATTCATTAGGCCTTAAAAATAAAAAGAGGGGAATAACAAGGGAGGGGTAGAAAGGGAAGTAAATCAAGGGAGGGGACAATGGTTACTGGCATGAAGCAAACCACTGGTTTAAAAGGAAATAGTGTAAGAAGAAGGGATAGAACTAGGAGAGGATACCAAAATGTTGGGGAATACACAACTGATAATTATAACTCTGAATGTGAATGGGATGAACTCATCCATAAAAAGGAAGCAAATAGCAGAGTGGATTAGAAACCAAAATCCTACCATATGTTGTCTACAAGAAACACATATGAGGCTGGTGGACATACACAGGTTTAAGGTAAAGGGCTTGAGCAAAATCCTTTGGGCCTCAAATGAGAAAAAGAAGGCAGGAATGGCAATTATGATTTCTGACAAAGCCAAAGTAAAAATAGATATGATTAAAAAAGACAGGGAAGGTCATTACATCCTGATTAAAGGCAGTATAGACAATGAGGAACTAACACTGCTCAATATGTATACACCAAATGGCATAGCAACCAGATTCATAAAGGAGAAACTGGCAGATCTCAAGAAGGAAATAGATAGTAAAACCATACTAGTGGGAGATCTAAATATTCCTCTTTCAGATCTAGATGGATCAAACCAAAAAATAAATAAAAAAGAGGTAAGAGAGATGAATGAAGTCCTAGAAAAATTAGATTTAATAGATATGTGGAGAAAAATAAATAGGAACAAAAAGGAATACATCTTCTTTTCAGCTGCACATGGTACACGCACAAAGATTGATCATGTAATAGGGCAGAGAAAAATGCAAAAGAGCAGAAATAATAAATTTAACCTTCGCAGATCATAATGCAATAAAAATAATAATTAGTAAGGGCACATGGACAGGCAAAACAAAAACTAATTGGAAATTAAATAATATGATTCTCCAAAACCAGCTAGTCAAATAAGAAATCATAGAAACCATCAACAATTTCACTTAGGAGAATGACAATGATGAGACATCCTACCAAACTCTGTGGGATGCAGCCAAGGCAGTACTCAGGGGGAAATTTATATCCTTGAGTGCATATATTAACAAAGTAGGGAGGGCAGAGATTAATGAATTGGGCATGCAACTTAACAATTAGAAAGCGAGCAAATTAAAAATCCCCAGATGAAAACTAAATTAGAATTACTAAAAATCAAGGGAGAAATTAATAAAATCGAAAGTAAAAGAACTATTGAATTAATAAATAAGACTAGAAGTTGGTATTTTGAAAAAACAGATAAAATAGACAAAGTACTGGTCAATCTAATAAAAAAAAAGGAAAGAAGAAAGCCAAATTGACAGTATCAAAGATGAAAAGGGAGACCTCACTTCTAATGAAGGGGAAATTAAGGCAATCATTAAAAACTATTGTGCCCAATTATATGGCAATAAATATAACAATCTAGGAGATATGGATGAATATTTACAAAAATACAAATTACCTAGATTAACAGCAGAAGAAATAGAATACCTAAATAATCCCATATCAGAAAAAGAAATTGAACAAGCCATCAAAGAACTCCTTAAGAAAAAATGGCCAGGGCCTGATGGATTCACAAGTGAATTCTATCAGACATTCAAAGAGCAACTAATCCCAATACTCTACAAATTATTTGATATGATAAGCAAAGAAGGAGTCCTACTAAATTCTTTTTATGACACAAATATGGTAATGATTCCAAAGCCAGGGAGATCAAAAACAGAGAAAGAAAACTACAGACCAATCTCCCTAATGAACATAGATGCAAAAATCTTAAATAGAATACTAGCAAAGAGACTCCAGCAAGTAAT
>NC_058130.1:168378387-168477916 GCF_016433145.1 Gracilinanus agilis
TATCAGACATTCAAAGAGCAACTAATCCCAATACTCTACAAATTATTTGATATAATAAGCAAAGAAGGAGTCCTACTAAATTCTTTTTATGACACAAATATGGTAATGATTCCAAAGCCAGGGAGATCAAAAACAGAGAAAGAAAACTACAGACCAATCTCCCTAATGAACATAGATGCAAAAATCTTAAATAGAATACTAGCAAAGAGACTCCAGCAAGTAATTAAGAAGATCATCCACCATGATCAGGTGGGATTTATACCAGGAATGCAAGGTTGGTTCAACATTAGGAAAACCATCCACATAATTGACCATATCAACAATCTAACAAACAAAAATCACATTATTATCTCAATAGATGCTGAAAAAGCCTTTGACAAAATATAGCACCCATTCCTATTGAAAACCCTGGAAAGTATAGGAAGAGAAGGACCTTTCCTAAAAATAATAAACAGTATATACCTAAAACCATCAACAAACATCATATGCAATGGGGATAAATTAGAAGCCTTTCCAATAAGATCAGGAGTGAAACAAGGATGTCCATTATCACCTCTATTATTTAACATTGTGCTAGAAACACTAGCAGTAGCAATTAGAGAAGAAAAAGAAATTGAAGGTATCAAAATAGGCAATGAGGAGACTAAGCTATCACTCTTTGCAGATGATATGATGGTCTACTTAAAAAATCCTAGAGAATTAACTAAGAAGCTTGTAGAAATAATCAACAACTTTAGCAAAGTTGCAGGATACAAAATAAAAGCGCATAAACAATCAGCATTTCCATATATTTCCAACACATCACAGCAGCAAGAGGTAGAAAGAGAAACACCATTTAAAATCACCCTAGACAATATAAAATACTTGGGAATCTATCTACCAAAACAAACACAGGAATTATACGAAAACAATTATGAAACACTTTCCAAAAAATTAAAACTAGATCTAAACAATTGGAAAAACATTGATTGCTCATGGGTAGGATGAGCTAAAATAATAAAAATGATCATTCTACCCAAATTAATTTACCTATTTAGCAACACACCTATCAAACTACCAAAAAACTTTTTTACTGAATAGGAAAAACTATAACCAAATTCATCTGGAATAACAAAAGATCAAGAATATCAAGGGAAATAATGAAAAAGAAATGTGAAGGAAGGGGGCCTAGCAGTACCAGATATTAAACTATACTATAAAGCAGCAGTCATCAAAACAATATGGTACTGGCTAAGAGACAGAAGGGAGGATCAGTGGAATAGCCTTGGGGTAAGTGACATCAGCAAGACAGTGTATGATAAACCCAAAGAGCCCAACTTTTGGGACAAAAATCCACTATTTGACAAAAACTGTTGGGAAATTTGGAAAACAATATGGGAGAGATTAGGTTTAGATCAACATCTCACACCCTACACCAAGATAAATTCAGAATGGGTGAATGACTTGAATATAAAGAGGGGAAATATAAAAAAGTTAAATGAACATAGAATAGTTTACTTGTCAGATCTCTGGGAAAGGAAAGATTTTAAAGCCAAGCAAGAGTTAGAGAAAATTACAAAATGTAAAATAAATGATTTTGATTATATCAAACTAAAAAGCTTTTGTACAAACAAAAACAATGTAGCCAAAATCAGAAGGGAAACAACAAATTGGGAAAAAATCTTTATAACAAAAAACTCTGACAGGGGTCTAATTACTCAAATATACAAGGAGTTAAACCAATTGTATAAAAAATCAAGCCATTCCCCAATTGATAAATGGGCAAGAGACATGAATAGGCAATTTTCAGATAAAGAAATCAAAAGTATCAATAAGCACATGAGAAAGTGTTCTAAATCTCTAATAATTATAGAAATGCAAATCAAAACAACTCTGAGGTATCACCTCACACCTAGCAGATTGGCTAAATGAAAGAAGGGGAGAGTAATGAATACTGAAGGGGATGTGGCAAAACTGGGACATTAACGCATTGCTGGTGGAGTTGTGAACTGATCCAACCATTCTGACTGGCAATTTGGAACTATGCTCAAAGGGCTATAAAAGACTGCCTGCCCTTTGATCAAGCCATACCATTGTTGGGTTTGTACCCCAAAGAGATCATAGATAAATAGACTTGTATGAAAATATTTATAGCAGTGCTTTTTGTGGTGGCAAAAAAACTGGAAAACGAGTGTATGCCCTTTGATTGGGGAATGGCTGAACAAATTGTGGTATATGCTGGTGATGGAATACTATTGTGCTCAAAGGAATAATAAACTGGAGGAATTCCATGTGAACTGGAAAGACCTCCAGGAATTGATGCAGAGAGAAAGGAGCAGAGCCAGAAGAACATTGTACACAGAGACCAATACATTGTGGTAAAATCGATTGTAATGGACTTCTGTATTACCAGCAATGCAATGACCCAGGAGAATTCTGAGGGACTTATGGAAAAGAATGCTACCCACATTCAGAGGAAGAACTACAGGAGTGAAAACAGAAGAAAAACAACTGCTTCAACGCATGGGTTGAGGCAGACATGATTGGGGATGTAGACTGGAAACTACCACACCAATGCAACTATCAACAATTTGGAAATAGGTCTTGATCAATGACACATGTTAAAACCAGTGGAAATATGCATCAGCCATGGAGGAGGGGGGGGAGGCAGGGGGAAGGCGGGGGTTGAAGGGGAAAGTAAGAGCATGAATTATGTAACCGTGTTAACTTTTCTAAAAAATAAATATTAATAAATGTTTTTAAAAAAAAGAAAATATATGCCAGAGTCTGTTAACTAAAAAGGAGAAAGGAGAAAGAGAACTTCCTATGTATATTCACTAAACTAGATGCCATAGAAAGTACCTACAATGAATGAATGAAGAATGCCTTAGAAAGTACCTACAGTTAATGAAGAAGAATCTCAGTTGAAACAACCAGAAGATGACAGGAAATGAAATCCAAGAAATCAAAAATAAAGCCCAGGGCCTCAAATATCTATGTGCAGATTTCAAAGTTTAGACAATAAGTACAAGAAATTAGAGGTCCTAATACAAGAAAGCAAATTTGACTTCATAATGATCTTGGAGACTTGGTAGGATAAAACTCATAACTTGAATTTATATTTGTATACAAATAGGTTTTGTATAAGTCATATCTTATTCAAAAAAGCACGATAAGGAAAAGGTAGTAAGAAGAATCAATGGATATTAAGAAAGCACATTTATATGAGGAAACCAAGAGCTAAGTGATAGTTCCTAATGGAAAGTATCTCTGTAAATACCAATTAAGACAAAAACAAGTGATATCTTTCAAAGATATTCCAGACCACCTAGAGAGAAAAAAAAATAGGAGAGAAGTTTGGGAAACATCACAAACTTATCACAGATAGATAATGTAGTTGTATTAGGAGACTTCAATTATTTAGACCTCTACTGGTCTTCTCTTTGTCAAAAGAATAGCTAAAAACTCTTTGAATTGTCCTCAGGATAATTTCATCTTTCAAGAGGTAGAGGGAACCAACAAGAGGGAATTCTATTCTTAGTCTTATTCTCAATCTCATAAAAGAATTGCTGGAATGGAAATTATGAGAAAATTGGTGGTGAGGAAGGGATATCTACTCTTTCCTCACATTCATGTGAGGAAAAGGAAAGACGGGCATAGATTGGCCTGTACTCTATATTTTAAGAAAGTAGATTACAAAAAGTTCAAATAAAGGATGGCTAAGATCTCACAGAATAAAATTCTCCAGAAGAAGTCAGTCTAGGAGGAATGATAAACTGATGAAAAACATGTAATACACATAAGGAAAAGATCCCAATGACCAGGAACTTCTTGTAACACTAATCAAGAAACTTAGATTTTTTAAAGTTATTCAGGTAATGGAGGCAACAGCAGATAACAGAGGACAATTATAAGAGCATGGTACAATGATCAACAATTCTGCTAGGTATTACCAAGCTAGGAATGAGCACAGTATAATTAGGGAAACTAGAAGCAACAAAAATAGAGGTAGCTCTTTTGGAAGGAGGAAGAATGAGAAAAAAAAACAGAACCACTGCTTGGAGTGGATGGGATAATGACAAACAACAACAGAGAGAAAACAGAATTGCTTGGTTTTCATTGTTTCTTTTTTTCCCTGCCAAAAAGAATGATCTTTGCCCTAGAAATTATGGAACAACAACAACAAGGACACTTGGACGTTGGGTTTTGTACAAAAAATAATAAGAGAGCACTGAGTTGTCCTTGATAAATACAAATCCCCTGGTCCAGCTGAGATATAATCTTGTTTTTTGTCCTTCATTTTCAAACATGGCCAATAACATCACAGAGTGATATCTTGACTTGCTCATAAACTGGACTTAAGTGAGGCAGAGTTGCCCAAAGTCATTAGCCTCACTCTCTCTTCCAGAATCATCAAAGTCCAGTGTCAAGACAAAAGTCCTGATGACTGGTGATGGCCCTGGATGCAGTGGAGAACCCTGACATCTTTGATGTCTGACCAACTTTAAATACTCTGTAGCACCTGCTTCAGCTACTTTCATGGCCTGTTAGAACAAATTGTTCTCATCCACCCATTCCACCAGGGGAAGTCTTCACACATTTAGGGTAGACATCTACCCTAACTCACTGATGAGTTTATGACCCATTGGTTACCCTCAACCTGATTTAGCCCATCTGCTGAGATTATTTACCAGGGTGTGGCTACTGCACATTCTACAAGTTCTTGGAGCCACAAGTGAGAGTTGAATGCCTGGTGGACCCCAAAGGTGGATTAGCAATCCTGTAAAGACTAGCAGAGAATGCTACTCCTCCTTAAACATCGATACATCCCAATCTCAGGTTCTGAAAAAATTGGTGGGTAGAATAGCTGAACCAATGTCAAAAATATTTGAAAGATCATGGGAAATGAAGGAGGCACTGTAAGATTCAAAAGGGTGAATGTTCCAGGTTTTTTAAAAGGGAAGAGAACATATTCTACAAATTTTAGGCAAGGGAACTTAACTTTGATTTTGAGGAAGATGCTAGAACAAATCACTGAAGAGATGGTTAGTCAATTTAGAGAAAAGGAAGCAGTGATTACAAAGGCCTAACACAGCTTTCTTTAAAGAAAAAAAAATCAGGTCAGGACTAATTAACCTTTTTTTCCCCTTCCTTGACAGGCTTACTAGTCTACTAGATCAGAGAATACTGTCAAATAGTTTACCTATATGTGTACCTCTGGCATACCCTCTGATAATTCACACTCAACAGATTGGGCCCCTCAAAGGAAAACTGCCACAAGTACAAGGTACTTTGTGAGTCTGTACTCTTAAAACTATGGCTAGGAGGCTCAGTGGATTGAGACGCCTAGAGATGGAGGTTCTGGGTTCAGATTTGTCCTCAGGTTCTCCCTAGCAGTGTGACTCTGGGCAAGTCACTTAACCCTTATTGTCTAACCCTTACCACTCTCCTATCTTGGAACCAATACACAGTTCTTTATTCTAAGACAAAGGTAAGGATTTTAAAAAATCTACAGCTTCTACAATCCCACCAGGGTGTTCCTACTAAATTGAAGGTTATTTCAATAGCCAGTCAGTTCATACAGTTAGCTTAAGGCATAGGCATTTACTTAAATTACATACTAAAACATCTCCCTCCCACCAAAAAAAATAACAATAATAATAACAACAGTTATCTGGGGTAAACTTTCTCATAAAAATATGGTGTCAATAGGAAGAGTGTAGATTCATAGAGCTCATAAAGGGAGAGGCACACAAATATACATGGGGAACATAAAAAGAGGGACTATTTCTATTTCCAGTGCTTGCTAGACTATGGGTTGTTCATGAAGAAATAGCATCTCTGGTGTTAGATCTTGCCAAGTCCTTTTTAGAGGTATTTCATCCAGCTCCCAAAGCTGTAGCAAAGCATGGCCATACCCTGGTAAACCATCTTGGCAAATGGATTAAATCAGGTTAAGAGTGACAGACTTCAAACCCTATTGATGAGTTAGGGGATTGTCTACACCAATGGTTCCCAAACTTTTTTGGCCTACCACTCCCTTTCTAGAAAAATATTACTTAGCCCCTGGAAATTAATTTTTTTAATTTTAATAGCAATTAATAGGAAAGATAAATGCACCTGTGGCCATCACCACCTCCCTCGATCTCTGCAGCACCCACCACAGGGTGGTAGCGCCCACTTTGGGAATCACTGGTCTACATCGAGCATGTGATGATGTGTTCTAGTAGAATGGGCAGATGTAAGCAATTTGTTCAAACAGACCACGAAGGTGATAGAAACAGTGACTGTGGTCAGATATCAAAGATGTCAAGATGATTCATAATATCCTGGGCCATTGCCAGTCATCCTGCCTTTTATCGTGCCACTAGACTTCAAAGTCTCTGGAAGAAAGAGTGAGACTGATAAATTTGTGCAACTGCTCCTTACTTAAATCCAATTAGCTCCCAATTCAAGACATCCCTTTGTGCTGTAATTGGTCCTCTTCAAAACTGAATGACAAATGATACCTGATAGGCACTAATATCGTCACACTGCTCCTGCCAACATTATCCTTGTGTTTTCCTCTGAATGTTGCTTTCCTGCATGGATGAAATCACTATTGCCTTTCACTGGAGGTTCAGCTGACATGCTAGCCTTTGTTATTTCTATACATTTTTGGAAAGAAAGAAAGCTCACACCATAGGACCAGTAGATCTTAGGAAACCAGAGTTTCAACTCAGGCCTGCCATCTTCTGAATGAGATCCCAGCCCAAAGTGCTGGACTTCTTAATGACTTGTTCTCCTAAACTCCACAACCTAGACCATTAGGGAACCTAACTGTGGAGTCTAGGAGAACAAGTTATTAAAAAGATTTGAAAATCCAGCACCTTGGGCTAAAATCCCATTAAGCTAAACTCTCTAGTAGTCTGGGTTATTATTTTTTAAATTTCCAGTTCAGGATCCTGTTCACCCAAGCCAGTGAAAGAATAGAGAAAAAAAAAGTTCAATGTGATGTCTTTATTGAGGTAAAGAAGGAGAAAGAAATCCCCTCCTGACCCTAACTGTGTTCTATAAAAGGCACAAGGAGAAACCACTGGAATTGATGGTACTCTTTCCTGAGCTAGTTCTCTTCTCAACTATCAGAACTGGGGGATCTGCTTTTTTCAAGGGTTTTGGCTCTTCAGCCAACCAACTAATGGAATTCAAGGAACTTCTGGCTTAGTAACCAAGACGTTTTAATACTATTGGATGAGAAAACCTTCCTACTTTATTATTTGATGGTAAGAAATCCCTTAACAAAATGATTATCACAAGCTGAATCTAATAAGGTAAGATTCAAAAGGAATAAACATAATTTAAAAAAACTTGAATTCAATAAATTTACTTCTCAAGTAAAAACCAGGGATGATATGGGGATAGCCATATTCTTTACTCTTACTTTAAAACTCTTACTTTCTGTCTTAGAATTAATACTTTTTATTGGTTCTCAGGCAGAAGAGTGATAAGTACATAAGTGACTTGCCTAGAATTACACACCTTGGAAGTGTGTAGAACTTTAGAACCCGTACCTCCCATATCTAGGCCTGGCTCTCAACCCCCTGAGCCACCTGCTATCCCCAAGGATAGCCAGATTCTTGGAGAAGAACCTGGGGTTTAAGTGAACTACAAGCTCAGTCTAATGTAGCAACCAAAAAAGAAAAAGGCTAATTCAATCTGAATTTCAATTAAAAGAGAGAGAGCTTCCAGGATATGGAAATCCAGAGGTGATAGATCTGCTGTAGTGTGTACTGATTAAATCACATCTGGAATATCATGTTCAATTCTGCCTTTAAGAGTTTAAGCAAGATACTGATAAGACAGAAAATATCCAGAAGGGGACATCAAAAATACTGGAGGGCTCCAAGTCCATGTCATGAAAATTGGTTGAAAGTGAAGGAACTAGGGACAGTTAACAATGGACTAAGAGCCAGGCCTAGAGATGGGAGGTTCTGGGTTCAAATCTTACCTTAGTCACTGCCTAGCTGTGTGATCTTGGGCAAGTCACTTAACCCCAGTTGCCTAGTTCTTGTTGTTCTTCTGCCTTGGAACCAATACACCACATTTATTTTAAGATGGAAGGTAAAGGGTTTTTTTTTGGGGGGGAAAGATGTTTAAGTGAAGGAATTGGATTTGTTTAGCCTGATGAAGAGAGGATTGAGGGAGGGGTAAGCTTGGTGTATAAATTTCTTTAAGGATTTTTGGATTTGGAGATGATTTAATTTTGGTCTTTGTATTCCCAGTGCTAATCCAGTGACTGGCACATAAAGTGTGCTTCCTAACTGCTTATTGACTGATTGATAGTGCACAGAAGTCTTACAGTAGAGTAGAAGGAATGATCCCTGGAAAGGTGTTTGAGTTATACTATGAAGGGCTTAAAATAATAATAATAACATGTATAGAATATTTTAACATTTGCAAAGCACTCTAAATATGTCATATCATTTGATCCTCTCAACATTCCTGGGAAGTAAGTGATATTATTATCCCTATTTTACTGGTGAGGAAATTGAGGCTGTGAAGGATTTAGTGATCCAGGGTCACACAGCTAGTAAGTGTTCAAAGAAGGACTTGATTTGAAGCCTCCCTGATTCCAAATCTGATGCTCTTTCCACTGTATCTCCGAGCTGCCAAATTAAGTGCTATCAAACCTATCCTGGTTGGTTGGTTGGATGGTTGGCTATTGTCCCTCATACACAAGGACCAAAATGACTTTACTATGTTGGGGTCGATATACAATGTACCCAACTATGACTGATCAGAACAATTATAAGCTTGAGGAGCTCTACCACAGACTGGGCATCAATAGTCTGTCTGAACATTTGGGATGGGTAACCTTATTGTCTGGATTAGGGGAAGCCACTAAAGATTGTTGGAAGCACATTAAGTATTTCAGAAAGGCCAGCTTGTTAGCAGTGTGTATGATGGATGGAAAGGGTAACCAATTGATTGGTTGCTACCATATTGTAGGAGGCTATTCCAAAAGTCCAGTGGGAGGTGATGAAGGACTAAACCAAGGGCAATTAAAGTAAGAATGGGAAGGAAGGAATGGATGGAAGAGATTTTATGAATTAGTGGCATTTTGTGACTCACAACTGGTTGCAATTAAGGAAGAAAGAAGGAACAAATACAACCTCAACATTTGAAGTCTTGTTAACTGGGGAAATGTTCACAGCATAGATAGAATGATCCCTTGACAAAATAAGAAAGACAAGAAATACCTCTTATGTGTGCATGTTGGCAGTGTGAGACCCCCCGTGATAGATGAGTCTTTTCCAATCAGGAATTTTCCTGTCAGCTAGTTTTACTTACTCCTTCAAGTGAGTAGTTTCTAACTAACCTCTGAAAAAGGATTAAACAGTTTTTATAGCATGGCCTCTACAACAGAAAGTCCAGTCACAAGTTTTTAATCCCTAAAGCATCACAAGTTTTTAATCCATTTTAATTCTTCCCCTCTAAAAAATGTCAACCACATATTTTAAAAAACATTTAAACAGAACATGCACAGTTTTGAAAGAGAAGAGGATTGTCTCTTCTCTACAATAAAAATAATAGTACAAAATAAACATGTGTGTCCCTGAGCCCAAAACCTCTACTTGAGTTCAAAGTAAGACTAGCTTCTTGGTTGCTGAGCTAGAAGACTGTTAATGTCTCAGCCTTTGGATAAGAGATCGTGTCCCTCAGCAGCCAGTAGAGATTGCTCAGTTTCATCTCCTTCAAGGGCCAAATGGCCATAAACTTGCAAGAGACTTTGGCAGCTTTAGTGAAGGCCAGACTAGGTATCTGGGGCTGGATGCTGAAGCAACTCTTACTCTTCTAATCCTGCCACATCTCCTCTTGACATTTCTCTGGGAGATGAACTATATTAAAAACCATATTGCTGCTAGGGTTTCACATGGCAAAGCACAGAGAGGAGCTTGATGGGAAATGACATATGGGTAGCCTGAAGTCCAGGAGGCCAGGGGGACCTGTGGGAATTACTATAGCAATGATTTCCTATCTAGGAAGAAGAGGACAGGTTGTCTCATCCCAGGAGGTAGAGGAACAGTAGTTCATCAGTTCAAAAAGGTCTTCTGCCTATGCTTTTGATTGCCTTGGACTTCAGGTAGGATTCTAAAGTGAAAAGAACATTGAATATTTAGGTTCAAATCGCAGGCTGTCCCACTTAAGAACTAGGTAACCTTGGGGGAAATCACTTTATCTCTCTTGATTTCAGCTTATTAGCTGATAGGATTCTACCACCTCCTTAACTAAATATGTATTTATTAGTATAGTAAATTTTATATTATTCCAGTAGAATGAAGCTAGGTGAGCTACATGGCTCAGTGGATAGAGCACTAGGCCTAGACTCAGAAAGACCTGAGTTCAAATCTGACCTTAGACACTTTTTAAAATTTGGTTTTTTCCCAATTATATGTAAAAACAGTTCCCACCATTTTAAAAGAAATTTTGAGCCTCAAATTCTCTCCTTCTTTCCTCCCTCCCATTCTTCCACTGAGAAGATAAGCTAATATAGATTTTACATGTGCAATCATATAAAACATTTTTCTATATTAGTCCTTTTGTGGAAGAAAACTAGAACAAAAAAATAATTAAGAAAGTAAAACAGTTTGCTTTGATCTGGACTCAGAGTTAAGTGACTTGCCCAGGGTCACACAGCAAGTTACTTAACTGTGTTTGCCTCTATTTCCTCATCTGTAAAATGATCTGGAAAAGAAAATGACAAACTACTTCAGTATCTCTGCCAAGAAAACCCCAAATGGGGTCATGAAGAGTCAGATACTAATTGAAAAAAGATTGAACAACAATAAAATGTAAGCCCCTTGAGAGCCATAATTTTTTTTGTACGTTAGAATGAATAAAAAATAGGCCTGAGAACAACTCTGAGGTACCACCCCACACTTAACAGATTGACTATTATGGAAGAAAAGGAAAATAGCAAAACTTGGAAGGGATGTGGGAAAATTGAGACACTAATGCATTGTTGAGAGAATTATAAACTGATTCAGCCATTCTAGAGAACTGACAGTCTGAATCCAGACCAAAGCAAACTTTTTTCACTTTCTTTTTTAATTTTTTCTTTGTTCAAGTTTTCTTCCACAAAAGGATACAGAAAGATGTTTTACATGATTATACTGTTAAATCTATATCAGATTGCTTACCATATCAATAGAGGAGTGGGAGGGAAGAGAGAGGGAGAGAATTTGAGGCTCAAAATTCCTTTTTAAATGGTGGCAACACCAGCTTTGGGAATAAGAACTCAATATTTAACAAACATTGTTGGGAAAATTGAAAAATGTAATGGCAGAAACTAGGTATAGACCAATATGTCACACCCTATACCAAGATAAAGTCAAAATGGGTATATGATTCAGATATAAAAAGTGATACCATAATTAAATACGGGGACACAGAATAGTTTAGCTAGTAGATCTTTGGAGAAGGGAAGAATTTATGATCAAACAAGAGATAGAATTCTAAGATGCAAAATGACTAATTTTATTATATTAAATTAAAAGGCTTTTGTACAAACAAAACTAATGTAACAAAGATTAGAAAAGAAACAACAAACTGGGGGGAAATTTGTATAACAAATTTCTCTGATAAAAGTCTCATTTTTCAAATTTACAGAGAATGAAGTCAAATTTATAAGAATACAAGCCATTCCCCATTTGACAAATGGTCAAAGGAAATAAGCAGTTTTCAGATGAAGAACTAAAAGCCATCAATAATTGCATGAAAAAAATGTTCTAAGTTCCTCTTGATTAGAGAAATGCAAATTAAAACAACACTGAGGTACCACCTCATACGTATCATGATTGACTAACATGACAACAAAGGAAAATGATAAATGTTGGAGGGGATGTGGAAAAATTGGACATTAATACATTGTTGGTGGAGCTGTGAATTGATCCAACCATTCTGGAGGGCAATTTGGAACTGTTCTCAAAGGGCTATTGTAAGGAATTAAACTTAAAGGTTTGAATAAAATATATGAAAATTATAAATAATATGGTGGTCACAGGTTTAAAATATTATAGCTCAAGTCAAAATGACTTTCAATAGTTCTGATTTACAAAATAAGTGGAGAGAGTGAAAGTTGAGAAATACAAAAAGAGGGTAGAGAAGATATTTAGCCTATCACACTAAATATTGCTCCAGTGTTCAACTCAGCCTAATGCAACTTGTTAACCCTCCACCAGAATTAATCTCTCTCCAGAATTCAAGAGAGGAAAGCCAGCTATTCACTCACCCATGTTCCCTCCAAGAGGCAATTCCAGCTGAAGACAATGACCCATTGAGGACAACTCCTGAAGCTAACCTCTAGGCCCCAGAAATTCACGGCTTTTATAGTGACTTCTTGTCCCTTTCCCTTTTCTTCAGTGTTGTTTTAATTTGCAGTAAGTGACTTGTAAACTCTTATCAAAAGGATTCACAATTTCCTGACTGAACACTCTTATTTAGTGTCTGGTGAGGTACTAAGTAGGGGTACTTAAGTTAGTGTAACCTAGTGTTAACTCAAAATAGATAAAGTGAATAAAGAATTCCCTTTCACAGTTTACCCTTTGATCCAGTAATACCACTACTGGGTCTATATCCCAAAAAGATAATAAAAAAGGGGGAAAGGACCTACTTTGTACAAAAACATTTATAGCAGTTCTTTTTATAGTGGCAAAGAATTGGAAATTGAGGAGATGTCCATCAATTGGAGAATATCTGAACAATTGTGGTATATGTTGGTGATGGAATACTATTGTGCTATAAGAAATGATAAGTAAGATGATTTCAGAAAGAACTTGAAAGACCTACAGGAACTGATGCAGAGAAAAATAAGCAGAACTGGGAGAATACTGTACACAAAAACAGTAATATTGTATGAGGATCATCTATGAAAACTTGGCTCTCTCAGCAATGCAATAATCTGGGCAATCCTGAAAGACTAAAGATAGGGAATGCTATCCATCTCTAGAAAAAGAACTGTTGGAATAGTCTTTCACATGAGTATATCTCTGGTTTTATTTGGGGGTTTTGGTTATATATGAGTGTGCTCTTACAAAGAGGACCAAAATGGAAGTATGTTTTGCACGACAATAAAATAAAATTTTAAATTAAAATAAATACATAAATACGTAAACAAATGAATGAATGAATGAATGAATGAATGAATGAAACAAAATTATGGAAACTGCTTTTACATGTAATTGGGAGGAAATTAACTTAAATTTTAAAAAGAATAGGACTCAGAACCAGGAAGATCTGAGTTCAAGTTCTGCCTTTTATATCTACTACTTGTGCCACATTGAGCAAATTACTTAATCTGTCAGTGCTCTAAACAACTCTCTAACACTACTGAGTTGTCAAAAAGATGCTGAACCACTTTAGTAGAGGAAGTTTCTCATCTGGGAAATCTCTATACAAGTGAAATCACAGGGCTAATCTATCTTCTCTCCTCTTTACTCTAAGTGCCTAAATGCTAGCCATGTACATAGCAGGAATTTAACAAATGCTTCTTAAATTGAATTTCTTTATCTTTAAAATGATGGAGTTACACTAAGTCATACGCAAGGCCCCTCATAACTTTTAAAATTCTGTAGTTGTTTAATCATTTTCAGTTATGTCTAGCTCCATGATATGGGACTCCATTTAGGGTTTTCTTTTCAAAGATACCCCTTCTCCAGCTCATTTGACAGATGAGGAAACTGAGGCAGACAAAATTAAGAGACTTGACCAGGGTCTCACAGCTAGTAAATGTCTGAGACCAGATTTGAACTCAGGAAGATGAATGAGTCTTTCTGACTCCAGGCCCACCATTCTTTACACTGCACTACCTAGTGGCCCTGGAGCCTTTGTAAACATGCCACCTTCCTTCCCTTCACAAAATGAACGCAGTCAAACATGTCAAGTCTCAAGTCTGCATCCTGTGTTTTTAATTGTAACTTTGGGACACACTTCCTCTGACTACACCAGGAAAAGAAGGCAGTAGGAGCAGCTAGGTGACTCAATGGATAGAAACCCAGGCCTAGAGGTGGAAGGTCCTGGATTCAAATCTGGTCTCAGACACTAGCTATATGACCCTGGGCAACTCACTTAACCCCAGTTACCTAGTCCTTACCACCCTTCTGCCTTGGAACCAATGGTTAGTATTGATTCTAAGACAGATGGTAAGGGTATAAAAAAAAAAGGCACTATCCCATGAGAAAAAGAACTGGCACTACATATAGACAGTGTGAAAATCGATTCCATTAGGGAATAGATGGGGTCACAGAGTGTGCAGAAGGGTTTTAAATTGGTTATGTTCTTAGAGGATAAAGCATAGAGCATGGACAGGTAACCCTTCCCATAACAGGAAAACTTTCCCCAAGGATAGTCCTAACAAGGAAATAGAACTCAGAAAATGTTTCGCCCAACCCTCCTCCAACAATATTACAGTTTGGTAAATTATTGTGATATTATGCTAAAGTACAGAGTCATATTGGTTGTAGGGGTCTGCCAATGATTCATGGGAGGGAGTTGGGGGAAGTTCCATGGCCCCTAGGGTCTTGGGGTAAGAGCAGGGTCTCAGAGATGGAAGAAGCATTAGACTTGACTCAGTTCCTCCTGGAAGGGCCTTGCCAAGGAAACACTGCACTGTTTTGCAGGGCATGGGATAAGGTAGGGCCATCCTTGTCCACTGACAGACAGCTGATATAGCTGGGATGGGAAGGGGAAAAATTGGCTAAGAGCCTACCTATTCACATCCTGAATAGTGGACTCAAAATCCCTGTGTACCTGATTCAAGTCACAATGAATACCAACTGTTCTTCTTTTGATACTTAATTTTTTTTAAACCATCTAAGGAGAGTTAAGAAAATGAGATTCAGGAAATCCATTCAAAGAAACATTTATTCAAAAACCTACCCTATGAAATAAAAATGGATATTTGATCTAGAAATAAAGGGTGATACCATAAAAATTTGATGAAACACAGAAAAATTTACCTATCAGGCTTATAGCTAAGGGAAGAATTTATCACCCACAAGACATAGAGAACATCATAAAAAATGAAATGGATAATTTTATTACATTAAATTTAAAAGATTTTATATAATCAAAACCAAGAGTAGAAGGGAAACAATAAATGGGGGTGGGGGATGTATAACAAATAACTGATAAAGACTTCATTTCTCAAATATATAAAGAACTGAGTCAAATTTATAAGAGCATAAAGCATTGATAAATGGTCAAAGGATAAATGGTCAGATGATGAAATTAAAACTATCTATAGGCATACAAAAATATGTCCAAAATCCCTTTTGTTTAGAGAAATGCACATTAAAATAATCCCATATTTATCAGATTGGCAAATATGACCAAAAAGGAAAATGATAAATGTTGGAGGGGATGTGAGAAAATTGGGACACTAATACACTGTTGGTGGAACTGTGAATTGATACAACTATTCTGGAAAGCAATATGGAACTCAAAGGGCCCAAAGGGCCATAAAACTATGCATAGCTTTTGATTCAGCAATACTACCACTGGGTCTGTATGCCAGAGAGAACAAAGCCAGAAGAGAATCTACTGACACCAAAATATTTTTAGCAACTCATTTTATAGTGGTAAAGAATTGGAAACTTGGAGGTTGTCCATCAATTGGGAAAGTTGTGGTATATGATTGTAATGGAATACTATTGTACCATTAAAAAAAAAACACCAAAAAGGATAAGTTCAGAAAAACCTGAAAAGACTTACACAAACAGACACAAAATGAAGCAAGCAGAACGAGAATAGCATACACAATAAACAGAAATATTTTATAATGACCACCTGTGGAAGACTAAACTATTATCAGCAAAATAAGGTTCCAAGAAAATCCCAAGAGACTCATGTTTTTAAAAAAAATGTTTTCTATAGCCAAAGAAGGAACTATTGGAGTCAAATTATAGATCAAAGCATGTCATTTTCCTCTCCATTTTCTTACTGAGTTTTTTTATTGTATATGTGATATGGAAATGTGTATGGCATGAAAGCACTGATATAATCTATATCAGACTATTTATTGGGAAGGGAGGGAGAGAATGTGAATCATAAAACGTCAGAAAATATGTCAAAATTATTTCTACATGTAATTAAAAAAACAAAAAAGTTCTTTTTTTTTAATCCTACCTTAAGAGAGAGATTATACAAGGCACTCTGGGAGATACAAAGATAATCCTAAGGGCAATCAAGTGGCATAGTAGATAGAATATTGCACCTAGAGAGGAAGACCCAAGTTTAAATCTGACATTAGACAAATATGAACTGTGTGATCCTATTTGTCTCAGTTTCCTCATCTAAAAAATGGAAATAGTAATAGTACCTACCTCCCAAGATTATTGTGAAGATCAAGAGATAAAAAATTATAAAGCACATAGCACACAGTAAGTGCTATATAAATGTGAGCTGTTGTTTTTATTATGCCAGTCTTCAAGTTTTTAGAATAATTATGTACAAATAGTTATACTATGAGGCAGAATGTAATGGATGTTATAGGTGAGCACTGAGGAGGGGAAAATCCCATCTGGCTGGAGAGAGCACTTCACAGACAGAATAACATTTTAGCTGGGCCCTGGTGATTTCAACAAGTACTAGAGGACAAAGGGAAGGAATGCTAGGTAGAGAGAGTACTGTGAGTAAAGATGCAGAAGCAGGAAATTACTGAGCACTAGATTACAGGGGTTGTCAAGTCCCACCTATGCCTGGGCAGGAATCTCCGTGATAACATCCTCAGTAAATGGTCATCCAACTTTTTGCTCAAAGACGACCAATGACAGTGTAAGGAGAAACCTTCCCACCTTCCAACCATTCTACTTTAGTTCTGTCCTGATTGTTAGAAGTTTTTTTTTTTTTTTGTTACATACATAAGCCAGAATATGCTTTTCTCTAACTTCCACCCACTGCTCCTAGTTCTGTGCCTTGGAGCTAAATAACAGGCAAAGAACAAATATTTAGTGGAGAGATTATGTAGCTGTGTATCTCACTTTTATTTGAACCAGAGCAGATATCCCTTAGCAATCCTTAGTACCCGCCTTCTATAATGCTTAGCCTGGCATGGTGCCATCCTGCACTTTTGTCACCTAGTAGAGATTGAGTACCCATATACAATGGCATGGAAGGCCCCTTGCTAGACAACTATGATAGCATTTCTATTTTTCAGCAAAGAACTGATGAAAGGAAGTTGGCTTGTAGGGAAGGAGAGGGGGTGGATACAGGAAATGTATATAAAACTTTCAGGGAAATTTGTGAAGTGAGAGAATGAGGGCCCATCAAGAGCACTAAGGAAATAGCTAAAAGTGTTGCCTTCCAAAATGGCAGCCAATGGTTAATTGGAATATAACTCTTAAAAAACAAAACAAAACAAAACAAAAAAAACCCTCTTATTTTCTGTCTGTTAGTATCAATTCTAAGACAGAAGAATGGCAAGGGGTAAGCAATTGGGATCAAGTGTTTTGCCCAGGGTCACACAGATAGGAAGTGTCTAAGTCCAAATGTGAACCCAGGGCATTCCATCTCCAGGTATGGAGCTCTATCCACTGTGTTACCTACCTGCCCCAGGAATATACTCTTGCGTCTGACCATGTCAAGAGTCTATAAGTACTTTGCTAGGCAACATGATAACTAGTGTTGGGCTTCAGATGATGAAATGAGTTCAAATCCTACTCAGATTTTTGCCAGCCACCTGGGCAAATCATTTGACCTTTTTCTCCTTCCATTTCTCATCTGTCAAATGAGGCAGTTAGACTCTCTGGCTCCTAAGGTATTTTCCAACTCTAACTCTAAGTCAATGTTCTTATTAGAAGGGTAGGGACCCATTGATTATCTCACCCCATTTAAAAGTAATATTTGTTAGATAAGGACACATTTTTATTGAAACAATCAGTCAGGACTGAATGCCACCAGTGTCTCTACATCTCCTTAAATTAAACAAATCGTTGCATAAGAAGCTTGGTCATGCCCTAAGAAATCTACATAAGAAGAAAGTGCTACCTCAGAAGAAGGTAGAGATTTTGAGAATCTGGAAGCAGAGAGGAATGATTGGGATATTATAAAGCTGAGCTGGAAAGAACTAGTGGCCCAGAAGCAAATCAGCAAAAGAAGAAAGATATGGCTGAGGCAGAGAAGAGAGATGGAGGAGAGCCATTGACCCTACAAGCATCTTGGAGCAGAAGACCTGTACTGATGCCATCAGGGTATCCATGGACTTCAGTACTAAAGTAAGTGCTGAGAAGAAGTCTTCTCTTTCCTTAACTGCCCTTCTTCCCTTACTGCCACAGTGCTAGGTCTAACCAAAGACACTATAATACAGTTTTCTGATTTATTACTCAACCATTTCTAAGAACCTGAATTTTGCCCTAACCAGAAAACTGCCAGAGGTTAAAGATGGATATAAATGTAAATAAAGACATAGTTTAATTTCTACCTTAACATTAGAAATTTTCCTACCTAGGGGCTCAGAGCAGCTGTGATTCAACTCATAACTTTCCATCTCAAATTAACTCCCTAAAGTCACATGGACTTTTTAGGGGCCATTATATGTTCCTAGACTTAAACTAAGTTAGTAATTGTAACAGGGAATTGTAGCACAACTATTTCATTTTTATTTTGTATCCACAGCACTTAGCGTAGTGCCTAGCACACCGTAAGTGATAAGTAAATATTTGTTGAATTAAAGAATGTGTCCACTGAGCTGTGCCCTTCTCTGATCTTGTTCCTTTTCCCTCACATGGATATGGAGGAGAATAAGGAAAGTTGTCTTACTACAAAATGACTTACTATGTTTATTATTTGAATCTCTTGCCTTGCAACAATCCAGCTATAGTGTCTGTGCCTGAGTATCGAGCTGCCTCATCTTTCTAATAAACAAACCAACCATCCCCTAGCTAATAGTAGCATAAACCTCTAATCTTATCCATTGTCATTGTCATCATCCTCCAGGGCAAAATAAAATTTTTAAAAGTCATGTTCCTCCAACAAGTTAACAGAGTTCTTCATGAGCATTCCAACATATGAAAAAAGTGGCTCACAGCTAAAAACATACAGAGAAAACCAAATAACGTGTTCATATGTTCAGAGAGCAGTGAATAATGCAATTTGAATAGAGCATTGTATACGTGAAAGGAGCAGCAAGAAATATTGTAGTTTGGAGTTGGGTAGTATAGAGCATTGAAAAAAACAGATATAGGACTTTGGGAGCCATGGAAGGTTTATGAGCAACAGGGTAAAATTATCAGAGCGGGCTTTAGGAAAGACAATGTTTTGAAAGGTTAATCTGGATATGAAAATATATTGGAGAGGAAAAAGCATGGAGACAGAGAAACAAATCAGAAAGTTGCTGCAATTGTCCCAAAATGATGTGGCAAAAATATAAAATAGAAGGCTGGAAATAGAAATGAAAATCAGGGTCCAGATGCAATAGAGAAAATACATCAAAAACCTTCAGAACAATTTTATAAATGTCCCCTTCATCACTGTCCTAAATGGAGAGGCAATTGCTAAAAAGACGTAGTGGGTACTAAGAAGAGGTGCTTCTTCTACATTTGCTAAGGATTGCTAAAGGACATCTGCTCTTTGTTTAACTCAAGGTCAAGAGCAGACTAGAATAAATGCTGACCTGGAGGTCATTCGACCTTAAGCATGAAGACCACTAGGAACATCTCTTTCCTGTGTAGCAGGGTATCCAAGTCTTCTGTTGTCTATGCTAAAGTCCTGAATGAATCCCAGGTCCTGTTGATCAGCTGTTAAAGAACCACTGGATCATAAAATGACAGTCTGAAGGGAGTCCCTTCAGAGGTCACCGGATCTATCTCTGTCATTTATAGATAACAAAACTAGGACGGAGAATGAATGAGTGATTTGCCCAAGATCTCACAGAATGTCAAAGGAAGGATTTGAATACAGATGTCTTGGCTCTAGGGTCAGTGTTCCATTTCTCATGTCATTGGTTCTATCCTGCTAGCCGAGATTTTATTTAAGAATTTCCTCTTTCTACAGAATTATTTGGGTGTAGAGAGGGAAGTCCATTGATGGTAACAATGAATACTAAGCTTGTGAATTTTTTATTTTATTTTTTTTTAAAACCCTTACCTTCCATCTTGGAGTCAATACTGTGTATTGGCTCAAAGGCAGAAGAGTGGTAAGGGCTAAGCAATGGGGGTCAAGTGACTTGCCCAGGGTCACACAGCTGGGAAGTGTCTGAGGTCAGATATGAACCCAGGACCTCCCGTCTCTAGGCCTGGCTCTCAATCCACTGAGCTACTCAGCTGCCTCCCATGTGATTTTTTAAAAGAGTTATATAAGGCAGCTTGGTAGCAAGGTGGATAGAGCATCAGGCCTGAAGTCAGGAGGATTTGAGTTTAAATCTGGCCTCAGACATTTCCTAGCTGTATGACCCTGGGCAAGTCACTTAATCCCATTTGCCCAGACCTTGACATTCTGTTTTAGAGTTGTTGCTAAGACAGCAGGTAAGAGTTCAAAAATATAAAAACAAAAGGGTTAGAGATAAGGGAACCAGGAGATTCCAGGCTTCAATTTTATGTCTTTTGGTACCTGAGAGACAGAATAATTGGAGCAGTATGACAACTGACAGATTTTAATTTTTTCATCTGCAAAATTGGGATAAAAATCCCTATCAGATTGTAAGACTCACATGAGATAATGTATTTATAATGCCAGAAAACATTAAATAGCTATAAAAATACCCCTATTATTAATTATTATTTCAATGAAAGTGGATTATGCTTATTTATGAGTTGAGCCTTCACCAATGGAGATATCCTTAGGATAGAATTATAAACTAAAGGTCTGTCCACAGATTTGGAGCTAGAAGACACATCAGTTGAATGCCCTTGCTGAGGCCCAGCAAAATTGTGACTTACCTAAGTTCACAAAAGGTAATGAGTATCAGTGACAAGATTTGTATCTGATTCCTCAAATTCCTGCATAACCTTGAAGGAATCAAATGGTCTTTCTGGGCCTCAGTTTCTTCCTCTGTAAATGAAATTAAAGGGGTTGAGAAAATGTTGCCTGGACTTCTCTTGAAGACTGACTATCTTGTAGTCATTCTGTACTGATTTATTCTTTATAAACTGATGTATGTACATGTTGTCTCTCAGTAAAGCATAAGCTTCCAGAGAGCAGATTGTTTCATTCTTTGATTTTGTATCTCCATCAATTACTACAGTGATTGGCACATAGTGAGTGTTTAATAAATGCCTATTGATTAGTGGATTAGATGATTTCTAAAGTCTCTTCCAAACCAAATTCCCAAGATCCTCTGCTATTAGGATGGCGGTATATCCCTTTTGTTGTTCAATCAAGTCTGACACTTTATGACCTGATTTAGGATTTTCTTGGAAAAGATATTGGAGTGGTTAGCCATTTCCTTTCCCAACTCTTTTTATAGATGAGGAAACTGAGATAAGCAGGGTAAAGGGACTTACCCTGAGTCACAGAGCTAGTAAGTATCTAAGACTAGATTTGAATTCAGAAAGATGAATCTTCCTGAGTTTAGAGCCAGCACCCTATCCAATATGCAGCTTAGCTCCCTATGACCTTATGACACTAGAATAAAAAATAAACTCCGTTTAGCATTTAAGCTCTTCACAGTCTGGCCCCTTCTTACACTTCCAGTCTTCTTCCCCATCATTTCTTCCATAAAAATGACAGTCTAGTTCCTCACAGACAACACTTCATTTCCTGCCTCCCTGTCTTTGCATTGACTATCCTACTGTCTTCTCTGCCCTAATGTACCCTTTCTAACTCTTACCTCTTAGAATCCCTGTTATCCTTCATGAGTCACCTAAAGTATTACCTTCTATATGAAGTTTTCCCTCATCCCTCAGCTGCCCAATGGTCCTTTTTCCTAAAATTATCTGAGACTTGTATATATTCTCCATATGTATATAGCCAGTATCTGCAGCTGAATTTGAACTCAGATCTTCTTGATTCCAGGCCTGGAGCTCTATCCACTGTGCCCCTTAGATGCCTCCTGAAAATAGTAAGCACTTAATGATGATTGTTCATTGATGCAAAGTAATCTTTTTTTGCTCTTATGGATTTCTTGCAACTTCATATCTCTGGCCTCAATCCAACCAAATTCCATCCCCAGGGAACTAATGAGATCATGGTTCCCTATAAAACACCTTATCACCCAAGTCTTCACAGAGGATCTTAATAGCAAGCCCCTGGAAGATGTTCACCAGAAGTACAACCTAGAGGTCTGACCCGTCCTAGCCCTTTCCCCAAAAAGCCAAAAACTAAGGTAGAGAGTAGCCATGCCATCTTTAGGCTCAGCCTGCTCCTCCCTCCTGCCAGACCCTGAAGATTAGTGGCTGCCAAAAAACTCTGCTATGATGTTTGGGAAAGAAATGACTGTGATGAGCCAACTTTTACACAGGATGCTGAATGAATTTCTCTGCTTGCTTCCAACAAAGTTAGAACCCTGGGCTCATGTCCCAGACATACATGACTCAACTGTCAACAGCTCTAATGTGAGTTTGGGCCTCTTTGCCCAGGCATTGCCAGTCCCAGTGCCTGATTAAAGTCTGCTTTGCTATGAACAGTGATTTCTTTGTGGATGTTAATGCTTACTTAAGAGACACATTCTTCTTATTTAACTCTAGCCTCTGCCTCTCAGACCTTTATGAGCATAATTCTTCTCAAGTTCTTTTCTCAATCTTTGTAAAGAGGCTCTCAAATTTTGCTCCCCTTTTCCTCAAGGGTGCTGGCTGTATTCTGTGTCCCAATGCCCCCCCAATGCTAATGCCTTTCCCTTTTATATTACCTCCCTATATTATGTAAGAAGCTTATTCCTCTATTAGATTGAATTCCTTATTAGATTGAAAACTCCTTGACAAGGACTATTTTTGTTGTTGTTTATTTTACTTTATGATCCCAGTACTTAGTACAGAGCCCAGCTCAGAGTAAGAAGTTATGATGCTTGCTGATTAACTCAAGGGGGTTCTGATCTTTAATCTAAACACCAGAGCTTAGTGATCCTTATATGAGATAATTTACCCCCTATTTTCTTTGGCTATAATGGTCCTGAGATTATTAAATTTGGGATCTCTTTCAGGCAGTGATCAGTGGATTCTTTCCATTTCTATTTTGCTTTCTTGATTCAGAACATCAAGGCAGCTCTCCCTAAAAGTTTTTTGCAATATGTTGCCCAAGATTTTTTTTTTTATCATGGTTTTCAGGCAGTCCAGTGACTCTTAGGTTATCTTTCCTGGATCTATTTTCTAAATCAATTGCTTTTCCAATGATATATTTCAGATTTTCTTCTTTTTTTTTTATTCTTTTGAATGTTTTACTGTTTTCTGCTGTCTAACAGCATAATCCGCTTCCATTTTTCCAACTCTAAATTTGGAGGATGATTTTCTTCATTGAAATGTTGTGCTTCCTTTGTTAGCAAGGTAGTTTCCTTGTATAATTCTTAGAAGGAAATGTATATTTTATAATCTATAAATTGTATAATTCTTAGAAGGAAATGTATGTTTTATAATCTATAATGTAAAGTTTAAATTCTTTTGAGAATAATTTCAGGATAAGGATTTTGCCATCTCCCCAGAACCCAGACAACGGATCTGTTTGGTGAAAGCACCAAAAGATGCCTAAAGACCCTTCACTGTACCATGAAGACCAAATTTGGGGTGCAGCTGATTTGAACTATGGGGAGTTGGAGTGGAATGCATTTGTTTTGAATATACACTATTATGCCAATAGGGGACTGCCCCTAAATTGGGTTTTTGTCAATGCGGCTAGTTCTATCCATTTGTTGATCCATTTCTTTTATCCCCCAAGTTCCTGAAATTTAGAAGTTGTCTATGTTTACAGATCCAGCGAAGAAAAAAGATAAACTTTTTTTTTTTTTTTTTTTTTTTTTTTTTTTGCCGGATCTCAGGGGGAAATGTTTGTTTTGAATTGGGGAGGTGCCATTTAAAAGTAGTGTTTTTGGACCTGTGGGGGACCTTGGAACTACAATTCCCATGATTCCTTTTGTAAAAATGGAGGCAGACAGGAAGCATGATGATGTAAGAGAGGGTATAAGACTCCTGGAGTGAGGCTGGGTTGTTCTCTTTTTAGCTACCTGGGCGTGGGAGATACGAAAGGTAAAATGGCTGAGGCGGCAGTTTGAATACTTACAGGCACGTGGCCTAATGGTTTTATCTCTATCAGCATGGCATTTATTAAAATACTATTCTTCCTTTTAATCTCGGCCTTTATCATTTTTAATCTTAACATCCTATTTGAGGCTTTGTATTTCAGTTTTTAGGAAACTATTTTCTTCTGTAAGTTTTGTACCAAGCTGTTGACTTTTCCAACATTTTCTTTTTCTAATTTTCTTCTAATTCTCTTATTATTTTTTTAATCCTCTTTTAGAGCTCTTACAGGAGTTCATTTGGGGCCTGATAGTCTTTCACATTTGCCTTTAAGGGTTCATACATTTCTGTTTTGGCATCCTCTTCTGAGCTTGCATTTTGGTCTTTCCTTTTGCTGAAATAAATTTCCAGGGTCAGGCCATTTCTTTCTTTTTTGCTCACTTTCCATGATCTTACCTATATATTGAGGCTCAGTTTCACTTCTGGGGTGGGAGTGTTGTCCCTGGGTTTCCCCAGGTGCCTCATGAGGAAGTGCATAAGAATCAATACAGTGTTAGGGAAGATGAGAAGGGAGAGGGTAGGGCAATGCCTGAACCTTACTTTCATTGGAATTGGTACAAAGCAGAATAATATCTCAATGCAGTTAGCTACAGAAACCCATCTTATCCTGGCCTATAAGAAACTAAGAAGAAGAAGAGGAGGAACAAGAAAAGCAGGGAACAGACAAAAGGAAGAATGAATTCATGGCAACTATAGTCAAAAGCAAAAATATTTGTGAACTGTGAACAGCTGAAAGTAGAGGAAGAGAAGGATAAACAAGTGTGAAATGGGATAGAGGGAAACAAACATTTAGTGATCATAACTATGAATATGAACAGGATGAATGCACAATAAAAGAGAAGATAATAGCAGAGTGAATTAAAAGTCAATATACAAGAAACATTTAAAGCAGAGAGACAAACACAGAATAAAATTAAAGGCTGGAACAGAATCTCCTATACTTCAGCCAAAGTTAAAAAAAAAAAAAAAGGTGGAGGGGTTCAGACCAATTAAAATGGAATACTAAGAAATGACAAGCAAAATGGTAACCAAAAGAAAAAAACAACCTGGGAAGGTTTATATAAAGTGATGAAAAGTGAAGTGAGCAGAACCAGGAGAGCATTGTATACAGTGACAGCAACAAAGATGATCAGCTATGAATAAAAACTATCATCAGCAATGCAAGGATCCAGAATAACACCAAGAGATCGATGACAGAAAAGGCTATGCACTGTTATAGAAAAAACTGACAAAGTCTGAATGCAAATTGAAACATGCCATTCTTCACTTTATTTCTTCCAAGAATTTTTCTCTAGTGTCAATGATAGATGCCTTCTTTCACAACATGATGAACATGGAAATATCTATTGTATCAATACATGGACAACCAATAACATATTACCTATCATCTTGGGGAAGGAGAAGAGGTAGGAAGGAGGAAGAGAACATGGATCGTAAAATATCAGGAAGTGATTATTGAAAATTTTACCGATATAATCTGGAGGAAACATTTTTAAAACTTAGAAGAAACTTCAGCACTATAACCAAGGCAAAGAATGTGATCCTTCTTATTCCTTTGTTTATGATCTGATCTTTAGGTCTATGAGCAGCTTAAGGCTATCATTTAACTCAGTCCAATACCATTAAGCATCTACTAGGCACTAGGCACTAATTCTGTGCACTGGGGACACACAAGTGAAAAGTGGTATTATATCTCTAACTAGAAAGGTGAGAATTTTCTGAGAGGGGTATAACATGTACATGAATCTAAAGTGCCAAGCTAAGGAGACTCCCTTTTTTCTATTACCAATGAGGGGATATGGAAAGTTTGCAGATAAACTAAAAGTCAGGCATGTGCCTTAGGACTATGACTTTGGCAGCTGGGGAAGGTTGATTGGGAGAGGAGAAGGAGCAGACTGGCCGAATTTGGATATTCCTACAATAGTCTAGGTTAGGGATGGGCAAACTATGGCCCTTGGGCCAGATGCAGCCCCCCTGAAATGTTCTATCCAGCCCTGGGACATTATTCTTAATCTGATGAATACAATGAGTAGGATACAATACAATGAAACTTTGAAAGAGTTGCCTTAGAAACAGACTGACAGATGAGCATTTCCTTTCCTTTGGCCCCTCTTTAAAACGTTTGCCCATCACTGGTCTAGGTGAAAAGCAATGAGGTGGCTGCTGTGTGAGTAGAATAAGAGAGGTGAGAAATGTCCTAGAGGCTGATTTCAATACAACAAAAATTTATTTTTTTAAACCCTTACTTTCTGTCTTAGTAACAACTAAAACAAAAAGACAAGGGTTGGCAAACAAGATTAAGTGACTTGTCCAGGTTCATACAGCTAGGAATGTTCTGAGACCAGATTTGAAGCCAGATTGTCCTGACTTCAAGACTGGTGCTTTATATACTGAGTCACCTACCTTCCAAACAAATATTTATTAAGTACCTATTATGTGTCAGTCACTGAACTAGGTGATGGCAATGCCTAGACAAAAATTAAAATATTTTTTGCCTTTAAGGAGCTATTCTACTGAGAGAAGATTGCACTTAGACATGTAAGTAAATGCTTATTGTTCAGTCATATTTGACTGATGACCCCATTTGCGGTTTTCTTAGCAAGAATAATGGAGTGGTTTGCCATTTCCTTCTCTAACTCAATTTATAGAAGAGGAAACTGAGGCAAACAGGGTTAAGTGACTTGTCCAGGGTCACTCAGTTCAAAGGCCAGATTTGAACTGAGGTCTTCCTGACTCTAGGCCCAATAGCTCTATGCACTGAACCACCTACCCACCTAAGTAAATTCTAAATATATACAAAAAGTAAATACAGAGTAGTTGGACTAAGAGTAATATAACACTTATACCTGAAGGAATTAGGAAAGGCCTCCTATAGGAGGTGTCACCCATGAAATTTTAAGAAATGAAAATAAAGACCAAGGGTATTTCAGGAATAGCAGGCAGCCTGTGCAAAGGCAGGGGAGCAAGAGATGGAAAGCCGGGAGTAAAGAACAGTATTTAAGTCAATTTGGCTGGAACATAGACAGCTAGAGGGAAAGTCATGTGAGAGATGTTAGAAAAATAGTTTGGCATTGGATTGTGACTTAATAGGACTTGGCAGTGGATTGGCTTTAGAAATAAAGTGGGTTAGGGTAAAAAGTCAAAGATGCCTCCAAGGCTTCCAATCTGAGCTATTAGAGGGATGGTGGCACCATTAACACAAATGGAGCCAAGCTGACAACAAAACAATAATAGTAGCTCGCATTTATGAAGTGTTTACTATGTTCAGGGCACTGTGCTAAGAGCTTAACAATGATTATTTCATTTGATCCTACCTGAAATGCTCATTATCCCAATTAAACCACCTGGGAGGAAGAGGATATTACTGTCCCCATTTTATAGAAATAAGGAAACTGAGTCAGACTGAGGTTGTGACTTTGCCCAGGTTCACACAAGTAGGAAGTGTCTGAGGGAAGATTTGAGCCAGGTCTTCCTGACTCCAGGCCCAGCATTCTATCCACTGTATGACATATCTGCTTCAACTCAGATAATTTTTTTTTAGAATATTTTTCCATGGTTACATAATTCATGTTCTTTCCCTCCCCCACCCCCAATCCCCTGCCACCACCCTCCCTGCAGCTGATACACAATTCCACTGGGTTTTACATTTATCATTGATTAAGACCTATTTCCATATTATTGATAGTTGCACTAGGGGGTTTAGAGTCTACATCCCCAGTCATGTCCCCATCGAACCATGTGATCAAGCAGTTGTTTTTCTTCTGTGTTTCTCCTCCCACAGTTCTTCCTCTGAATGTGGCTAGTTTTCTTTCTCATAAGTTCCTCAGAATTGTCCTGGATCACTGCATTGCTGCTAGTGGAGAAGTCCATTACATTCAATTGTACCACAGTGTATCAGTCTCTGTGTACAATGTTCTCCTGGTTCTGCTCCTTTCACTCTGCATCAATTCCTGGAGGTCTTTCCAGTTCACATGGAATTCTTCCAGTTCATTATTCCTTTGAGCACAATAGTATTCCATCACCAACAGATACCACAACTTGTTCAGCCATTCCCCAATTGAAGGGCATCTTCTCATTGTCCAGTTTTTTGCCAACACAAAGAGTGCGGCTATAAATATTTTTGTACAAATCTTTTTCCCTATGATCTCTTTGGAGGCATAAACCCAGCAGTGCTATGGCTGGATCAAAGGGTAAACAGTCTTTTAGAGCTCTTTTGGCATAGTTCCAAATTGCCATCCAGAATGGTTGGATCAATTCACAAGTCCATCAGTAAAGTCCCAATTTTGCCACATCCCCTGCAACATTTATTACTTTCCTTTGGTGTCATGTTAGCTAATCTGCTAGGTGTGAGATGGTACCTCAGATCAAGTCGGATAATTTAATGAGTAATTACTCATGAGCAACATGAGCAATCCCTGCATTGGTACAGATTGCAACTTCTCAATCTGTCACCCTTGTCCACACCCTCCTATAATTCTCCCTACCTATGATTCTTTCAACATTCTAGGGACTTTCCTCCAAATCTCTTGACCTTGCATAGTCATGTGAATTGTTATCCTTTGCTCTCACTACATAACTGACCACCTCCTTCTTTGCCAACATCTGCACAGTGATATCTTTTGATATCTTTTATGTGCTTCCTTTGTGAAACACACTCATCAGTGATTCATAACTTTGTCTTTTTTTCAGAAAATTATTTTTATTTTATTTTATTTTTTAAACATTTATTAATATTTATTCATAAATTTAAGTCTTGAGAGAATTATATTCCAGGATTGGTAGCCAAAAAAAAAGTCAATAGAATAATACTGCTATTTTAAAAAAAAGGAGCCTTCATTTCCAAAATTGGGATCATTAAAAGTGCTGCACAGTTCCCCAAAGGCTATCCAGTCCAGCCTCATAATGTTCAATTCTGAACTCAGTCTATTGTCCACCTGCCATGTCTATTCAAAATATATTGATGGACCAGCTTTATGGTCTGACCATTCAGCTGCATGTTATCTGGACAGTAGGGGTTATTCATCCACTTGGTTTTTCTTGTGTGACTAGTTAGAATGAACTTTTCTGAATTAGTATGGATCTATAGGAGTATATAAAGTTTGGTGCTTGATGCAATTGTAAAACAGCATCTGTAAACAGGATGAAGACTTCATCATCTATAGGGAATTCCTCTTTCAATTTATTCTTCCCTGTACGTCTTCCATGACATGAGCAAAACACTTTTAGTGAACATGAATTAATTTTTAAAATCAGTCATCAAAAGGTATCTCTGTTATGCCTTTCAAGGAATTTTGCATAATGTCATCATATGTATGGGAGATACCTTTGTGGAGGGGAGGCATTAAGGTTCACAATTATCTTAAATAGTCAATGAATAATGAATGAAGTAGAGGCCTGTATCATCAGTGCTTTTTAGTCAGTTATGTGACAGTAAAGAGGTGATCTGCTATAAAACATCAGTTGCAAAAATTTGCCTTTTCCTTTCTTATAGTCACGAAGAATGACCTCCAATGTGTGTAGATTGGTGTATAAATGGGAAAGCATACAAATGGCTGAGCAATTATTGATACTTTTTCAATTGCCATTTCCACCTATAATAAGATCTGTGCTTTTTCCCCATGCATTTGTTGTCCTTTCTCTTTCAGTATGTAAAGAATCAGTTCCTTATTGGTCTAAAAACTATATGACCTACACATTTAACCTTCCATGTATACATTTGGTTTAACTCCATTCTTACCCTCTTTATTTTCTTTAGTGTTATTTCTCATGCAGTAAATTGAGTACTATAATGTTAAAATCCAAATATGGTAGCCTCACTCATGGAGAAAATAACTCGTTATGTAAATTTTTACAGATCTTTTCCAATTTTCACATATTTGTTGTCTTCTAAACTATGTAATCCTTCAATGCCTTCAGGATGAATTGATTTAATTGGATCTCATCAAGTTTTCTACAAATTTTTTCCCTCAGGATTTTTTTTTGTTTTGTTTTTATTTGGTCATAATATTTAATGGAAAGGGATGTAAAGTTCTATACTTTGGCTCAAAAAATGCACAAGTACAAAATGTGGACTCTGTAGATAAACAACTTATATGAAATAAGCTTAAGGGTTTTATTTGACTGAAAATATTATTAAAAAGCTCTTTGGCCTTAGGCAAATCATTTGACTTCTTTATGTCTCAGTTTCTTCATCTATAAAATGACAATATTGAAATTGACCATGTTTAAAGTCCCTTCCAACTCTAATTTTTGTGACTTCTATAATGTAACTCTTCCAAAATTTAATGAAATCTTAGATTCATACAAAGAAGTATATTTGCCATTAAAACATATACACTACATAATAAAAATTTATGGATCCAGGTGCAATTCTTTTTTCATTTTTCTTTGCATATAGAAATGTGTTTTTCCTGATAACTAAATTCATATTTTTCAAAGTATACAGAAAAAGGAAGGTAATAGACTAAGACTTCACCCACGACACTATATTCAATTCTGGAACAGATTTCTTTAGAGAGAGATTGACAAGATGGATTCATCTAAGTGATCAGGATAGTGAAAGGACTTCCCTCATGATTTTATGAGGATAGGTTGATGCAACTGGAGGCAATTAATCTAGGGAAGAATTAGGAAGGTCATATCTGATAACTACCAATGGGTTTCTAAAAGGCAATTGAATAAAAGAGGGAACAGATCTATTCTGTGTGGCTTCTCATTGAAGAACAGAACCAATGGGTCATGGATACAGGGAAAGTGATTTGATTTCTATGTATGCAAAAGCTTTCTAATGATTTAAGTTGTCCAAGAATGGAATGAGTTGCCTTGTTGAGGTAGTGGGCTTTTTGTTAGCCAGAAGTTTTCAAGTAGAGGCTGGAAAGCCATTTATCAAAGATGCTAGAGTAAGGTGAGGAAAGGGAAGAAATTAGATATTTCACTTCCAAGATCCTTTACAATTCTAATTTTCTGTGATCCTACCAGTTCTGGATTAAGTAATATCAATGGATAAAATACTACATTTTGTAGAGTTGTGAAAATTTGTATTAAAATCCCACCTCAGATGCTAGACAACTTACAACTTCTTTAAACTTTAGATTCTTCATTGGGAAAATTAAATAATAACAGCACTCCCAGGATCAAATGAGATAAAACCTGTAGAGTGCTTTGTAAACTTTAAAACACTATATAAATATGAAGTGTTACTTTATTCTAGTCCTGGCTCTGCCACTAATTAATGTGATCTTGATCAAGACATTTGTGGAATCAGAGAATCATAGACTAGAGAAATGCTTCCCATTTTTTGATATTATTCTTCAGTCATGTTGGACTCTTCATGACCCCTTTTGGAATTCTTTTGGAAAAGAAATGGAGTGGTTTGCCATTTCATTTCCCAGCTCATTTTATAGCTAAGGAAGTGAAGCAAATAGGGTTAAGTGACTTGCCCAAGGTCACATAGCTGCTACATAACCAAGGTGGGATTTGAACTCTGATCTTCCTGACTCCAGGCCTGGTACTCTAAACATTGTACCTCCTAGTTCTCATTTACTGGTTTACAAATCCCTTTAGGGCTCATGATGTTGGCTCAAGGAGTTTGTATTAAAGATTCTTTAATGATGATGCCTTAAGCAGTAATTAATTGCAAATGATATATAAGTAGTAGTTATATACATATATACATATATGTGTGTGCGTATATATGTGTATATATATGAATATATATATATGTATATATATATATTTTAAATTCTTACCTTCCCTCTTAGAATTAATGTTAAGTGTCAATTCCAAGGCAGAAGAACAGTAAGGGCTAGGCAAATGGGGTTAACTGACTTGCTCAGGGTTATCCAGCTAGAAGGTGTCTGAGGACAAATTTGAACCCAGGACTTCTCATCTCTATCCACTGAGCCACCTAGCTGCCCCTGAGTAGCGTGTTATATTAAATTACCCTGCAGGTTCATATGATTTTTTTCAAAAAAGAGATTCAAAGCACAAATAAAATTGAAAACCACTAGACTAAGGGATCTCCAAGTTTTCATGTTTATAGCTAGGAAAACTGAGCCACAAAACTATTTCCAGGTGTTTATCAGTTTCCTGAGGGCTCCTGGAATCATGACATGCAGGTTTTCAGGGCATCTCCAGAATAGCCTCCCCTCAGACGGACTAAAAGAGTCTTTCCTCATCCGAGGGAAGGAGAGACAGGGGCATGGACAAGGTGAATTCTCAGGGTCTTCTCCAGCCAGAATCTATTATCCCATCTTATGGTTACTTATTTCCAGTGGGCTATTGCCAATACAACATTGAATCGGCATTTGTGAACATTTCATTTCAGGATATGTCAGGGACTTGAAGCAGATAATGAGAGGAATCAAAACAAAAGACCTGAAGGAGATAGAATTGATTGCAATAACATTTTCATTACTGCGGAAAGTTGGAGGGGGAAAATGGCATTTTATTATATGGGGATAGGGGTTGCTAATCCTTCATGTTTTATTGATACACTTTAATGGGATTCTTCACCAAGAAAACAACCACACTCATTGTCCAATATTCACTGTGGAGTGAAAAGGCTCCTTCCCCATTAGTCTTTGCAGCCACTTCTAACAGCAGCTAGTCTTGCATGCAGAGCAGGTCCCGGGCACTGGCCCTGCCCTATTCTTGCCTGAGTCTGTTCTGCATGCAATTAGCTGAGCTCTGGCTCTAATGAGTTTGGTCCCTTGTGAGGGCAGGGCGGGCAGGGGCAGGGGCTGAGGGGAATGATGTTATTCCCAGGTCAGCGTCTGAAGGTTTCCGCTCATTCTTTGGATCATGCTCGTGATAATGAAAACTCGCCAGGTGTTGGATCTCTGATGTAAATTTTAATATGTTGCTGTGTGCAAGTGATGGGCTCATACATCATTTCCAGGCTGTGCATGCAGATGAACTCTGCAGAGAGGCTGCCTTACTCAGCCACTGGGGCCATTGCTGGCCAAGAGGGGATACAATTCCCCAAAATGATCTCAAAAGAGCCAGGAGCAGTAGAGAATCAAAGCAGAACTCTAAGTTAAAGGGCCCCAAAGCCCCCTAAGCCATTCGAGTCTATGAAGAAAGCTTGGATAAACTCATTCCTAAACCTCCCGGGGTTGTCATGAGGAAAGTACTTAGCAAAGTACAATACAAATGTGACCTAGTGTTAAATATTCATCCTCAGATGGGGATGGAAGCCCACTGATAACGATGCAGATGGCCACTCGCTGGTGTCTGCCCATAGGTTCACCACAGGGGGTCGACCCAACATTCTGGTGACCACTATTGGTTGGCCCATGCATGTAGATTATGACATACATGTAAAGAACTCTTTATCCATCAGTGAAGCGTTGGTACAGTGAAAATAGAGCTTGCCTTGGAACCACAAAGACCTCTATTCAAGTCCTGCCTCTGGTACATTCTACATACGTGGCTGAGGACAAACCCTTTAATCTCTTGGTGCCCACAAGCAACTCTCTAAGGCTACAAATTGCAAAGAAGGTGCTAAACAGTATTGCCATGGAGAGATTGTTCATCCTTGGGGTTCCCTGTATCAAGTAAATCAAAGGGCAAGCCACTATCTGCATGTATATATTTATATAACTTGAACATATACCATAAAGAAACAATGAATTGGATCCAGAATTAAACAGGAGGTAAGCTGGCTCAATGGGGTGTTGTGACATTTCCTTAAATACCCAAAATTCTTCCTGAAACAAAAGCCCATTTTTTAAACTGCCAGCATTGTTGCAAGACTGAAATGATGAAACGCTATAGTCTACAAAATAATTCAAAATGACCATCAGTCAAATGGCAATGGAAGGACGATATAGTATGTGTGAGCTGGTTACAATACATAACAGCGAAGGAAATATGAAGAACTGAAACGAGAGATTGTATCAAAAACACATCTGCCCAGAAAAGAAGATGAGTCGGCATGAAAGCAAAAGAGAGGGATGCCCATTGGACAACCTACCTTCCTTCACTTTTACCAAGATTAGTCCCACCTTGAGATAACCCTTTAGAGTCCACAATGAAGCCTCCTCTTTCCAGGTCTCTGAATCAATTGGCAGAAAATTCGCTCATACTCATAAACAGTTTGCAGCTTATTAATAATTACATTCACAGGTAAGCTCTGGGTCCATCATCTTAGCTTTAATTATTCTGTCTTCATATGTGGAGACTTCTGAGATCTCAGAACTATGCCATTCACATAGTTTCCTCAATGTCTCTTTCATCAGAGATCCCCAAATACTGGTATCACTACATGAGAGGGCAGCAGGATCCCATGTCAACCAATTTGTGGAACCAGTTCTATACACAAGAGATGCTTGACTCTACCTTATCCTAGCTCCAACTCTTCAAACATTCTCCCAACTCGACTCATTCATTCATTTTGAATGCAGAATTAGCTCCAAGGATTCATATCTGTATGCTTACTCCCTAGCCCCTACGCTCGCTTCTTGGTATTCTATTCCACTCATAAACAAGCAATCCTTAAATTCTCTTTCTCTCCTTTTCTTCCTCTCCTCTCCTCTCCCTACTCTTCTTTCTCCATGTTGTCATTGGTCAGTCATGTCCAATTGTTCATGGCCCTGTGGACCATACTATCCTTGGGGTTTTCTTGGCAAAGATACTGGAGTGGTTTGCCATTTCCTTCTCCAGCTCATTTTACAGATGAGAAAATTGAGGCAACCAGGAGTAAGTGACTTGCCTAGGGACACAAAGCTAGAACATGTCTGAGGCCAGATTCTCCTGACTCTAGACCCAGCACTCTATCTACTGAGCTGCCTCTCCATAACAAATGCCTAGGGAGCTAATGGCATAGACTCCTACCAATATATACTCTCTCTTTTTTTAAGCCCTTACTGTTTGTCTTATTGATACTGAGCATTGGTGCCAAGACCGAAGAGCAGTAAGGACTAATCATTTGGGATTAAGTGGCTTGCCCAGGATCACATAGCTAAGAAGTATTTGAGGTCATATTTGAACCCAGGACTTCCCATCTGTAGGCCTGGCTTTCTAACCACTGAACCATTTCTCTTCCCACAAAGTACACTCTTATTGGCAGCCAAGAGGCTAGCTAGATATTGTTTTATGTCCCAGAGGAGAGTACAAGCTTTACGACATGTCTCCTGCTTCTCTCCTTCTTTTCACCCATAAGACCTAGTTCATTTCCTCATCACCTTTTCCAGATACTATTGCTAAATAGCCTTCTAAATCATCTTCATGGTCCTAGTCTCTCATTTTTTGATCCTTCCACAAATGCCAATATAATCTTCCTAAGGTCTGATCCAGTCATTCCCTTATTCAAAAATCTTCCTTGGCTTCATATCTCTGGGCTAAAATGCAAATACCTCAACTGGGTAGTTGAGGCACTCCATAAACTGGTTCCTATCTATCTCTCTAGTCTTATGCCATACTACTGCCCTCCCCTTGGATTCAATATTCCAAGCAAATTAGACTTCTAGCTGTCTGTAAAAGGAAGGAATTGGACTAAGTAACCTCTAAAGTTCCTTCCAGCTCTAAATCCTTTTATCCTATGACTTACTCTCCAAACTCTTGCTTCTCTCTATTAAATGTCATCTACCATTTTTTGAAACATACACACTTTCTATCCCCTCTTTCAAATTCCTTCCCTTCTTTCAAGGCTCATTTCCAGATGCTTCTTCTTCCACAATTTCTTCAGTCTTCCCTGATTTCTCCTCAGGTAAATATGTTCTTTCCCTTCCAAAATTTTCCTAAAGTCCTTGTTTGGATCTCTTTTGTCCCTATTATACTCCATTTCATCTTATTCTTGTCTGTGTATATGTTATACTCTACGTTTATTTCCCCCTCTCCCTGTAGAATATAAGCTTCATATGGTATTGCCTCATCTGGATATGCCCAGTGAACAAAGCCTTGCTCACAAAACAATTACATTATAAATACTTATGGAATGAATAAAGAAAATCAGAAAAATCAGAAAGATTAAGTGGTTTTGATTCAATTCAACAAAAATTAAGTGTCTTCTATGTATGGTTCATTGTGTTAGCTCCTGAGGAGCAAAACTAGGTTTAAAGAAGACCCTATGGTTTAATGGGGAGAATAAAACACATGCATAAAAGTTTGGGGATTTCATCTATGTGGGTATTCCCCCTGCTGGATATCTGTGGCAAACCCTCGGTGCCTTAATGAGTTCATAAGATCATAGAATTAGAGGCACAGGAGACCTTTAAGACCATACAATTCAAAGGCTCTTAATTTTTTTGTGTGTGTGTGTTGAGGATTCCTCTGGCAGTCTGTGAAAACTATGGATCCCTTTTCAGAATAATGGCTTTAAATGCATAGGATTAAGGTGGAAAGCAATTACATTCAAATAAAGAAGTAATTGTCTTCCATTCAAGTTCACAGACTCTCTAAAATTTCTTCACAGACTTTTTAGGGGAACTATGGACCTCAGGAAAAGAATATCTCAGGTTCAACTAAAGTTCTAGCTCATTATACAAATAAGCAACTGAGTCCCCAAATGGTAAGGGATCACATTAAACGTGTTGCAAATAACAAAGCTGAGATTTGAACCCAGATCGTATGATTCCCAATCCAATACTCTTCTCTATAGATTCTCTGTATAAGTTGCTACAGTGGGAAAATGCATTGCTGGTGACCAACCTCTGGTGGTGAGCCTCTAAGAACCTTAGCCTGCTCCTCACACAACAGATATAATAACCTTTCTGTCATACCTCAATCTCTGCTGACATAGTCTTTGAGAATCTAGAGGTCTTGATGCCATAAAGAAGCAATGCAGAAAGGTTTGTATGGAGAGAGCAGATATTTCAGGTACAAGGTATATAGCCTCCTTAATAGTTCTTCCTGCCTCAAATCTCTCCCCTCCCCAATCCATGCTCCATTGTTGTTCTTTTGTCATGTCTGACCCGTTGTGGTCCCAATTTGGATTTTCTTGGCAAAGATACTGGAATGGTTTGCCATTTTCTTCTCTAGCTCATTTTACAGATGAGGAAACTGAAGCAAACAGGATTAAGTGACTTGAACAAGGTCACACAACTAATAAGTCTCAGAGGTGGGATTTGAACTCAGGTCTTCTTGATTCCAGGCCTGGTACATTATCCATTATGCCACCTAGTCACCAAATCCATTCTCCACAGAGCTGCCAAAGAGTGTCAGAACTTACTATGTTACTTGCCTACTCAATAACTCTAGTGGCTCTCTATTAGTTCTACTATGTAATACATACTTCTGTGTTTGGCATTTTAAATCCTTTACAACCAGCCTCCAATCTCCTTTTCCAGCCTTATTGTATATGTCTCCTCTTCATGTACTCTTTTCCAGCCAAAGTGGCCTTCTTGTTATTTCTCACACATGGCGCACCACTTCCCATCTCTATGCTTCTGTGTCTGTCCCATGCTACGACTGAGCTCCTTTATCTTCTGTGCCGCTGAGAATCCTTAGTTTCCTCCAAATATCACTTTCTACACAAAGCTCTTCCTGGTCCCTCAAGCTGCTAATGGGTCCCTTCCTTGTCCCACTTGCCTTGTATCCATTGACTTATCACTCTTCTGCCTTGGAAACAATACATAATATTGATTCTAAGGCAAAAATTAAGGGTTTTTAAAAAACTAGAGAGAGCCAAGAAAACAATATATACAATCATTTGTTGTTGTTATCGGCAGGTCATTTTAGTCATGTTCAACTCTTCATGACCTTATTCAGAGTTTTCTTGACAAAGATAATGGAGTGCTCAGTCATTTCCTTCTCAAGATCATTTTACAGATGAGGAAACTGAGTCAAACAGGATTAAGCAATTCACCCACGTCACACAACTAGTAAGTGTATGAGGTCAGATTTGAACTCACAAAGATGAATCTTCCTGACTCTATACTACATCATCTAGCTGCCCACATGCACAATAATTATACAATGTAAATGGAAAGAATGGCCACATACCAAGAAGTCAAAAGGGAATGGGACAAAATTGCAAAGATCCAGCATAACTTGAATGAAGAGAAGAGAAAGCACATCGCACCCACCCTTTTGTGGAGGTGGGAGGTCAACAGGTATTGCACATTGCACATGTTTTTGGACTTTTTCACTATATCAGTCAGTTGTGCTAATATTTTTCCTCTTTAGAAAAATTATGATTTGTTATATACAATGCCTCTCTGGGAGCAGATAAGGGAAAGATACTGGGCATAACTATGATGACATAAGAAACACAAATTGTTATAAAATAAATATTTTATTTTATTTTTTTATGTTTTTAAACCCTGACCTTCTATCTTAGAATCAATACTGTGTATTGGCTCCAAGGCAGAAGAGTGGTAAGGGTTAGGCAATGGGGGTTAAGTGACTTGCCCAGGATCACACAACTAGGAAGTGTCTGAGGCCAGATTTGAAACTAGGACCTCCTGTCTCTAGGCCTGGCTCTCAATCCACTATTTTGGGGGGTAGCTGGGTGGCTCAGATATATATATATATATATATAATATATATAATAATAAAAGAATAATAAATAAAGAATTTTATAAATAAAGAATTTTCTTATTTTATGCAATAAAGAAATTAATACATTTTAAAATAAATTAGTAGGATGTTTTAAATGGATAGTCATTTGACAGGTGGAGCTATAAATGGGGAAGGGCATTAGGGCATTCCAGGCATGGGAAACAGCATAAGCAAAAGCAGGAAGATAAGAAAGTGAGGCATCAATTCAGAGAAGATCAAGGATCCCCAATTAGGGATAAAGGGAAGCCTAGGTATTCAATCATGCTTTTCACCCAAGAGTCAAGGAAATGCGTTGGGGAAGGTTTAGAATAGTAACTTCATCTACTGAAGGCTGAAAAGAGCAGTAGACAAGAGTCCAGGTTGGCATCAGAAGACCAATAGGCAAATCTTGTCTCTGCCATTCAGTAGCTGTCTCTGGGTCTCAGTTTCTTCATCTGTATAACGAGAGGACTAGATTAAATGCTCTTCTAAGGTCTCTTCCAGCTGTGAATCCTTTAATTGTGGATACTGCAACTTTCCCCATCTGTTTATACTGTTTCTTCTCTGAGAGTTATTAGTAATAAAAATGCTGACACAATACCAAAGGGCTCTGTTTGCTTAAGGGTCAGTAGAGGAATGCATTAGAGACCAAACAGTGCATTCCATGTGGGCAATGCGTGGGACAGACAAATTCCCAGCCAGGAGTATCAGCTGGCGGCAGTGAGAATAAATAAGGATTAACAAGCTGACCCTGAAGTATTAAAACAACCAGAGGGGTCATGGCAACTCTTCCGGACTTCTGGGGAGAGAAGTAAGTCCAGATGTCCCTCGAGTAAGAATTCTTAACCTTTTAGTGTCATCGACCCCTTAGTTATTCTTGCAAAACCTACGGACTCCCTAGAATAAAGCTTGTAAATAACAAAGAATAAAATACCTAGGATTACAAAAGAAGCCAATTATGTTGAAGTAGTTATCAAAATGTTTAGAAAAAAATGTTCATGGACTCCAGGTTAAAAGCCTCTGACAGACACACTTGGATAATTATACAGAATCCACGACTCCCTCCCAATTAACATCTCTAATGTCAACAATGAAAGATAGCCTCCTGGAAGTCTTTTTTACAAGAAGAAGCTAGGAAAACAATGTGGAATCCAAAGGGATAAATCAATCCATCAAGTCTTTTTTTTTATTGTTCTTTTTTTTAATAGCCTTAAAGAATCTTGCTCGTTTCCAGTTTGGTCAATGTGGAAATTTGGAAGAAATTTGAGAGCTGGTTTGGTAAAAGATGGCAAAAGGCAGAAGCAATCAATGCTAGAAGGGATACATGAAGACAAGCACAGTACTGGTCCAACCAATATACCAAATAATTTGGAATTAATTGAGGAATATTTATACTCTTTGTCCCAAAGATCCTCCTGCTGAGATCAAAAAACAAAAGGGAGAGGGCAGCTGGGTGGCTCAGTGAATTAAGAGCCAGGCCTAGAGTCAGGAGATCCTAGGTTCAAATTTGACCTCAAATACTTCCTAGCTGTGTGACCCTGGGCAAGTCATTTAACCCCCTCACCTACCTCTTACCACTCTTCTGCCTTGGAACAAATACACAGTATTGATTCTAAGGCAGAAGGTAAGGGGTTTTTTTAAAAGGGGACTTGCATTTATCAAAATATTCATATCAGAATTTTTTATGGTAGGAAAAAATAAAGAATATATTCACCAACTGGAGTAATATTGAATTTTGACATATGACTACAAGGGATTTTGAGTCATAAGAAATAGTGACTTTGTATATCAGAGAAACATCAAAATACTTTTATGAATGGATACTGTATGATAATTTAGGTCAGTGATGGGCAAACTACACCTGAGGGCCAAATGTGGCCCCCTGAAATGTTCTATCTGGCCAGGCGACATTATTTCTAATCTGACGAATATAATGAGTAGGATACAGTACAATGAAACTTTGAAAGAGTTGCCTTAGAAACAGGCTGACAAATGAGCATTTCCTTTCCTTTGGCCCCTCTTTAAAAAGTTTGCCCATCACTGCACTAGGGTGATATGATCCCCTTCTGATAATGTTTTAAAATGCATTAAACAATATTCATAAGATTATTAAAGAAACCAATGGTTTTGAAATATAATTATCAAAAAGTTGTTGAAGTTCATGGATTATAGGTTAAAAACACTTTTCTTGGCTCTAGAAGCTGGTGGATAAAGAAAGGTCTGTGCATTTGGGCCAAGTCTCAAAGGAAGCCAAGGATTCTAAGGGGTGGAGGTGATTGGGAGACTATTCCAGGCATGGAGAACAGCAAATACAAAAGTTCTGAGATGGAAGATGAAAGTTTATGTGTGGGGAACAGTAAGAAGGCCAGTGTAGCTCAATTTTAGAGTTCATGGATGGGAGTAAAGTGTAAGAAGACTGGAAAGGTAGGAATGGGCCAGACTTTGGAGAACTTTAAGTGCCAAACAAACAAAGAAGAAAAAAAAAACTTCTGTTTTATTCTGGAGATAATAGAGAGCCACTATTGTTTATTATGCAGATGCAAATGACAAACCACTCCAGTATCTTTACTAAGAAAACCCAAAATGGGATCATGAAGGATAAGACAAGACTGAAATGAATGAACAACAAAATAGCTTTTTGAGTTAGGAGGTAGCATGTTCCTACCTACACTCTAGAAAATCACTGCTAGAAGAATAAATTGGTATGGGGAGAAACATCATCAATGTACATGGATGTTGATATTCCTGGGCATTTTTTAAATTTCCCATAACCACATTCATCCCATGGGCTTCTCAGGTCCCTCCTTCCTCATAATTCACAGGCTTTCCCAAGCTGATTTAAGATGATTTACTTAATTAACCAGAGACCTCTTCCATGGCTTTGAAATATGTATTGGATTAAAGAGGATGGAGGAGGCAGACACTATAAATTTATCTCTCACTTCCTGATCAAAGAGAAGGTGCTTGGGTCATTAAATCCATTCAGAAGGGGGTGGCCTATTTTCACTTGGGACCTGAAGCCAGCAATCTGGCTTTGCTTGGCATCTTCCTCCTGTGATGGTTGTGGCAAATAAAGCCAAGTTGATATTTCAGAAAGCCTTTCCTCTCCCCCAACCCCCCTAGAGAGCCCTTGCATAGCCTAATGGAAAATGGATGGCACCTCATGAACTCACTGATAAGTTCCCTGTCAATTGCTAGTTAGAGAACCCTTGGGGAAAGGCTGCTGTTCCTTATCCCCTTGTCTGTACTCTTCTTGTTTGTCCTTAGCGCCAGATTCAAATAAATCAGGATCAATCCTCCAGTGAGATCCTGAGGAAGTTTGTTATATTCTCAAGGGATCCTGGGTCTTAGGGTTCTCTGTGTAAGTTGTGGCTGAAAGTGGAATAGAATAATAGAATCTTAGACCTAAAGCTCTAAAGGACCACAGAGGCCAAACTGCATTATTTTACAAATGAGGAAATGCAGGTCAAGGGAAGTTAAGTGACTGTCCAAGATCACACAAATAATAAGTAACAGAGCTGGGGTTTGAACCCTGGTGTTCTAAGTACAGAGTCAGGACCATTTCCAAGATGATAGGACTAGGGTAAGTAGTAGAGAACCAAAAGGGAGGTCCTTACTAGTGATTAACTTCATGGGATCATAGCTATGATTAAATTAAAGAAACCTGACCTTAAGGACCATCAAGATCAACACATTCACTTTACAAATGAGAATGAGAGGGGGCAGCTGTGTAGCTCAGCGGATTGAGAGCCAGACCTAGAGATGGGACGTCCTAGGTTCAAATATGGCCTCAGACACTTCCCAGCTGTGTGACCCTGGGCAAATCACTTAGCCCCCATTGCCTAGTCCTTACTGATCTCCTACCTTGGAGCCAATACACAATATTGACTCCAAGATGGAAGGTAAGGGTTTAAAAAAAAACAAAACAAATGAGAACGAGACAGAGGAATCATGCAAGAGTTCATAACAGAATGGGGAAACTGACCCAAGTCCTCTAACTCCAAATCCAGGTTGTTAACTTTACTGATATTGAAGTTCCAGTAAACTTGCTGAATTTCCCCTATTACATAAGGCAAAGGGAACTTTTCCATAAAGTTTATTATTACTCACCATCATTTTAATGATGTAATAGAATGTAATAAAACGTTCGTTGAATTGAAAGATTTATCTGATGTTTTAATTTGTCCTGAGATTGTACAGTGGAGTATATTTAAGGGCATGATTGCCATATTGTGTGGAATTCATAAATAGTTAAAAATCTGCAGTTACCTTCCAGTAAACAACATTCAGCATGGGCAGTGAGAAAGGGAGCTGATTATGAGGCACTGAGACAGACAGATAAGGTAGAATCCATAAGTCAAGCTACAAGAAGAAAGGAACTGTCCAATGACAACTAAGTTTGCAAACAAGGGCAGAAGAGAGGAGTCTGGGTCAGCAACTCAGAAGCAAGCAGGCAACAAGCCAGATCCATAGTTGTAATTAGCATGAGGGCAAACAGAGTTTTGCTCCAGAGTACTAATATCAAGGAAGATATACATATGCTCACTATGAAAGCCACCTTCTGGCTCTCCTTTGATTCATGTACCCAGTTAGTGCATCCAGTCCCCAAATAACTATGGTATCTCTCTCTCTCTCTCTCTCTCTCTCTCTCTCTCTCTCTCTCTCTCTCTCTCTCTCTCTCTCTCTCTCTCTCTCCCTTCCACCCTCTCTCCCCCACCCCTGTCTCTTTCTTCCTGGCTCTCTGGCTCTATCTCTGGCTCTGGCTCTTCTCCACCTGCTTCCCCCTAACATTTGCAGGACTCTTTGGATGACACAGATGTCTCTTCTTCTGGCAAAGTCACTCCTATAATAACCTATCCTCCGCTATACTGTTGATACCTCCCCCACCTCCCAACTGAATTTATCCTAAGTGCTAGAATATTTAGTTATGGCTTTTTGCAGGAAAAATTTTAAAAGGTCAAGGCTGCTGACAATGGATATAACTAGAGATAATTGACTGTGAAATTATGGAAAGAACATTGAGGAGTAAGGCACAAAATGAGTTCAATTCCTAATACTACTACTAAGTAGATGTTTAACCCAGGGCAGCTTATCTTTCTGAGTCCTAATTTATCTGTAAATTGATGGGGGTGATATAGACAACCCATAGGGACCTCTGTAACTGATGTTATATGTTCCTTTGCTGGTATAGCTGCACTTTAAAGGCTGTGAGTAGCTCTTATTTATCTACTCATTCTGATTCTTAACAGGATTCATCCAGCTGGGCTCTGACAAAACCAACCATATGACTGAAGCATCTAATTGCGCTCCTTAAGCTCAGTCCTCTCACTTTCTCTTGTTCCCTTCCACTCACTTTTTTTTGCCCTCTTATGTTTTCCTTCCTTTAGAAAACCAAAACCAATTTTTAAAAACCCTTATCTTCTATCTTAGAATAGATACTAAGTAATTAAGGGCTAGGCAATTGGGGGTAAGTGACTTGTCCAGGGTAACTAAGCTAGGAAGCATCTGAATCCAGATTTGAACCCAATTCTCCCAACTCCAGGCTGGCACTCTATGCATTGTGCTACCTAGCTGTCCCTTCCTTCCTTTTTTACTTTCCAGCCACTTATCCCCATATCTTAATTGAGGCAAGTAGCTCACCTTTACTCACTATGTACCCAGCCAGGTATCACTCAGAGTCAGATTTATCCAATCAGACAAGCTCTCTTTCAGAATCCCTCTTTAGGGCCAGCTAGTGCCAAAGAGATGCATTCTAAATTCTTTTTGTGCCATAGCAAGAGAGAGAAAAAACAGACTTGGAGTCAAAGGTCCTGGATTCAAAATCTTGGTTCTTCCACTTACTAGTTGTCTAACCTTGAGTCAATAACTACTTCTCTGAGCCTCAGTTTCATCATCTGATAAATAGATGGGTAGAAATAGATGAGCCCTAAGGTCCTTTTTTCCTCCAAATCTGTCCCTACGAACTGAAGCCTGGTGTACATGGCATTCTCTAGTAAGCAAAGGCTCCACAGAATTGAATTTCCCAGATAAATGAAGCTAACCCCTCTAAGTATCAAAATATTATTATTCTAACCATTTAGAATGGAAATCTTTCTAAAATATATTACATATGCCCTTACCTCTTTAAGCAGGAGATACTGAACAGAATTTAACCTTTTCTTCATCGCTCTGAACCACTATAATGAATGTTAATTACTGTGTCTTAACACGGTAATGACCTTAGGAGCTATGGAAGTGTTCAGGGCCCTTTGCTCTAAACTAAGCAGCCCAGAAGGCTGTTCTTGGTGAGTTTGTGTGCCTTCTTTTTTAATGAACATATCTCCTCCATCATTTTCATACTGTCAGCTGGTATTTATTAATGTTGCCATTGTACTGACCCTAACAATCTAACCCCTTCCCCATCACTTATAATTTTTTTGCTTTTAATCTATTGTGGGATAAAACACTAGACAATCAATTCAAGTAGAAATGAGTCTAAAATCTGAGTAAAAATGTGTGAGTGAGTGTCTAAGCATGGTCTTATTCCCCCTGAAACATGGATCATGCTCCAGATGCCATAATTTGGGCCTATCTCATATACAATCTTTCCTAGGCAAGATGTAGAAAGCCAGAAATCTATTAGGTCTTTGTACAGGGAGAACAGAGCAGCTCCATGGCAGAAAGACTCATCTTCCTGGGTTCCTCAGGTCATTTATTAGCTATGTGACCCTGGACAAGTCACTTAACCCTATCTGCCTCAGTTTCCTCATCTACAAAATGAATTGGAAAAGGAAATGGCAAACAACTCTAGAAAAGAAAACCCCAAATGGAGTTACCAAGTGTTGAATACAACTGGACAAAAACTAGGGAAACAAAATGAAAGAATGTCTTGGCTAATGTTTCCTCTTGTCTTCTTTATGAATCACTAACATTTTCCTGAAATCATGGTGGCCTTAACTATCAGCATATCTAGACTGGTCTGATATTCCTTCTCTATCTTGCCCTAGGTATAGACACATCCAACTCCCCTTGAACTCAGCAGAAACTGGCTTCAATATTTTGAGGATTTATATATGCTTTGGTGTGAGAACTCATTCCACTAACATAGATCATGACCTCTCCATGGCTTATTATATAGTCTTCATGGGTTGCTATGGTGAAAAAGAAATCATGGCCTGATAGACAGCTTTCTGGTTGGTAGGCTTCTCAGAATTATGGTAGCCGGCTTCTCAGATAGAAGACAAAGAGTGTGACATCAAGCTTTATTCCCAGCTTTATTCAAAGTCTTTCCAGCTTCACAGTACCAGCCAGTCTGTACTCTGCTAGCAATGCTTTCAAGAATATGGGGTCAGGGGCAGCTAGGTAGCTCAGTGGATAGACAGCCAGGCCCAGAAACAGGAACTCCTGGGTCCAAATCTGGCCTCGGATGCTTCCTAACTGTAAGAACCTGGACAAATCATTTAACCCCCATTGCCTAGCCCTTACTGCTCTTCTGCTTTGGAACCAATACTTAGTATTCATTCTAAGACACAAGGTAAGGGTTAAAAAAAAAAACAAGAACCCAGGGTAAGCTCCATTCTACATCCATGATACATCAAAGTAAAGTTTTAGTGAAAGTCAGCAAAGGAAGGGCTAGGGTTCTTTGGAACCTTAAGGGGAAAGAAAATAAATTATCAAATCTTGGGCTTGTTAACACAGAACCCATTTCTCTTGCTAGTATAACTAAGGAAGTTGTTGGACTCCCAGCCCCATTCACAAAATCACAGGATCACAGAATTTCAGAGTTGAACGGGATATCAGAAACCATCTAATCCAACCCATACCTGAAGAATCCCCTCTATATGCTGTAAGTGATGATCTCCTCTGAATTTGATGTTGATCCATTTATCTCCACCACCACCCCAACAAAAGCAAACCTTCCACTATCAGAAAATAGTCTATTGCACTTTTGAACAGCTCTAATTGTTAGAAATGTTTTCCTAACATCAAACTTAAATTATATTGGCCTTCTTGCCCTGAGTAAATAAGAAAGGAATGTTTCCCTAAAGCTAACTCTTTTAGAGCCCTGAAATCAAGTAAAATGCAAACTCTTTGAGGTCAGGGATAGTTTTCGTTTTTTGGCTTTGTATCTCCGTTATAGCATATGATAAGTACCTGGCAAATGTCTACTGGATTGAATCCAAATGATAATTTGAGCCCTAAAGAAATAAAATCAGTTAGAACTGGAAAAGCTCATTAGGAAATGACACAGAATCCCAACATCTAAAAAGACTTCCCTGCCTTTTAGACTTTGTCTCCCACACTGAGCTACTATACATTTTCTGAATATGGCAGTCAAGTTTCTCAGGCACCTTATTGATAGTGAACAACAATACAAGGAGTAAAGAGAGTCTAGGAAACCATGTGTTCACGTTAGTTACTGAGATAGAATCCTGGTGGAATGCATGTGCTCCATACCACCTCTGATGGATCTGATTCCAACATAGACTCAATGGTAACCCCAATGATGAAAAAAATGGAGTTTGTGGAGAAGTAAACTTTGTTTTGTTTTGTTCTTATAAGCTTTTTATTCATTTATATTATTTTTATTTTATTTATCTTTGCAGAATGCATATTGTATTGATTTTCATTATAATATAATATTTCTATATTATATTACTTATTTTATTTATTTATCAGATGCCATGCCAGTACAGTTTTCAATAATCATTTTCTGACATTTTTTTCGATCCGTTTCTCTCCCTTCCCCAAGATGACAGGTATTATTATGACATGTTATATGGGTGTTATATTATACCATAAACACTTTCACATTCATTATGTGAAAGAAGACACATATCACTTACACTAGAGAAAAAATCACAGCAGAAATAGAATGGCATGCTCCAATCCACATTCAGACTTCCCCGGTCACTCAGATCCCTGCATTTCTGACAATAGACAAGTCATACCCAGTCTATCATCGCACTTTATTGCTGTTGCTATGTACAACATTCCCCTGGTTCTGATCACTTCATTTTGCATCGCTTCATACAATTCTTTCTAGGTTTTGTAAACTAGAATCCTTCACTAAAGGGAAATGCCTTTCAAATGACTAGTGGCTTTTGTTGGTTTGCTTGTTGATATGGTCAATTATGTGGATGGTTTTCCTAATGTTGAACCAACCTTGCATTCCTGGTATAAAGCCCACCTGATCATGGTGGATGATCCCCTTGATAACTTGCTAGAGTCTCTTTGCTAATATTCTATTTAAAATTTTTGCATCTATGTTCATTAGGGAAATTGGTCTGTAGTTTTCTTTCTCTGTTTTTGATCTCCCTGGCTTTGGAATCAGTACCATATTTGTGTCATAAAAGCAGTTTGGTAGGGCTCCTTCTTTGCTTATTATATCAAATAATTTGTAGAGTACTGGGATTAGTTGCTCTTTGAATGTCTGATAGAATTCACTTGTGAATCGATCAGGCCCCAGCGATTTTTTCTTAGGGAGTACTTTGATGGCTTGTTCAATTTCTTTTTCTGATATGGGATTATTTAGGTATTCTATTTCTTCTGCTGTTAATCTAGGCAATTTGTATTTTTGTAAATATTCATCCATATCTCCTAGATTGCTATATTTATTGCCATATAATTGGACAAAATAGTTTTTAATGATTGCCTTAATTTCCCCTTCATTAGAGGTGAGGTCTCCTTTTTCATCTTTGATACCATCAATTTGGTTTTCTTCTTTCCTTTTTTTTTATTAGATTGACCAGTACTTTGTCTACTTTATCTGTTTTTTCAAAATACCAGCTTCTAGTCTTATTTATTAATTCAATAGTTCTTTTACTTTTGATTTTATTAATTTCTCCCTTGATTTTTAGTATTTCTAATTTAGTTTTCATCTGAGGATTTTTAATTTGCTCGCTTTCTAATTGTTAAGTTGCATGCCCAATTCATTAATCTCTGCCCTCCCTAATTTGTTAATATATGCACTCAAGGATATAAATTTCCCCCTGAGTGCTGCCTTGGCTGCATCCCACAGAGTTTGGTAGGATGTCTCACCATTGTCATTCTCTTCAATGAAATTGTTGATTGTTTCTATGATTTCTTCTTTGACTAGCTAGTTTTGGAGAATCATATTATTTAATTTCCAATTAGTTTTTGATTTGCCTGTCCAGGTGCCCTTACTAATTATTATTTTATTGTGTTATGATCTGAAAAGGTTACATTTATTATTTCTGCTCTTTTGCATTTGTTTGCCATGTTTCTATGCCCTATTACATGGTCAATCTTTGTGAATGTTCTATGTGCTACTGAAAAGAAGGTGTATTCCTTTTTGTCCCTATTTATTTTTCTCCATATATCTATTAACTCTAATTTTTCTAGGGTTTCATTCACCTCTCTGATCTCTTTCTTATTTATTTTTTGGTTTGATTTATCTAGATCTGATAGGAGAAGGATGAGGTCCCCCATTAGTATGGCTTTGCTATCTCTTTTATCCTTGAGCTCCACTTGCTTCTCCTTTAGAAATTTGGAAGCTATACCATTTGGTGCATACATATTGAGTACTGATATTTCTTCATTGTTTATGCTGCCTTTTATTAGGATGTAGTTACCTTCTCTATCTCTCTTAACCTTATCTATTTTTACTTTGGTTCTGTCAGAGATCATGATAGCAACCCCTGCCTTCTTTTTCTCCTTTGAAGCCCAATAGATTTTGCTCCATACTCTCATTTTCACTTTATATATGTCTGTCTGTCTCATGTGTATTTCTTGTAGACAACATATGGTAGGATTTTGGTTACTAATCTACTCTGCTATTTGCTTCCATTTTATGGGCGAGTTCATCCCATTCACATTCAGAGTTATAATTATCAACTGTGCATTCCCAGACATTTTGATTCTCTCTCCTAGTCCTGTCCTTTCTTCTTTCACTGTTTCCTTCTATACCAGTGTTTTGTTTTTAATCACTTCCTATAATCCCCTCCCTTGTTGTAATTCCCTTTCTCCCCCTTCCCTTCTTATTCCCCTCTTATTGTCCTTTAAAGCTACACCATGCTCCCCTCTAAGCCCTCTTCCTCCCTAGTATTGCTTCCCTCCCCACCAGCCCATTTGTTACGATTCTACTTCTCTATCTCTCTCAATAGATGCTGAAAAAGCCTCTGACAAAATACAATGCTCATTCCTACTGAAAACCCTGGAAAGTATAGGAATAGAAGGTAAAAGTAATAAACATTATATATCTTAAACCATCAACAAGTATCATATGCAATGGGGATAAATTAGAAGCATTTCCAATAAGATCAGGTGTGAAACAAGGATGCCCATTATCACCTCTCTTATTTAACACTATACTAGAAACACTAGCAGTAGCAATTAGAGAAGAAAAAGAAATTGAAAGTATTAAAATAGGCAATGAGGAGACTAAGCTATCACTCTTTGCAAATGATATGATGGTCTACTTAAAAAATTCTAGAGAATCAACTAAAAAGCTAGTAGAAATAATCAACAACTTTAGCAAAGTTGCAGGATACAAAATAAATGCACATAAATCATCAGTATTTTCCATATATTTCCAACACATCACAGCAGCAAGAACTAGAAAGAGAAACACCATTTAAAATCACCCTAGACAATATAAAATACTTGGGAATCTATCTACCAAAACAAACACAAGAATTATATGAACATAACTACAAAACACTTTCCAAACAATTAAAACTAGATCTAAACAATTGGAAAAACATTGACTGCTCATGGGTAGGGCAGGCTAACATAATAAAAATGATCATTCTACCCAAATTAATTTACTTATTTAGTGCCATACCTATCAAACTACCAAAAAACTTTTTTACTGAATTAGAAAAAAACTATAACAAAGTTTATTTGGAATAACAAAAGATCAAGAATATCAAGGGAAATAATGAAAAAAAAATGTGAAGAAAGGTGACCTAGCAAGTACCAGATATTAAGCTATACTATAAAGCAGCAGTCATCAAAACAATATGGACTGGCTAAGAGACAGAAGGGAGGATCAGTGGAATAGACTTGGGGTAAGTGACATCAGCAAGACAGTGTATGATAAACACAAAGAGCCCAACTTTTGGGACAAAAATCCACTATTTGACAAAAACTGCTGGGAAAATTGGAAAACAATATGGGAGAGATTAGGTTTAAATCAACATCTCACATCCTACACCAAGATAAATTCAGAATGGGTGAAAGACTTGAATATAAAGAAGGAAACTATAAGTAAATTAAGGGAGCACAGAATAGTATACTTGCCAGATCTCTGGGAAAGGAAAGATTTTAAAACCAACCAAGAGTTAGAAAAAAATTACAAAATATAAAATTAATAATTTTGATTATATTAAATTAAAAAATTTTGTACAAACAAAAACAATACAACCAAAATCAGAAGGGAAACAACAAACTGGGAAAAAAATCTTTATAACAAAAAATTGTGACAGAGGTCTAATTACTCAAATATACAAGGAACTAAATCAATTGTATAAAAAAGTCAAGCCATTCCCCAATTGATAAATGGGCAAGAGACATGAATAGACAATTTTCAGATGAATCAAAAGTATCAATAAGCACATGAGAAAGTGTTCTAAATCTCTAGTAATTAGAGAAATGCAAATCCAAACAACTCTGAGGTATCACCTCACACCTAGCAGATTGCTAAAATGATAGCAGGGGAGAGTAATAAATGTTGGAGGGGATGTGGCAAAATTGGGACATTAATGCACTGCTGGTGGAGTTGTGAACTGATCCAACCATTCTGGGTGGCAATTTGGAATTATACCCAAAGAGCAATAAAAGAATGCCTGCCCTTTGATCCAGCCATACCATTGCTGGATTTGTACCCCAAAGAGATCATAGATAAAGCAAAATACAAAATACAAAAATATTTATAGCTGCACTCTTTGTGGTGGCAAAAAACTGGAAAGCAAGGGTATGCCCTTCAGTTGGGGAATGGCTGAACAAATTGTGGTATATGTTGGTGATGGAATATGATTGTGCTCAAAGGAATAATTATAGAGAACCAGCTCCCTATATGGTAGGGGTTCTAAGTGGCGTTTTGTGGCATCAGATTGTTAAGACAGGAAAAAGAAAATGAGAACAACCAGACTAGTGGTTAGCCCATGTTGATCTAACGCTATGGGATTTGGACTTTATTTTTATACTGGTTTCAAACAAAGAACACAAAGAAAGAGTCACAGCTGTGAATGGGTTACAAATCATACACAATCCATTAAAGTCTAAAAAGTAGAGATATAGGTACAAGGACAATGGCCAAATTCCAACCACCAATTAGTAGGGGTTAATTGTGGGAGCAGAAATATATTTCATGGAGATGTTTACTAATTGCGTTCTACCTTGATTTACAGGTCTACACCTGGTCAGATAGTCTGGCTTCAGTCTTATCTCTATCTTTGTCTGTGTCCAGCCTTGACTATATTTTTTAGAGTTCAGGCTTCTTAATTATCAAGGAGAGAAAATTTTAACTCAGTAGTTGCTGGTCTGCTAAGGACTCAAAGCTTTTCAATAAGTCTATAATGTTTTTCCAATAAGAAAAGGTATGGATCATAAGAGGTGTCAAAAGAGGGGTCTCAGATTTTTTTCTATTCTCTTATTGGCTTCCCACAAATAATAAACTGGAAGAATTCCATGTGAACTGGAAAGACCTCCAGGAATTGATGCAGAGTGAAAGGAACAAAGCCAGAAGAACATTGTACACAGAGACTGATACACTGTGGTAAAATTGAAGGTAATGGACATCTGTACTAGCAGCAATGCAATGACCCAAGACAATTCTGAGGGATTTATGGAAAAGAATGCTAGCCACATTCAGAGGAAGAGCTACAGGAGAGGAAAGACAGAAGAAAAACAACTGCTTGAACACTTGGGTTGATGAGGACATGATTGGGGATATAGAGCTGAAAGGACCACACCAATGCAACTATCAATAATATGTAAATAAGTCTTGATTGATGACACATGTTAAAACCAGTGGAAATTCGAGTTAGCTATTGGGGGGAGGAGGTTGAAGGGGTGAAGGGGAAAGTAAAAACATGAATCATGTAACTATGGAAAATTTGTCTAAAAATAAAAATAATTAATTTTTAAAAATTTAAAAAATTAAAAAAAAATCAAATGACTCATGGCATTCAGCTTCCCTGGAAAGCAGAAGAGGAACAGGGAGAGATGATACAAGATGAGCCTCCTCCCTGTTCTTATTTGATCATCCTTACAAGGGACGAAGAGGTATGCAGAGAAGAAATTTCCCTCCAACCCTGCTGGGTTATTAGATACCAAGTTACCCCGGGCAGGAAGAGAAAGAAACATGATATTCATTTCCACATACTTGCTTTCAAGCAGAAACATGGGCAGAAATAGATGTACAGTCAATTTTTTTTTCCCCTGGAATCTTTTTTATTAAACATTTAATAGGCGATTTGCATATTGCAGACTCATTTTTTAAAAGCCTCTCATTTTAATGAAGCCAATAGACTCTATGTGTATTGCCTGTCTGAGTCTACATACATATATCAGCAGCCACATGCAGTAAAGCTAATTAAAGGTAATCATGAAAGCCTCATTAGTCCTCATTTGCATGATAGAGATTTCCTAGCCCCTAATACACTCACTCATGTAAGCCTGGATCAAAGTACTTACTACTTCTTGACAAGAGGCTGATAGCCCCCTTAATGCACCACCCCAGACCTGTTGAGCCATTTGGGGGCCTCTGACCTTGGGAGCAAAGACTTTTCCCTTCCATCAATCCCACCTTTACCTCTCTGATGCCACATAGGACGACTCCTGCTGATAGAAAATCTCCAGATCCCTTCCCATAGCACCTCCCTGGCTAGAGCTGCCCGCTCCCTAGCTATCACTCCCAACTGGGTCCCTCCCCTGCTCCTCCACAGAAAGAGATGCTGTTTCCAATTTTTCCTCATTCCCTGCTGTCTCTGAAATAAGCACACAACCCTTTTTTAGGTTTCCTAAGGGTTTTATTGCTAATGACTAAAGGGGAACAAACAGGGGTTTTAAAGTAACAAAGGAAGGAAGTTTCAAAGTTGTAAAATGTCTTTAAAACTCTAGCATTAGATAGGCCTTGTATACACTGGGATGTAGCTGAAGCTAAGCCTCATCTTAACTCTAGTTTCTCAATAATATGGGTAGATATAGGTGTGTCCTCCTTCCCCTCACTGCAGCTACCGCCTGGTTTGGGATTTTCAACAAGAATTCCTTTCTAGATCATCAACAAGGGCCAAAATCTACATCTTTATCTTATTATTATTATTATTATTATTATTATTATTATTATTATTATTATTATTCCTAGGGCTAGTGATCCACAAAGAATTACCAGAATTAAAACTTAAAAAGAAAGACATATAAGTAAAATTTGTACCAATAAAAACACATCTAGCCTTTATGATAAAACACCAGGCAACCTTGTTGGTTAGCAACCCTCACTTCAGGATTTTTCACCCTCTCTGAACAGGAGGCAGAATAAGAAAAGAAAACTGGATTGACCTTGGGAAAATGTAGACGTCCTTTAGTAACCCCCAACATTTCCTCCCTAATCCCAACAAAGACCCATCTTTTGAATACCAACACTCTACCAGCACTGTTCTATGGCAGAGAGATACAGAACCTAACAGTTTCCAAAGAATTGAAAATAAATATCACACAGAGGACCACGGTGAGCATAAGCAGGCTACCATATTCAACCAGTGATAAAAAAGACATCACCAAAGAAATGTATGCTGGAAAGAAAAGGGGGAACTAATCATGTGGCAAGGATAAGTAATGCCAGGTAGACAGCAAGAGTGCTCCATTGGTATTCTCCCTATATCATACCACCACCTCCAACATGGTAAATAGACCCTCTTTGTCCAACTTGTGAGGGACATGGATGAGTCACTCAGAATTGGTATGCATGGTAGGATAATACCTAAATGATGAGAGGAATCATCCAAAAAAATGAGATTATAGAACCATTGAGAGGTCAAGAAACAGAAATCTGTCTCCTTCCTCCCTGAATCTTCCTTCTTCAGTCTCCCTGGATTCCAGAGTGTCAATCCCCTCTAGGGCCATAAAAGCTCCTTAGATTTATTTGTATCTCAGAAGAAACTCATCAATCCTCCTGAAAATATATTTGTAAAGCACTTAGCACTGTATCTGGCACATAGTAGGCACTTAATACACGTTTATTTCCTCTTCCCCTTATCCCTTGAAAGAAGGCAAAGGACCAATTCTTCACTCCCTTCTACAAAATAGCCAGGTGCCTGTAGCCACATACTTTCAGTCTGTCTAGACCCTTCAAAAATAATCTTTACTCTCAGCAGGAGAATTTCTCCTGTACAAAGTCTACATGAGTGAGCAATGGACAGGAAAAGAGAAACAGTGCCTTGTCTTGTATGTTGGCAGAACAGAAGTCCTACCTAGAATCCTTTGAAATAAAGAAAAGAAGGAGCAACTAGATGGCTCAGTGGATTAAGAGCCAACACCAGAGATGGGAGGTCCTGGGTTCAAATCCGCCCCAGACACTTCCTAGCTATGTACCCTGGGCAAGTCACTTAAACCTTATTGTCTAGCATGTACTGCTCTTTAGCCTTGGAACCAATAAACAGTATTGATTCTAAGACAGGGAAAGGGAAGAGAAGGGAAGAGAGGAAGGACTTTATAACAATTAAAATAGAATAGAGATGAGAGGGTCCCTTTCACCACTAAATGATCATGTGTCAGGAATGGCAAATAGAAGGATCCTACTTGGTCTCATTGGACCAGATGCCATTTGAGGTTCCTTCCAATTTGAGATTCTATGACTCCATGAGAAAAAGAGAAAGGCAAATGAGGAGAGGAAAGGGAAAAGTAATAGCCCATTCCAACACGACTATTTTGGGGAATTATTAGAGGTTTTCAAACAAGAAGCAAGCCAGTCAGTGATGCTAAAAGCAAAAGGCTTTTATTTAGTGAATTTCATTAATACATGGGAAAAAATTTCTAGGTTAACTTGAGACACACAGGTTTGGGGGTAAGAGATAAAGGATATACCATGTCATATTTGTGCATTTTTTCAAACCTTCTCAAACCTTCAAACCAAATCTGTATAAATGCTAGCTATTACTATCTATGACTTAGCCAGTAAGGTAATCCAGGCCTGGGATGAGATGAGTTAACAGCAAGAGAAGGAAAGAGATAAATGATCATGTAAGAGACTTCTTTCATACTGAGCATGAAATGTTTTCAGGCTTTGACCGTGATTCCTAGTGATGTGCAGGTGGACCTGGTTTGTCCTATACAAAAATTCACCAATATATAATTCAGAAAAGCATCAGGTATTTTACAAGGCATGATCAAGAGTCTTGTCCAGGCATGACCTGCTCATTTTCCCAGTTCTGGTGTCATAGGCAAGTAGATACCAGTTTACCTGGAATCTGAAAGCATCCAACAAGGAAGATTCCAGGTTTTGAGTACTGAGTGGGAATGGGTTCCAGAGAAAGAACAGAGCAGGGATGCTGGATAGGATTAGCAACATGTCTACAGCAGACAAGAATATCCTGGTCCTCCAAATTATAGGATTTTAGTACTATTACAAATGGAAAGAATAGAAGAGAGAGAGGTGAAAATGAGAAGAAAAGAGGGGTGATGAAGAAAAGAGAGGAAAGAGGAATAAAGAATGGGACTAGAAAAATATAATGGTAGCTGTAAATCAATGAGATTAAGACAAATAAGGAAGTAGTTAAGAAGCTCTATATCCCAAAGAGATTTTTTAAGGGAAAAAGACCTATTTGTACAAAAAATATTTATAGGACTCTTTTTGTGGTAACAAAAAAATTAGATATTGAAGGGATTTCCAAAAATTGGGGAATGGCTGAACAAGTTGTAGTAGTATGATTGCCCAGTGGTAATTGAGATGAGAAAATGAAAGAGAGAAAGAAAAAGAGAGCCAGAGACAGAGAGACAGGGACAGACAGAGGGAAGGGAAATGAAGTAATCCTTTTTACATAAGTCTAATTTTATTTTTTCAAGTAATAATCATTTACTTTCTTTCTCTCCCACCTCTCTTACCTCAATGAAAAAGAAAAAGAAAAATTAAATTCTTGTAACAAATAGACAGTCAAGGAAAATAATTCCCACATTGGTCATATCTTCAAATGTATGTCTTATTCTGCATTTTGAATATATCACCTCTCTATCAGGAGATGAGTAGCATGACTTCATTGGTGCTCTGGAATTGTGGCTGGTCATTTCATTGACCTATAAAGTTCTTAAATCTTTCAAAATTGTTTGCCATTACAATATTGTTGGTATTGTATAAATTATACTCTTAATTCTGCTCACCTCACTCTGAATCAGTCCCTTTAAGTCTTCCCAGGTTTCTCTAAAATTATCTCTATAATCATTTCCTTACACTCAAGCCATAATTTATTCAGCCATTACTTATTTGATGGGCATTCAATAGACCGGCTAATGCAAAGTTGCCACAAACCTTCAATTTGTAAAATAAACAAACAAAAATACATTATCTGTGAAGCACAGTAAAGCAAGGCACATTAAAATGAGACATACCTATGTCAGTCCTTTTCTTCTTTCATCTCTTTGGAGTCTATAGGCCTGGTAGTGATATTGGTGGGGAAAAGGATATGCACAATTGGGGGCACATTTCCAAATTGCTTTCCATGATGGCTAGACCAATTCACAACTCTATCAATAATGTATTAGTTTGCCTGTTTCCCCAAAGCCAAAGATAATCTGATAATTACAGATCTTTAGAGGTATAGCCTAATGGTGAAAGGGGACGGGAGAAATGGGACAGTGATATGGGTAGGAAATATACTGGAGGGAAAGTATCCAGCATTTAAGAGTCACCCTAAGCTAATTTAGATTTGTATAAAGAGACTACCTTCTAGGCTCAAAAAGCAGTTCTCTCCTTGGGAGGCCTTGTAAATGAAACTTAGGACTCAGGAAATGCTAAGTAGAAGAGAGTACGTGATGCTTTTTCTGGCTCACTGCTCTGTTAGTGCTTTCCCAAACCACCAAAATTACTTTGTATTTATTTGAATATATTTTATATTTACTTATTTGTGTATATGCTCAGTAGAATGCAAGCTCCTTAAAGATAATTATTGTATTATTTTTGTCTTTGTATTCCTGGTATCTAGCATAGTACTTGGCATACAGAGGGTGCTTAATAAGTGCTTTAAAATCCCAAGTCCCACACTAATGCATTGCTAGTGGAGTTGTGAATTGATCCAATCATTCTGGAGGGCAGTTTGGAATTATGCCCAAAAGAATGCATACTTTTTGATCCAGTGGTACTACTACTAGGTCTGTATCCCAAAGAGATTTTAAAAAATAGGAAAGGACCTGTTTGTACAAAAATATTTACAATTGTTCTTTTTTTGGTGGCAAAGAATTGGAAACTGAAGGGATGTCCCTCAACTGGGGAATGGCTAAACAAATTGTGGTATATGTTGGTGATGGAATGATGAACAGGAAGATTTCAGAAAGATTTGGAAAGACCTTCATGAACTGATGTAGAGTAAAATAAGCAGAACCAGGAGAACACTATACACGGTAACTGAAATAACTGTGGACAGATCAACTGTGAAAGACTTTGCTACTAACAGCAATACAATGATTCAGAACAATTCTGATAAAAAATGCTACCCACCTCCAGAGAAAGAATTCTTGGAATAGAAATGCAGATGAAAACATAATTTATCACTTGTTTTTATGAGTATATGATTTGGGGTTTTGGTTTTATAAGATTATTCACTTACAAAAGTGAATAACAAGGAAATGGGTTTTGTGTGATAATACATGTATAACCCAGAAAATTTTTAAATTAAAAAATAATAATAATAAATGAAATAAAATCCAAAGTCCCGAGCCCTTTCTCTCCACTCTTTCTGTTCCCAGTCCCTACTCTGCCCCTCCCCAAACCACCCCCTAAGAGGAGCAGCTAACAGATGCTCACCCTTCTGGGGCCAAATCTCCAAGGTCAACACTCTCACAGCTGTGCCATCTCCACAAACATGGGCTTCCTAACCGTCCCACCTGCCATAAGAAGGACGGAAACAGGAAGTTTATTAAATAGAACAACTTGGACTATTAAAGCAGATCACATCTTGGCAACCCAAAACAGTAAAGCTGTACAGTTCCAGGACTGGATTTAGTCTTTGCCACAAAAGCTTCTTATTTTATAGCCGACCATTAGCAACTCTGAAATCAATAGCAAGCCCCGTCCCCGCGCTGTGAGAGAGTGCAAATAGCCACAGAAGATATCACCAATTAAGCCAGGAGCTTGATTCAGATACTCACTTGGGGGAAAACCACATTAAAATTAGTAAATTCTTTTTCTTCTCAAACATACCTGCAGAACTCTACAGATGTGTGTGCATGCATGTGCATGTAGAGTCTAAAGCCTTCTTTCATCCTTGATAAATAGAGCTGGAGGGTTTATAACATGCAAACCCAGGATAAGCAAATGAAAGCTGACAAGGCTGAGAGAGCATGACTTCTGGGGAGGTGAGCCCAGGGTGGAAGAAAGACCGGATCTGGAAAAACAGGCTAAGCCTCGTGAACGCCAGGTATCCCTTAAGACCAACTGCCCAATAAGGACTGCTTGTGCAGGGAGAGTGACTGCCTGGTTTATAAATAAGAACCGTGATACCATTGCTTAGGCTCCCTGGAGAAGATGGGCTTGATCTTCCAAGCAAATTCTTCAAAAAATCAGTGACAATGGGGTCAGGTTTGCTGGAGTCTCTAAGAAGAAAGAGCTTTATTTCCCCACACATATGAAAAACAAATGATAATATACTACAGACAGCACAGACCTTCTCATGGGACCTCACAAAATGATGCTGCTGTGATACACATCCCTGGCCTCTCTCATCTCCCCGGGAGACCCTCTGAAATGTTTAAATAAAGAGATGAGAAGGAACCCAGGAAGAGAGCTAGAAACACATTATATCACATCATATCAAGCAGAAACCAAGCACAAGAAAATTACTTAAAAGAGTTACTGAATTGGGGAATGTGGGTATAAAGATAAATGGGTAAATTAGAAATAAGAAAACAAAGTGTGTTATGGACAGGGGTGGAACAATGAGGACTCTAGCCTGACAGAAGCAGAGGGTTTGTGGCAAAAAAAAAAAAACAGGGAAATTTGGTGGAAGAAGTTAAGTGGTGGAAAGCCTAGAGACAGGAGGTCCTGGTTTCAAATCTGGACTCAGACACTTCCTAGCTGTGTGACCCTGAGCAAGTCACTTACCCCCACTGCTTAAGCTCTTCTGCCTTGCAACCAATACACAGTATTGATTCCAAGACAGGAGGCAAGGGCTTTTTTTTATTAAAGTTGTAAGTGGTACAAAGACCATGATTATATGTGGTTTCCCAGACATCTCTGTGGTCAAGATGCCACTTACATAATAACAATTTATACTTGTAATAGAATGAGCTACACTTTAAACTAGAATAATTAGATAACTGGTATAGTTTTAAGCTCAAAGCTAGATGATGCTCGAGGAAAAGGAGAGATGAATGAATTGAACTAGGATAGGGTTCTGTAAAATGAGCTTCCCTATTTGAAGGGAATATCATAAGGCTATCTTGAATGAAGGACTATAGCTAGCCCAGGGGAGGTGTGACTTTGCCCTAAGCTCTGACATCTAAGTGGACATACTTCTTCTATACGGTGGTCAGACACTGTCATTCCAGTGTTCTGTGCCTTGTGCTCCTTTGGCTGGTGTTTACTTCGGTGGGAATGATTAGAGGAAGGGAAGGAAGGTAGGTCACACAAGAGAGAAATGGTATGAGATCGCATGCCAGTGAAGATTGAAGAAAGGGAAGGAAAGGCCACTCTTTTTTCTTTTTACACAAAGATATATGTATGTGTTACTTATTTCTATTTATCAAGTCTTTCTGGGAAGGTGTACATTCACAAGTCATTCTTCAAGCAATATTTCTGGTGCTGTTTAAAATGTTCGCTTGGCTCTACTCCTTTCAGTCTTTGTAATTTCATGTAGGTCTTCACATGTTTGTTCCAAAATTAACCTGTTTGTCATTTCTTACCGTATAGTCATATTCCATCACAATCATATGCTACAACTTGTTTAGCCATTCCCCAATTGATGGGCATCCCTTCGATTTCCAGGTCTTTTCCTCCACAAAGAAAGCTGCTATAAATATTTAAGAACATAGAGTTTCTTTTCATTTTCCTTGATCACCTTGGGAAATAAACCTTTTTAAAAGTATGTAAAGAATTTCACAAGTAGAGAATCCTGTTATAAGAATTGCCTAGAGTCAAACAGCTAGTATATATTAGAGCTATAATTTGAACTGATCCTCCTCATTCCAAGTGGAGCACTCTCTCCACTTGCTCCATGTTGTCTCTGGCACTTCCCGAACTTATGAGGTTGGGCAAGTCACTTGATTTCTCTAAGCCTTGGGCAGCTACTCTCTGAAACTATAGATTACATATGGGCCCATTATGGGTTTCAATCTCCCTTGGGGAAGAGAGCTCACATATATACCTAAGAAATTGTGGATCCATGACATATTTGACTTTATTTAACAAATGCAACCAGTTGAATCTACCTGATGGAGTGCTGCCACCTTGGGAAGCTATATAGTATAGATCAACCACTGAATCACACAGATTTTCTCAATTCAGTTCTCTCTGAGTCTATTAGCTGTTTAACATCTAAAGATAGATGTCTTAGTCCAATCCTTTGAGGCCAGTTCACAATAAGTGCATCTGTCTTTTCCTGGAATTTCATATGGATATGTAAAAAAGCCTTTAAATTTTATAAATTGTGTACTTATTTCCTCTCATGGTCTGGTTTTCCAGCTCTGTTTCAGATCCACCTTCAGGCTTATATACTTAAATATTCATCCCTCAAAAAACAAACCTCACGCTATATTCAATGCCCTTGTTTTTGCCTGCTACAGTCAATCTTCTTGGAATCCTGAAATGAGCCTTCTTCAATGTAAAAGTGACTTTCCTAGGATCACAAGACTTGTAAATGACTGAGGCAGGATTTGAACTCAAGTCTTTCTGATTCCGAGTGCTCTATACCACCCAGTTGCCTCATAATATAAGGATTGGACTGAACGATCTCTGGATCATTTGGGAAGTTCCTTTCCATCTCTAACATTCTCTGAGGCTCACTGGATTTGGAGTAAGACCTGAGTTCAAACACAACCTCAGATACTTGTTGACTGTGTGAACATGGGCAAGTCACTAAACCTTGGGGATAACAGTAGCACCTATTTCATAGGATTGTTGTGAGAATTAAATGAGATAATAGCTATAAAGTGCTTAGCACAGTGTCTGACATATAGCAGGCACTTAATGAATGTTTATTCCCTTCCCCTCCCCATGATTCCTTGTCAATGGAGGCGATTTTTAAAAAATTGACTGATGTGGGAATTTATTTTGCTTAACTATACAAGTTTATAATGAGTTTTATTTTTCTTGCTTTCTCAATGGAAGTGGAAGGAAGTGGTAGAAGAAAACGAATATGGATCTAAAAACAAAATAAAATTGAATTTTTAAAAATTTCTATGATTCCTTCTGTATAATGAGGATCACTGCTTGCTTGAGTACTGACCATGAATTGTAGTATCTGCAGAACAATCAGCCAAGATGGATAGTTTAAAGCTTATACTGTTTAAGTTGAAAACTGTTTAAGTTCTTGGAGGGAGAGGGATCCTTCTTTCTTTTTTTCCTCCCACAGTGTTGTCCATCACAGGCCTGGGTGAGCATTAGGCAGGCCCTTTCTAAGCCCATGGTGTTTGAGTGGTTGATAAAGCTACTCTGGGTACTTCTGAAGAGTGTCAGGCGTGTCTCAAAAAGAGTGAGAGTCATGGACTCCAGGAAAAACAGCGGCCATGGTCTGGCTCCCCCAGAATCTCCATTGTTCTCTCCTCCTGACCCCGTTGCTATGGCAGGGAGTTAAGAGCTAGGTGTGCAAATTGGCTCCTGGTCTATTCCTTTTGTGCTTTGGCAATAAATATCCAGGAGTAACAAGTAGGACGCTTGGTCTGCCATTCATCACCAGGCAACATTCAGGTAGAAGGGGAGGTTTATTTTCTTCTGCAGGATCAATATGAGATCAAGGCTGGAGAACGGCTGGAGAGCCCAACAGAGGAAGAGGAAAAAACAACTGAGGGGTCTAGAGCTATGTTTGTCTTCAGGAGAGTTAGGAAAAGATGGTTCATGGTGACTGAGGAGGCTGATTTTCTCCTTTAGCTTAAACTAATGAGTCTGGACAGACAGAGAAGGTATTCACTGGTTATAGAAAGATTTGTAATATAAACATTGCCAGTCATCTAAAAATCTGGCCATGGAGAAGCCAGAAATGAGCATTGGGTCACCTCTGGGGTTACAATTGCACAATCTCTTTTTCTCTCCCTAATGGCTAGGGTTGGGATGGGGAAGAGGATAAAAACTCTGTTCTCACTTTCTTTCTGCTCCTATATTATATTAATATTCTCCCACAGTCTTTCTAATGATAGAAAGGATTCTTGCCTAGCTCTTAAAGGGCTCAACCCACTTACCAACTGAAATCTTTAAGCCTATTTTGAACATAACCAAACATCTGTATGGTTTCATTGGTTATTAATTAATTATACAATGACAACATAAATCACAATAGCAAAAAACGAAGGGGACAAAACAGGAGATCTGAAAAGAAGGGTGGGCCTTAATTATTCTTAAAAAAAAATGCCCAACTTAAACCACTTCATTCGAAGATAATAAAAGTCAAAAATATACATGGGAAGATGCATACACTAATGAAAAATTGATAGAGGCATACATGGACCTCACTGTTCTAGTAATGAATTTGGAATTATGCAATAAAAGTCACTAAACTCTGTAAGGCTTGCATGAACCCCGCCTTATTCAGAATCAGATTGGGCTTCCCCATACCCCATCTTATAGGGAAGCCTCGCCTTCAAATCTTGTGGGGCAGCACAACCATCCAGCTTCAAGGTGACACCCCCTCAATGTCTCCCAGTTTATATTCAGCAGGAGGGGAGAGCTAGAAGAGAGTCTCACCACCTAGACTCTCTCTTTCTCCCCTCTAACTAACATTCTTTACTGGCTCTCTTTATTTTTATAACTCTTTCTGATCTTTAGTCCAATGACCTGAACATATTCAATGACAGAAAGATCTTATTTATAAAAAAAATATTCACGGGGGCAGCTGGGTAGCTCAGTGGATTGAGAGCCAGGCCTAGAGACGGGAGGTCCTAGGTTCAAATCCGGCCTCAGACACTTCCCAGCTGTGTGACCCTGGGCAAGTCACTTGACCCCCATTGCCTACCCTTACCACTCTTCCACCTATAAGTCAATACACAAAAGTTAAGGGTTTAAAATAAAATAAAAAATATTCACAAAAAGGGGCAGCTAGGTGGCTCAGTGGATTGAGAGCCAGACCTAGAGAGGGGAAGTCCTATGTTCAAATCTGGTTTCAGACACTTCCTGGCTGTGTGACCCTGGGCATGTCACTTAATCCCCATTGCCTAGCTCTTACTGCTCTTTGCCTTGGAACCAATGCACAGTATTGATTCTAAGACGGAAGGTAAGAATTTAAAAAAATATATTCAGAGCAGCATTTTTTGTAGTTGTAGAGACAGAAACAAAGTAAGTATCCATTGAATGGGGAATGGCTTGACAAATTATTTATGAATATGGTGAAATATTATTGCAAATATGGACAATTCAGAGGGACATGCAAAAGATTTTTTATGAAAAGATACAGGACAAAGAAAGTAGAAACAGAGGCTCATGTTATATATGATGGCGTACAATAACTATAATAGAAAATAATACTAAAATATAACAAAACAGGTCAAATGCTAGTTTAATATTTGTTCCATGTGGCTAATGCTGAAACATGCCTCCTCAATTGAGAGATGATGAACTATGGGTACAAAATTTTGCATACTCTTATCTCTCATAGTTTTTATAACATATTATATTGCTTGATGTTTGTTCTTTGTTATAAAAGAATATTCTGTGTGTAGGGGTTTGGGGGGAAGTATGCACAATATAACAATGCATTAATAAAAATCATTTTTAAAATAAGAAAGGAAAACTATCATTGACTCTGTTTCCATTTAAGTTTGGGAAATTGAGATATCCCAGCCTGGTCAAAACAGAAATAAGGTTTAAGAAAATTGAGTGGAATAAGAAGGTAGCTCTTACCTAAGCCTTTCTGTCCCCTTTGTTCCCACCTCACGTGCTGTCTAGAGTGAAACCAAATCCCTCCACTTGTGGTTTCAGCCCCTGCCTCTTTGCTCTGTCCTGTCTAGAGACAGAATACAGCAGGTCAACAACCTCAATATAAAACCTCATAAGGCAAAAGACCAGTATGAGGGGTACAACAAAGAAGTCCTGTCTACAAAAGGGGGGGGGGAACAGCTTACCCTCAAGGCCATAACTTGGACATTACAAGAAGAAAACTTGTTGCTATGAGTTTCCAAACAAGAGTGGGAAAGCGAGCTATTCCCCAGGGGCTTTATTTTTCTCTCTATGAGCAGGGAATCTTAAATCTTCCAGATAAGACTCCAAAATCCTTTCTTTGTAACCAAAGGAGTCTGTAGCTTCTGATCTGAAATGGTAGGAGAGGGTGGCCTCATAGGTAATAAATAAAAAGAGTGAATGAATGCATAAATGAATGAACAAATAAATTTATGCACGTAGAGCTAATTTGAAAATCACTCAACCTGAATTCCAGTTTCATTTTTTTAACAATACATAGCATGGGGCTTAGATTTAACATCTCCATACCTCATTTGTCTTATCTATAAAATAGACATGACCCTGAAATTTCCATAAGATGCTATCAAAAAGAGGCAAAACATCTATCAGGGGCTATAACCAGTTTCCTCATTTCTACGTGGTATACCCTCTAGCTTCATCAAAGCACATCTCAGCCTTCCCCAATTACCCTCAGTCATTGTTTCACTACTCCAAAAAATGATCCTGTATTTATTCTGTACATATTTCATATATGTTTATCTGTGTATATGTTGTTTTCCTTCGGTATCAGGTAAGCTAGGACTAGGGGCAGTATCCTCAGTCCCTAGCACAGTGCCTGATACGTGGTAGAGTTAATAAATGCTTGTTGAATTTAATTCTAGACTAGCCACAAAGTTACAAATAATTAAAATATCTAAATTGCTTCGTATTATTATATTGCTGTGTGCCTACTATTATAAGTGTTCTCTTGCTCACAGAATCTCAGAATTAGGATCATAGAATCATAAAATGAAGAGCTGGAAGGGCCTTTAGAGATCATTTACTCTAATACTTTTATTTTACAGAGGAAGAAATATGATCAGAGCGAGAAAATGACTTGCCCAGAGCTAAATAAGTAGCTATTAACAGAGCCAGGATTCAAATCCAGTTCTCCTTATTACAAATCTAGCCCTCTTCCTTGTACTCCACACTGATGCTGGCTTAAAGGGAATTTCAGTGTTATTCAGTCTAGTGTCCTCCTCAATACATGAACCCATTTCTGTAACATCAAGTTGGCCATGCTTTGCAATTTGGGGTCCTTGGTGAATTTCAATTCTAGGCTGTTGTCTTTTCCTTCCTCCCACATCATTAATAACAATACTAACTACGACCAGACCTAACACCAAGTCCCTTGGCACCTCCCTAGACATAGAGTCATTTATCACTTCCTTTTATTTGAGATCCTTGGGCAGGCTCTCTATCCCTTTGATGGCTGGAAAGGAAAATCTCATTAGATTGTATATCAAATGTTTTGCCAGAGTGTGACTAAAGAAAATCCACTGCTTTTCTTTTTGATCCAAAACTTTGCTCCCAGTTTGATCAGATCTAATCCTGGTTGATCCATGTCACAACATGATCATTTTCAGGCATTATCAATTTCATGGTTTAAAGCTTCAAAGATGCCTCTGCTATTGGTTCTGCTGTACAAACGTCCCTAGGGATTTACAAGGCCCCCTGAGCTGGCCTAGAAGGTATGAAAGAGCTACCCTAGTATGCCCTCTGTGTCTGCATGCTTAGATACAGATCCTCACTGGTGGCACACGGGGCAGGAGGGAAGGCAGAGGGGGTAAGAAAGCTCTATATAAGAAGAGTCACCATTGTTATCCAACTGCTTTTATTTTCCAAATGTTCTTCTGATAGTGTCTTCTTCACTAAAGCTCCCATAATATCAATTGGTAGAGAAGAATAACTTTTAATGTTATTCGACTCAGAAAAAAATATATATCCAAGTTGAAACATTCATCCCCAGGGATGAATAAAGGGGGGAGGGGTTCTTTACGGTATGGAATACTCTGACTTCATCTGTGCATAATTCCTGAATCCAGATAATAGTGATCAGTAGTAGTAATCTAACTGGAAATAAAGTAGGTGTTCATCAACTGAAGAAGATTAAACAAATTGTGGTACAGCAACATAATTGGACCACTACTGAGCCATAAGAAATGATGGTGATAAAAAAGCATGGAAATATCTACATTGAAGTGATGCAAAGTGAAATAAGTCAAGTCAAAAAAAAAACAGTATATACCACGCCTATAGAAATATAAATAGAAAGAATGACGGCCACAAAATGATCAAAAATAAATGTCAAAAAATTACAAAGAACAAGATTAGTCCCAGAGAGGAGATAGGAGAGGATACTTCCCCAACCCCTCAACTCATTTACAAAGACAGAAGGGTCCACAGATGTGGAATACTGCATATTGTGTCAGATTTGGGATATATTGATCAATTTTGCTAATATAAGAGGAAACTTGAGTGATATAAAAACAAGATATCAATAAAATCTACTAAAATAAAAGCTAACATTTACATAGAAATTTAGACCTACCTAGGTTCAAATCTTGACTCTTGCTCACTCTCTTGGAGAAGTTCAGTCTCTGAGCTTTTGTTTCCTCATCAATAAAATAAGGGGCTGGGATCAGTCTAGATTATCACTAAGTTTTCTTTCAGCTCTGAAATAATATTATCTTAACTTCTTTTTATCAACTAGAATAATAAATTTTAAAGATTAGCAACCTAACAGGGCCCATCCACCACCACATGACTGTATAAAAGGAATGAAAGATGAAGTTAAAGTTCCCATTGGGAAGCTTCCTTCTCCTATAAGTCGGATTCCATGGACCACCACCATAAGGGTGACATAATAAGTGTTTCAAAAAGCAATGAATTATTTTTTTAAAACATAAAGCAAAAGCACTTAAACCTAGGAAAATATAGAAGCAAATACTGAACACCTAGCCCAAGTCCAGAGTCCACAATTTGCCAGGGTTTCCAAAAGATTTGGCTCAGGAGGTCAGATCTTTAAAGAAAAAAAAAAGAGTGTTTCCCCCTTCCCTTCCCCTTTCTTTTAGGGTGCTTATTAGACAAATCTCCCCTAGGATCCATCCTTATTTTTCAGCTATGAAATATTTGAGCAGCCACGTGGCATAAAGTGCTGGGCCTGGACTCAGGAAGACATGAGTTCAAATCCGAACTAATACACTTACTATGTGACCCTGAAGAAGTCTAACCCTTTTTGCCTCAGTTTCTTCATCTGTAAAATGTGCTGGAGAAATAAATATCAAACTACTATAATATCTTTGCCAAGAAAACATCAAATGGGATCGTGAAGAGCTAGATATAACTAAAGAACAACAGAAAATATTTGCTAACCATGTTTTTCCCTTAGGCCTTTTTGTATCAAATCACAGATCTATAGCTGAAAAAAACCTTAGGGATCATCTTGTCCAACCCCTCATTTTGCAGATGAGAAAATGGAGGCTCAGAGATTAAGTAACTTATGCCAGATCATACACTTTCCAAATAGCAGAGCGGGAGATGAACTCATGTCTTGAAACTCTAATTAGGGTCAGTGTTCTTTCTGTTGAACCACATTTTTTCCCATAAGTCCCTACCACACAGTTATCAGCTTTTCCTTCCTCCCTATCACTCTTTTTGTTTGAAATGATGCTGTCCAGAACCAAGTGTTGTTATAAGGGTTGTAGAACCCAATTTCTTTGCAGAGATGCAGCTTGTCTGCAGACAATCAGAATACACTATTTATTATCCTTTGGATAGCCTTGGGATGGATATATCCTATAAGAAGAGAAGGCTGGGACAATGAGTGTAAACTTCTAGACTGCCTCCCATTTATGCCCAGAGGCTTAAGATTCTAACCTTTTCCAAATGCTAAAATCCCCTAAAAGGCTCTGATCCACCAATACTCCCCTACATATTATTCTATTAATTAGATAGCCATCTCTTCTCATTAAAATCTAAACTTGAGATTATAATTCCTCTCCACACCATATAGATCTAGCAGAAAATCAATCAAATAGCTTTGTTGTGCCAGGCCATGGAGATGCAATGACAAGTGAAATAACAAGTAGCCCTTGCTCTCTCTAATTCTTATATTCTATTAGGGCAGAGTTTCTTACCAGGGGGAATGTGGACTTTCTAAAATAACTATATTTCAATATAGTTTCCTTGGTGATTCTAGATATTTTATCTTATGTATTTAAAAATAATGCTCTCAGAGTTTCTCTCGTGAGTTTCAATGGACTACCAAACAAGTCTAGGATATGCATTAAAAAAGCTAAGAGCCTCTGAACTAGGGTTAGGGAGAAGTTGAGAAAGAGAAGCAGAGAAAGAGAGAGAGACAGAGAGACAGAGACAGGGAAAGACAGAGAGAGAAAGAGAGACAGAGAAAGAGAGAAAGACAAAGAGAGAGAGACAGAGAAAGACAGAGAGAAAGGCAGAGACAGAGAGACAAAGAAAGACAGAGAGACAGAAAAAGACAGAGAGATAGAAGGACAGAAAAAGAGAGAGAGAGAGAGAGACAGAAAAAGACAGACAGAGGCAAAGAGAAAGACAGAGACAAAGAGAGAGACAGAGAAAGAGAAAGACAGAGAGACAAACAGATAAAGACAGAGACAGAGACAACAAGAGAGAAACAGAGAAAGAGGGAAAGAAAGAGAGAGACAGAAAGAGAATCAGAGAGTCAGAGAAAGACAGACAGAGAAAGATGAAGACAGAGATAGCAGTGGTGACATTGATTAGATTATGTCCCAAAATAACATAAGTGGTAGAAGTAACCAGCGATAAAGATTGGTTCACAAATTATTGTCCAAACCTTCATCTGAGAACCCCTCTTACCGGAGAGTAGGCAGGAATAGGCTGGAGAGCCATCGAATGGATAGCACTAACCTAGCCACTGCTTTATTATAATAAGCTCTGAACTCAGCCCAGCAGCCCTTGCCCTCTCTGGTGCTTTCCAGACCAGAAATACAGCTGCCTGTCAGGCTGGACCCAGGGATTCACAGTTACAGCTTCAGGGCTCTCATCAGTCAATTTTGGCATGACCAGCCCGAGTTCATTAGAAAAGACAATGAAAGGATAGAACAAGCTAAACTTGAGGTCCCACAGAGACAAGACAGCTCGCCCACCCGCAGGGCCAGCAGGAGGGTTTTCAGGGGCCCTGCTGCACCCGCCAAGAGCCTGCCACGTTCAGCTCAACTCCTCATTTTCCAATTAGCTTCATCACCCTCTCACCTGTGGGCTGATGCGCTCAGCTGTTTGCTTTAGACTCCTAAGCCACAAGTGAAGCATTAGCAGATCCATTAGGGGAGCTCAAAAATGACCTGAAAGCTTTCCTGTGCTTTTGGTCATGACGAGGCTCTGAAAAGAAAGTTACTAAGCCAGCATGGACAGCGGCAGGGTGTCCTGGCATCAAAGCTAAGAGTTCATTACAGGACTCTTCAGACTCATCCTCAATACCCTCTTGTTTGGGAAGAAGAAAAAGCCCACGCCCTGACTTGGAGTGGGGTTCAAATGAAGATACAGGAGACACATAAGAAGAGCCTCTAGGCCAAAGAGGCACTTTCTCTCATCTACCTTTGGCCTTCGATACATTGGGCAATCTGAGTCTTTACAGCATCACTAAAAACAAATGCTGTTCCCTCCACGTTTTCCCCATTTCTAGTTCAGGTCCACCGTGATCTGGTTTAGAACAAAGCAGTTATTTCTCTACCATTCCCCTCCACTGATATAAGCTGTCCTCATTTTTCTGTCTTTCCTCCAACTATGGACAGGAAACTGCAATCTTAGAAGATAAAAGTTCCCTCAAATATTTACATTTTTTTCACTTTGTTCTCTTTGTATAACTAACTCACATCCATTAGAGAGGGAGCCAGCATAGTGAATAACAGGCTTTTTAGGAAACCAGGGTTTTATTGGAGACCTACACCTGTGCAACACTGGAAGTCTTTTAACCTTTCTTCATTATGACATGGGACTTTGGGTTTCCCTTTGTGCACCCCAAACTCCACAGGTGTTTAAGCAGGAAAATTCCTTCCTTCTTTGCATTCCTGTAATCCTGAGGAAAATGTGACTCTGGACATCAGAGACTCACAATAAGGAAAGAACCCCTGAGAGAAATTCCCCTTGGATTCTCCCCAAGATTTTGAGATGGACACAAAGATACACCTCCCAGCTATGCTTTGATATCATCTGGTTGTATCTAAGACATCTATTTGTCCCCTAAACTATGGCAGTCACCCCTTGTGTCTTTGGGGCATAAATCCTAGGCTACTCCTGCCTAACCTCATTCCACTCCCTCATCCCTGGTTGTCTAAAAGATATAAAAGACCCAGGACACACCTCCTGGAGGAAGAATTATCCCACTTCCATTGTCCTCCCAGCCACTTCAACATGAATTCCAAATTAATACATTTCTCCTTTTATTTCTAAGCCAAGTTATGGAGTCTTGCATTCTGGCAAAGGGTACCTGTCCCAGGTACCCAGAGGTTCACCTCAAACCCCCCCACAACAGTTATTCTCCATCCGTTAAATGGGGGTTATGAAAACCACTAACTTATAAAGATTTCATTAGGTGTTTTTCTCAATTTCGAGGGGGTGAGAGAAATAGGGATTTGGCTCCTCTTTAAAAAAAAAAAACAATCTCTGAACATTGTTTGCAGAGGAATCTCAAGGACCAGAAAAAAAAAAAGAATGCTAAGTTTTTGACTGGACAAAGACAAAGAGAGAGACATCACCCTGAAACACACAAAAACCCAGAATTATCAGTTTGCAGTGCTTAAAGGAACCTCAGAGAATACCTAGCTCTACTCCCTCATTTCAAAGATTAGATAATTGAGACAATTACACATCTCCAGTGCATTGCAGAGATGCTCTATGGGGAATTTGTAGGAAAACATGAATAAGAATTACATAGGAAGAAAAGGTGTTGAAGTCAGTAAAGATGATCCATAGAGGTTAGGTGATTTGCTGAAGATGATAAAATACACTTCCATTCTGAAGAGCTTTGGAGATGAAGCATGAGGCAGATAAACATTCAGTTCCTAAAATCTAGGAATTGAAGGATATGGCCTTGGATGAGAGAAATTAAAATCAATCATTCCTCTGGCTCAGAGAGATACTAAGAATGGAATTAAGAAGGGGTGCTAATGATTCATTCCGCATCTTTCCCACCCACCCCTCCATTAGCAGGGAGGAATATGTTAGGGCTAAAGATCAGTAGCTGGTTAGCCTAGTCAGTCAGAGTTATGGATAGGTGATATTTGATAACCGTGACATTTAGTAAGATGGGTGCTTAACCTTTACTGAGCTGGGATTTTTTTAAAATATTTATCTGTTTTTAAAGAGAAATTAATGATTAATTCAAACATGTGCTGTTCATTTTAGTTATTTTTTTTTCATTAACAAGTGAATCATTTGCTTCTCTCAGCCATCCCCATCTGAAGAAAATACTACTGGGGACGACACACCTATAAACATGGGCCATTGTTTACCTGGTGACTGCTGTTGAAAGTGCAAACATGGTGCTCTTAAGAAACTAATCAGATTCTATAGGACTTGCCTTGCATTCCCAAGCTTGTTAAGTGATGCAGAGCACCAAAAAGACATTAATACCTGCTACTATTTACCTCACAACCCATTGTAAAGATAGATGAGATCATAAATGTGGAAATGCTTTTAAACTCTGTGGAAGAAAATTGCTGTCAGAATGCCTGCCTGGGAGGAAACCAGACCCTCCCAATCCCCAGGGAGGAAAAACCCTCTGAAATGACTTGAACTGCTGACCCCCTGGATTTGACTCAAATGGACCCCTTTAAGTCCAGACTCTTTTTGTTGACCTTCAAAATTCAGCCAAGTTTGTGGCCCTCTCACAAAAGAGGCAGAGATTGCCTTCATGGGTCAAGACTATTTTAAGGCACAGAGAGTCCTGCACTGAGTCATGGCTAAATGGCTAGTTCTGGGCAGCCTGAGGATGAGATACAGAGGCTTTCGATAAGAAAGTCTTCACCTAGGAAATACTCTGCTCGATTTCAAGCTGGAAAGGGACATTCAAGCCCACTGAGTCCAACCCTCCCGTTATACAGATGGAGAAACCAGGACTCAAAACCATCAAGTTATTTGTCAAGGATCACACAACCAGCCAATATCTGAGTTAGAATGTGAACCCAGGTCTTCCTGACTCCCAGTTCACTACTTTATCTATCCTGTCATGTTATCTATCATCAAGGAAAGAAAAATCAGGAGAGAATGTGAACATCGCTATGAGAAGAAATCTCTAGTGCATAGCATGAATTCCCTTCCATAGTCTATAGAGGCAGTTAGGTATGGTATAGAGAATTGGCCATGTAGCCAGGGTTCAAGTTCTGCTTCTGACCACTGACTGGCTATATGACTCTGGGCAAGTCATTAACCTCTCAAGGTTCTAGGCCAGAGCCAGTCAGAAAACAGATTTTTTAAAGGGGGGAAACACAGGGTGAGAATTTAAATCATCCTGGGATTAAATCATCCTGGGTAAAGATGGATACCAGCTGTGAGAATGGATACCAGCCCAAGGGAAAGTGTTTTCAGACCAAGAAAATGGACCTGGGATCTTTCGGTTTAATTCACACAGGTTTGTAAGTTTGGGAGCTGTCTAGTCTACCTGAGATAGATATCTTTTATACCTGACTTCAATTACCTGTGCCTTATCTTTATTTTTTTAATTTCATATTAGTCTTTTCCCTTATGAATAAACCCAGAGAAAACACAGCTGGTCCTTTGCTTGCCGATCCATCTCTTATACAATTGCCAAAGAAAAACGTAATGCAGAACTTTGACCAGGGATCTATTTCCTTGCCCCCTTTTTTTTTTAAACCCTTACCTTCCATTTTGGAGTCAATAGTGGGTATTGACTCCAAGGCAGAAGAGTGGTAAGGGTAGGCAATGGGGATCAAGTGACTTGCCCAGGGTCACACAGCTGGGAAGTGTCTGAGGCCAAATTTGAACCTAGGACCTCCCATCTCTAGGTCTGGCTCTCAGTCCACTGAGCTATCCAGCTGTCCCCAGCATGTCCCTTTTTAAAAAATCAGTTGGTAAGCTGCCTCTGCCCCTCTCCCAGGAAAGGGGGTCCAGACCCTTTTTTCCCACCACTGCCTCCACTCCTCAGACAGCAATATAAGGTGATAGCTATTCTTCTTGTCTCGTAGGATCATAGATCTAAAATTGAGAGGAATTTCCAAGGGCATCTGGTCTAATTTACTCAATTTTACAGAGCAGGAAACCAAGGTCCAAGAAGTTAAGTGATTTGTCCAAGATCAAATGTGTCCTCTCAGAGGCAAGATTTGAAACCAGGTCCCTTGATTCCATATCTCTAGGATCAAATACAATCTCCTTTATTGGACATGCAAAAGTCATCACTCTCTAAATGCATCCTTTCTGGAATTATTATATGATACTCCCTATACACACTCTATACTCCAACTAAACTGGCTGGAAAAACATTTCCTCCTCAATTCCATCTTTTAGAATCTACTTTGCTTCAAATCTCAGCATGAATACAATCTCCTATATGAGGCATTTCCTGATTTCCACTACAGGATCTACTGCTTCCAACCCTTAAACTAGATTAAGGAGAGAGATAGAGACAGAGACAGAGAGACAGACAGACAGAGACAGAGACAGACAGAGAAAGAAAGACAGAGATAGATAGATAGATAGATAGATAGATAGATAGATAGATAGATAGATAGATAGATAGATAGATAGATGGATAGATGGCTGGCTGGCTGGATGGACAGGCGGATGGACAGACAGACAGATAGATAGATAGGTAGGTAGATAGATAGACAGACCCATACCTATGTCTGATTCTTTCTTTCCATCTCAAAACATTTCTTGTAACCAAAGAACAAAATATTTCACTCTTCCCACATTAATTAAAGACTTGATTATACCTAGTTTATGTTTCTAATTGATTCAGTAGATATATTGAAGCTTTCTGAAATTATACTAATTGGTGAAGGAGATAAAACCCCTCCCCCATTACATATGTGTTTATATGTATACTGTCTAATTATAGAAGAAAGAAAGGCATGAAAAAAGATCCAACCTGGGAAGAAGTCCCTCCTGTGATACATGCTGCCTTTGTGGCCCTGAGGAAGCCACTTAACCTCAATTCTCCAAGACTATAAATTGCAGAATGGATGTCATCCATACTGGTCAAAGAAGTCCCTCTCTAGGAGCTCCCTATATCAATAAAAGCATAAGACCAGTTAACAAAAATTTTATATTTGTACATGTAGCCTCCCTTGATGAAAATGCAAGCTCTTTAAGAGCAGGTACTTAAATTCTTTGAATACCTAGCACCTAGTGAGTACTTAATGAATGAGGATTGGTTATTTGGGGACAAGGGGGGAATGCTTGGGTTCAAAAGTCTCCTGCAATCTAGAGTGGATCTGTACCAGCCCTGTGCCTTCCCAAAGGAAGAGCATTCCACAGCCCAGGATACAGCTTTGGAAGCACAAACAGTCTATAACCTAAAGTTAGGCACCCCACAAAGACAATGAGCACCTTCCTTTCCCTTTACCCATCCACCAAAGCCATAGTTCACTTGGAGACCTAAAACAAGCTTCCAGTAACTGGTCTGGCTCCATATTACTGCCTTGAAACTGAATCTAGACTTGGTGCTGCTGCTGCCACCATTTTTAATCCAACTGGCTTCAAATGAAACTTCAGACCAGACCTGCTTATGGAAATCTGTGGCTATTGAGCTTCCCAGTTATTCCTCCTAACATGACCATTATCTAAAAACTCAAAGATTTTTCCTATATAATATCCTGATCAGGTGTCTTGGGCTAGGGTTGAAAGGGAAGTATCCTTTTAAGGAGGTAGATACAGTGGATAGAACACTGGGCTTGAGGGTAGAAAGACCTAAGTTCAAATACAACCTCGAATTCCATTTAAAATTACCCTAGATAATATAAAATACTTAGGAATCTATCTGCCAAGACAAACACAGGAATTATATGAACACAACTTGAAAACACTTTCCACACAATTAAAACTAGATCTAAACAATTGGAAAAACACTGAGTGCTCATGGATAGGATGAGCTAACATAATAAAAACGACCATCCTACCCAAATTAATTTACCTATTTAGTACTATACCTAACAAACGAAAAACTTTTTTACTGAATTAGAAAAAACTATAACAAAGTTCATCTGGAAGAACAAAAGACCAAGAATATCAAAGGAAATAATGAAAAAAAATATGAAGGAAGGTGGTCTAGCAGTACCAGATCTTAAACTGTACTATAAAGTAGTAGTCATTAAAACAATATGGTACTGGCTAAGAGACAGAAGGGAGGATCAATGGAATAGACTAGGGGTAAGCGACCTCAGCAAGACAGTCTTCCATAAACCCAAAGAACCCAGCTTTTGGGACAAAAACCCACTATTTAACAAAAACTGCTGGGAAAATTGGAAAACAATATGGGAGAGATTAGGTTTAGATCAACATCTCACACCCTATACCAAGATAAATTCAGAATGGGTGAATGACATGAATATAAAGAAGGAAACTATAAGTAAATTAGGTGAGCACAGAATAGTATACTTGTCAGATCTATGGGAAAGGAAAGGTTTTAAAACCAAGCAAGAGTTAGAAAAAATCACAAAATGTAAAATAAATAATTTTGACTACATTAAACTAAAAAGTTTTTGTACAGATAAAACCAATGCCACCAAAATTAGAAGGGAAGCAACAAATTGGGAAAAAATCTTTATAACAAAAAACTCAGACAAAGGTTTAATTACTCAAATATACAAGGAGCTAAATCAATTGTACAAAAAAAATCAAGCCATTCCCCCAATTGATAAATGGGCAAGGGACATGAATAAGCAATTTTCAGATAAAGAAATCAAAAGTATCAATAAGCACATAAGAAAGTGTTCTAAATCTCTAATAAGTAGAGAAATGCAAATCAAAACAACTCTGAGGTATCACCTCATACCTAGCAGATTGGTTAAAATGACAACAGGGGAGAGTAATGAATATCGGAGGGGATGTGGCAAAATTGGGACATTAATGCATTGCTGGTGGAGTTGTGAACTGATCCAACCTTTCTGGATGGCAATTTGGAACTATGCTCAAAGGGCTTTAAAAGACTATCTGCCTTTTGATCCAGCCATAGCACTTCTTGGATTATACCCCAAAGAGATAATAAGGAAAAAGACTTGTTCAAAAATACTTATAGCCACACTTTTTGTGGTGACAAAAAATTGGCAAATGAGGGAATGTCCTTTGTTTGGGGAATGGTTGATCAAATTGTGGTATCTGTTGGTGATGGAATACTATTGTGCTCAAAGGAATAACAAACTGGAGGGATTCCATGTGAACTGGAATGACCTTCAGAAACTGATGTAGAGTGAAAGGAGCAGAACCAGGAGAACCTCATACACAGAGAATGAAACACTGTGGTACAATCAAACATAATGGACTTCTCTAATGGAAGCAATACAAGGATCCAGAGCAAGGCTGAAGGACTTATGAGAAAGAAAATCAGCCACATTCAGAGGAAGAACTGTGGGAGGAGAAACACAGAAGAAAAAACAACTGCTTGAACACATGGGCTGATGGGGATATTATTGAGGATATAGACACTAAAGGATAACTCTAGTCCAACTATCAATAATATGGAATTAGGTCTTGATCAATGATACATGTAAAACCCAGTGGAATTGTGCATCGGCTAAGGTGGGCTAGGGGGCTTTGGGGGAGAGGGAAAGAACATGAAATATGTAACTATGGGAAAATATTCAAAATAAAAATTTTTTAAATCAAAATCAAAAATCAAAAATCAAATCCAATCCAATCCAATCTCAAATATTTGCTAACTGTATAACCCTGGGCAAGTCATAACTTCTTTCTACCTCAGTTTCCTCATCTATAAAATGAGAATAATAATAGCACCCACCTCCCAGGATTGTTGGAAGGATAAAATGAGACCTTGCAGCACTATTTGAATACTAACTAATATAAGAACCAGCAAGGATGTCTCCAACAAGCATAGAAAAGTCAAGATATTGAAGGCCATCAGCAGTGTCCCAGAAGTAGTTTCTCATTTCCTTCACTAACTTATTTTATAGATGAGGAAAAGGAGGCAAATGGGGTTAAGTGACTTACCCAGAGTCACACAGCTGGTAACTATCTGAGGCCAGATTTGAATTCAAGAAGATGAGTCTTCCTAACTCCAGACCCAGTGCTCTATCCATTACTCCACTTAGCTGTCCCATTAAAAATCTACTTGCACATTAATCCAACCAACTATAATAGAAGTGACTTATATTTTGATTAATTAATTTCAATATGTAAAGAATCATATAAACTATTCAATCATTTCTGCTAAAAAAAAAAAAAAAGAAGAATCCCAGACTTGCAAGAACTTCATCAATTGCAATTTCTTTTGACTGGAACCTGACTTAAACTGGACTTAAACTGATCTAGGATTCAAGTTGACATATATAATATGTCAACTTGAATCCTAGATTCTAGAATCTAGATCCTGGAAGTATATATACTTCCAGATTTCTCTCCTTCGATCTGTTCCCCGGGGCTTTGAAGACTCAAAAATGCATCACTCTTTCATATAATATCACCAATCTCAGAAACGTCTCCCTCTCACTGCATGGACTGGCCAAATCTTGTCTACTTTATCTCCACTCTACATCTCTCAAATCTATCCCCTTCAAACCATTCACCTGGCCACCAATCTGATCCAGATTTTGTCATTGTTCAGTCATTTTTCAGTCATGTCTGATTCTCTGTGATCCCATTTGGGGTTTTCTTGGTAGAGATACTAGAGTAGTTTGCCATTTCCTTCTCTAACTCGTTTTACAAATGGGGAAACTGAGGCAAATAATTGCGTGACTTGCCCAGGGACATACAGCTAGGAAATGTCTGAGGCCAAATTTGAATTCAGGATGTCTCAGAGCCAGTCTTCTATCCATGGCACCACCCAGCTGCCACAGATGCTTGGGAATCAAAGACACAAATGAAAACAATTTCTTCCCTCAAAGAGCTGCCTGAACAGGTGAGTGATGTAGTCATCCATCCTCATCAGTCCTGAGTTCTAGTAATATCAAATTTTCTTCAATACTCAGCTCAGGAGCTACCTCTTCCCTGAGTTGTTGCCTTATTTGGCATCTCTCTCCATCTTGAGATTATCTTTCTCTTAATCATGTGTGTACTTGCTGTATTAGCCTCAAAAGAATATAACCTCCTTGAGGGCAAGAGCTGTTTAGTGTTTTGCCTTTGTATCCCTTGCACCTAGAACAATACCTGCAACATTTTTGTTCAATCATTTTCTGTTGTATAAGACTCTTTGTAATCCCATTTGGAATTTTTGGGCCAAGATACTGGAGTGGTTTACCATTCCTTCCTCAGCTCATTTTCCAGATGAGGAAACTGAGGCAGAGTTAAGTGACTTGCCCAGGGATACAGCTGGTAAGTGTCTGAGGCCAGATTTGACCTCAGGAAGATGAGTCTTTCTGACTCCAGGCCCAGTGCCATGCCACCTAGCAGCTGTAACCTAGAACATAGTAGATACCTAATAAGGGCTTATTGAATAGAATGTGATGTCCCAATTTCCTGTTCCCTTACAGAAACCAAGCAGCTAGAAGCACCCTCTATCTCACTCCAACTTTGTTAGCTCTACTGACAAGCAAAACATCTGATTCCTTGCCATGCTCAATTTTTCATTCATTCATTCATATAACTGTTATAACACATACTTATTTTTTTAATTTTCATTTTTTATTGTCATTCAAAACTCACTTCCATATTGGTCACTGTTGCAAAAGCACACTCATACATGACCAAAACCCCAAAAATAAAACCATAAATACACTGATGTGAAAGACAACTCCAACAGTTCTTTCTCTGGAGGTGGAGACCATTCCCTGTCATGTCTTCTAGGACTGTCCCAGATTAGTGCATTACTGAGAGGAGCCAAATTTTCACAGATGTGTATAATGTCCTCCCAGTTCTGCTTATTTCATTCTGTATCTGTTCCTGCAGATCTTTCCAGCTTTTTCTGAAATCAACTTATTTATCATTTCTTGTAGCACATTCCGTCACCAACATGTACCACAATTTGTTCAGCCATTCCCCGACTGGTGGACATTTCTTCAATTTCCAATTCTTTGCCACCACAAAAAGAGCAGCTATAAATATTTTTGTACAAGTAGGTCCTTTCCCCTTTTTTATGATCTCTTTGAGATATCAACCCAGTAGTGGTATTACCAGATCAAAGGATATGCAGTTTTATAGCCCTTTGGACATAGTTCCAAATTTTTGCTATCCAGAATGGTTGGATCAGTTCACAACTCCACCAACAATGCATTAGCTAATATATATTTATTTAGATATATGCTATCCACCTTGCCAAGGGCTAGGGAACAAAAAAGAAAAAAATTTCCCTTGGAGCTTACATTCTATTGGAGGTGAGAAAGTGAAAGGAAGACTCCCTATAATAACTGGTTGGATTTGCTCAAGCCTCCATTTTTCCAGGGGTTTCTGATAAACATAACAATAATCCTTTGCAACTATAAGTTAAACTTGAGAAACAAGGACCTACCAACTGAACTATGGCCTGACTGCACCAACAGGTCCTGGACTGAAAACAATTCTAGAAACCTGTCCTGATAAAATGATTATTTTTTTACCTGGAAGGACTCCTGAGATTTCTAGATAAGATAACTGCTATCAGTCTATCTCCTTGAGACCCCAAAAGTCATTCCAAGGAGTTACTGTCAAGAATTTGCTGTCATACCCTGTCCCTCAAAACACAATCTGTTTTTTTTTCTTTTTCTCTTCCTCATCCTTCAAACAATAAAATCTAACTAATTTCTGTATCTAATGGGCTCCTCTCCTTAGGACAGATGTTTTTGCATGCATGCTCCTTCTGCTGAGAAGAATGCATTAAAATCCTCTTCACTTCTTCCTCAGTTTCTAGTGTCTTTCACTCAGTTCAACTCAGGTCAGGTGAAGTCAGACACTTAAGAAAAAGAGGATTGACAGAGGCAATACAAATATGTAAATACCAGATACCTAAAGAAGTTAAAAAGAAAGCTGCATGATGGGAAGAAGACCCCTGATCACTGTGAGGAACAGGAAATTTCTCAGATAGATGACCTTTAATCTGAGCAGTTAGGAGGTGCAGTGGGTAGAGAGCCTGGCTGGGAGTCAGGAAGACCTGAATTCAAATTCATCTTCAGATACTAGCTGATGCTAGGTAACCTTATTTGCCTCAGTTTCCTCATCTGTAAAATGAGCTGGAGAAGGAAATGGCAAACCACTCAAATATATTTGCCAAGAGAACCCTAAATGGACTCAGACGTGACTGAAACAACTGGATGAGAATGGACTTACACAGAGTGTTAAAGAGCAGAAGGATTTCTAAGAGGCAGAGTTGAAGAAGGAATATATCCCAGGACAAAGTGAGTGATGGGAAATAACAAGTAATGAACTCAGAAAAACCGGCAAGAGGCCGATTGTGCCCTGTTTGTGTTTGAGTAGTTTCTCATATACTGAAATATTTTGAGATGCCCTAAAGTCATTCCCCACATGGTTTGCCATTCCTGGATTTTCTATGACCTAATTTCCCATCGTGGTAAAAACAATATGATGGACATGGGGATGAAACAGCTCCATGCATGGCTATTCTTAAAGCAGATCCATCCTCTGGTGGGCATCAACAATGCCGGAGAAAGAGTCTCTGCTGTCTCTAAAGCAGCAAAGCAAAAATCCGGGAGGGCCAACTCATGTTTTTCAATCCTAGGTTCAGAATCATTTAGAAAATAAAACAGCACTAGGGGAAAAAAGAGGGTATCAAGAAGAACAGGATTACTAATGGACTCTGGGTGTTTAAATAGTTTGGCTTTTGCTGTGGCCTCAAAGCTGGCAATCCCCTGCAGGAAGCCGTCCTCTTGTGATGTGTGTTTATAACTTCTGTCAACAATGATGATGGCTGGCAGGACCAGCAGCCCCCCTGCTGTCCGTGTTCAAAGCCTGGAAACCCAGTGACAAGTATTTAAATATTAAATGATGCCTTAGAGCATCTAAGAGGCTTGGGACCCAAATCCGGGTGGAAAATCATAGCCTTTCAGAGAGTTGGGAAAGGGAAGATCAATTGACAGCCTAGCCCCTTTTTGGAGGGCGCATCCCGGGAGGGGCAGTTTGCTCTGGAATCGTTGCTGTCAAAACACAATCATGTCTAGGGAAATGCACCCCAAACACAGCCCGGGAATTAGACAGCAGTAATTTGGCCCCCAAAAAGAATTTATCACACAAGACATAGTAAATATGATTTTAATGCATCATTTCCATAAGCGCTGCCTGTCTGGATTCTGTCTGCGCATTTGTATTAGACACCGAACAGATCAGAAAGGGATTAGAAAAAGGAGGGGGAAGAGGAGGTTCCTCACTTAACAGGATCCAGGGCCAAGGGGAAACCTGTCTCTCTCACAATTAACCCATCCTGAAGGGCAGAGTGTCTGCACTCAGAGCAGATATCACAGACCACACCCAGAGAAAAGCGCATGAAGAAAGCCCTCATTTGAGCGGCACAGAACACTGACATATGACAGACACGGAGACCCCAGGATGCCATCTCAAGGTCATTATGTGTGGTGGAGGGGAAAAGGGAGAAGAGGGGAAGAGCCCAAATCTGCTGGTGATTTGTGAGCCTCCTTCCCATTTTATCTGCTGTCACTAACTAGGTGCTCAGCTCCATTGTTTCAGTGACTGGCAGTGAAAGGTGGCAAGATTTGCTGCCCTTAGGCAAAGTCCAAGTTGTCCATGTCCTGGGCTTCCCTATCCTTCAGAGAGTAAGGTAAACAGAGGGAAATACACTCTTGTCATAGCTTTAACTAGCTAATCTCCTCTGGTCCACCCAGAGAAAGGAAAACTACCCCCTAGGCCTAACTGTCTCTCTCCAAAAGCACTTCCCAAGATTCCAGAATCTTGCCCTCTGCTGTCCATCTGCAGACTTGCACCTTAATTAACTTTTCCTACAACAGTTCATTTATATCCTATGCTCTGAAGAGTCCTAAAGCATTGAGTGGTACCCAGTGCAGAACTAAGGAAGGCATAGTAATGTCAACCTGAAAAATATTACTAGGGTAGATATAATAGAATATGTCTTTAATCAGGACAAGGGAGCCAATGACCAAAAGTACCATTTAGAGCTGTGTTGGTGAACCTATGGCACATGTGACTCCCTTCCCCCATTTCCACCATGCCTGAGGGCATTTCCCACATCCCCAGTCCCTCTGCCCAGCAGCCCAAAGGGAGCACTTTCTCCTTCCCCTATCTGGGCTAAGGTGGGGAGCTCACATGTGGCATGAGGTTTGCAATTTGGGCATTTGGTCTCTAAAAGTTTTGCCATCACTGACTTACAGTAATTTCTTCTGAACTAAAGAACTTGGGGATACATACACACATACACACACACACACACACACACACACACACACACATTAGTGAGTATATGAAAGGAAGGACAACAGTGATTAGAGAAAGGCTTGGGAAAGATGATGTAGCTGGAGGCGTGGGTGGCTAGGAAATGCAATATAACTGGAGAAAGTAAGAGGACAAAAAGAGTGCTTGAGGGCTGATGGTTCAATCTTGGCCAAAGGTCATTTAAAGTTTCTCACTGGATGAGCTTGGCTTATAGAGACTTTGATTGATAGTGGAGGATAGAAGGTCCAGGTATATTAACAACAACACTTTTTTTTCCTTCATGTTCCATTCTGTCTTCAGAGAAGAAAACTGAGGTTCTTAGGAAATGACGCTAGCCAGTATATAAACAATAAGTTTTAGAAGCAAGAGTTGACTCCAGTACAGGGTTCTGATTCCATGTTCAGATATCTTTGCTTTTCAATTAGATTTTCTTTTTTATTATGAACTCAACAGTCATCAACAAACAGGAGAAGACAGAACTCACTGGAAAAGACTGATTTGGAGAAAGATGGCAGAGATGAGATGGATAGTGTGTCATGTAAATGTCAACCTGAAAAATAAGATAAAACAAGGAATATGAGCTTGGCTTTGAAAAACTTTGGTTGATAGTGGAGGATAGAGGGGCCACTCTTTTGGGTGGTGGTAGCAATAAAAACTACTAGATTAGTTATAATAGAACACATCTTTAATATGGAAGAGGAATACGATGCTCTGGGAGCACTGTCTTGAGTAAGACACAAAAAAATGGGAATTTCCACTGAACTAAACAATTTAGTATGTATACTTTTGGGAGTATATGAAAGGAAGGACAACTGTACATAAAGACTTAGGAAAGACATGTAACCAAAGGCTATGGTGCCTTAGAGTTCTCCTAATAGGAGAAACTAAGACAAAAAGAGTTCTTAAGATTTGATTATATCAGGTAATCAAATATAGAGTGATCAATGGATTCTTGAGAGTTTATTATTCAGTCTGGAACAAGGGTCAGTCAGGGGTTTTCTTGAAGACAGCTATCAAGGACAAGGGTTAATTTGGGATTTCATTAAATAAGGCTTTCAGGAGCCAAAGGCATTCTGCTTCATATATATAGTAGAGAAGGTGAGTCTTAACCCTTTAGCTCATAAGGGAGCCACCAAGTAATGGTAAATACATAAGGTAGAAGGTGTTACGATTAAAAATGATAAAGACTGATATAATAAGAGAAATTAGTAGTTTAATTAAAGCCATGGCCATGTTGGTAAAATATATATAAGACCTCGCCTATCTTTTATATTTACCGACGGAGCCCATTCTCTCTCCCGCTCGCCAGCCAGCTCCTCAGGAAGACCAAGGGCTTTCTTTAGGCCCTCCTCTCATTTAAACTGTCCTATGCATGGGGATGTAGACGTCCCTACACCCAAAGAACTAGAAACGGGAAACCCATTGGATTCACGGGAAATGTAGTCTGATAGTCCCCACGTGTCCATAGAAAATTAGTAACATACTTTTAAGTGGCATCTCCCCAATTCCAAATATACAAAGGGTATAGGTATCAAACATTTTTTTTTCTTCTTCAACTAGGCAATTAGCTGCCTTGTTAGGTAATACAATCTGGTTATTAATGATTTTAGCAATAATTACAATGATAATCAAATAATATAATTACAATGCTAACAACTGATAATCACAGTAATAATTGTAGTAATCCACTTTAATCAGGATGCTCAGGCCTACTCTCCTCCCCTGGGAGAGAATCCAGAGTCCCTGCTCTACTCTAACCCTCCAGCTCAAGTCCTTGCTACAGAGACATAAACTTCTCACATAGTTTGGTTGACAAAGAATTACCAATAATTCTTCTTATAAACTAGAAGACCATCAGACCTCGCCATCTGCCCTACTCATGATCCTGAAGATCCACCAGTCCTTATGCTCTACCCTCCAGACCTCTAGGCATTGTCATATAACCTGCCATCATCCTAAGGATTTTCAGGCCTTGTCATTCACCCTAAAGCTGCACCGAGAGGACCATTAGGCCTTCCTATCACCTCAAGAAAGTCACTTAACCCTTTTTGCCTCAGTTTCCTCATCTAAAATGAGCTAGAAATGGCAAACCACTGCAGTATCTTTGCCAAGAAACCCCTAAATGAGGAAACCCTAAAATTCAGACATGATTGAAAAAACTGAGCAACAACTATCACCCTTGCAGGTGAATTCTCCTATGTGTTGTCTCGATCATATACAATGTGAACTCATGAAGAACAGGGACTATCTCTCTTTCTATTTGAATCTCTAGCACATAGCACAGTAAAATGGTTCATAGTAAATGGTAAATAAAGAAATGATCATCCAATTCATTCATTCTTTTATTCACTACCTTCACAACAATCCCATGAGGTAGGCTTCCATCTTCTTTAGAAATGATCAGTTAGAGGAAGTGTGGGATTAAGATTAGAATAACTGTGTAAAACAAGTATAAATTGTTCCCCTCTTTCCTCTTTTAAAAAAAGGAGTGTTCTAAAAACCCATTTTGATTGGTATCAGCTCCACCTTTTGATTGGGCGCATGTGTACTATGAGGGGATACCAGAGGCTTCATGGCTCCCTGGCGTTCAAGAAGATACTTGTCTCTTGTCCCTGGTGATTCCTGGTGTCCCAAACACCAGCCCCTGACCTGGATTGAGGTCAAATCTATTCAACTAGGGAAACTCAGAAGGAGTGGCATCAATGGCTTTATAAAAGAGGGCATTGAGAAAGTGAGGAGGTCCTTTGGGGGGGGGGGTGGCTCTTGGCTCTCTCAGTTTAGAGATTTTTCCTGGGCAGCAACTTTTGGCTAGTAAACAGAGACAAGTGGGCAAACTCAGACTAGTTAGGTTGACTGTCTCTCTCTTATTCTAACCCAGTGGCTCCCAAACTTTTTTGGCCTACTGCCCCCTTTCCAGAAAAAATATTACTTAGCGCCCCCTGGAAATTATGAAACTATTTATTGAACTCAGAATAGAACGTAATACAAAAAAAGTGTGGCCATCACAGCCCTCCTGAATCGCTGTAGCACCCACCAGGGGGCGATGGCGCCCACTTTGGGAATCACTGATAACCTTTTCTACCTAATAAATAATTATTAATTGACAGTCTCTAGAGAATTTTAATCATAACATAATAAAGTTATCATTGAAGTCACACCTCAAAATCTTATTAGTTGTGTGACTCTTAGCAAGTCATTTAATTTTAATATGTCCTGGGAATCTCTCTAGGATTGGCCTACTAAGTCACCTATGGCTTACTTACACCTACTGACATCAACAAGTCATAGACCAATTGGATCTTCCTCAGTGGAAGCAGTGTCCAACCTTAACCCCAGCAATGAATATGTCAAGGGTTAGGAGGTGGTGAAGAAAAGTGAGTATGCCAATGTCACTGGCTCACCAAATGTGCAGTTGGNAAAACTGGTCTCAGACACTTCCTACCTGTGTGACCTGGGACAAATCACTTAATCACCATTGCCTAGCCCTTACTTCTCTTCTGCATTGGAACCAATACACAATATTGATTTTAAGACAGAAGGTAAAGGTTAAAAAAAAAAGACAAAGCACAAACAATAGTTGCATGACTTTCTACCCATAAACATGAAGCACTCTTTTCCCTAAATACACACAATGTTCATAAGAAGAATGAGCACAAACTTAAAGTACCATGGCAGCAAAGCTCATATGTAGGGAACAACTTTGGCCAAAGTAACCCATAGATCTGGTATTATGGGTCTCAATAGCCTCTCTCAGTCTTGGGCAGAGGGAATGAATGAAAGACAAAGAAAGAGGCAGAGATAAAGAGAGACATATGGAGATATAGGGGCAGAGAGACAGTGCGATAGATAGAGACAGAGAAACAGAGACAGAGAGAATGAGAGAGAGAATGGGAGGGAGAGAGAAAGAGAGAGAGAGAGAGAGACTGAAGATGCCTGAGAGAGAAGGGTTATGTCTGGAGCAAAATATTGGAACAAACAAAAAATATTAAACCCCAAATTACAGGTAAAGACAAAGGTATGCCAGAGCCAGCCTGAGCTAATAATGGAGATTAAACTTTAAAAAGTGCATTAAGCTTATATTTGGTGGAGAAAAGGGAATGAAGAGTTAGTTATTAAACATTTACTAGTATATCCTTAAAAAGGATTGGATTTAGTGAGGGAAGGAAATAAAACTAAATTATGAGAGGTTTTTGTTTCTAAGAAACTTTGCTTTCCATCTTAGAATCACTACTAAGTATTGGTTCCAAGGCAGAAAAGCAGTAAGTTCTAGGCTACTGAGGTTAAATGACTTGCCTAAGGTCATACAGCTAGGACACATCTGAGGTCAAATTTGAACCCGGGACTTCCTATCTCCAAGCTTGGCTCTCTATCCACTGGGCCAAATTGCTGTTTCTGATGAGAGGTTTTGAGAAATGGAAGGGAAGAACTGAATTGATTAAAATAAAACTAAGCACTTATCTAATCCAACCTCTGCACTTGACAACTGAGGAAGCTAAGCAATTTATACTTTAAATATAATGCAATTTCCATTGTACCATTGTACCATGGGATCATATTAGAGTATGATTAAAGTAGAGTGGAGAAGGGATCCCAAGATCATAGTTAGAGCCTGAAGGAACCTTAGAGATTAACTAGTCAAGCTCCCTCATTTTACAAATAAGGAACTATTGTGCTATAAGAAATGGCAAGCAGCATGATTTCAGAGAAACCTGGAAAGATTTAAATGAACTAACACAAAGTGATGTGAGCAGAACCAGAAGAATGTTGTCAGAGTAAGCAATATTTCTTGATGAACGACTGTGAATGACTTAACTATTCTCAGCAATGTAGTGGTCCAAGACAATCCCAAAGACTCATGATGAAAAATACCATTCACCTCCAGAAAAAGAACTGAAAGTCTGATTGCAGAGCAAAACATACTATAGTTCACTTTCTTTCTTCTTTTATTTACTTTTTTTTTGGTGTGATATCTCTTCCACAAAATGACTAATATGGAAAAATGTTTTACCTGATTACACACGTAAAATCTATTTCAGATTGCTTACCGTCTCAGGGAGGAGGAAGAGGAGGGAGAGTGGGAAGGAAGGAGAGGATTTTTTTTAATTTTAAAAATTATTTTACATGTAATTGGGGAAAATATTATTTAAAATAAAATAAATTAAACATATAAGGATATTGAGACCTAGGGGAAAGGAAGCAGCTTGCCCAGGGTCACCTGAGTAATAAATGACAGAGGTAGGACTTGAATCAAGGTCCTATGAATTCAAATCCAATGTTCTTTCTACTGCAAAATACTAGAAGACATTAAAGGTGAGCAAATTAAGGTTATTAGTGGGAAGGAAAAGAAGGGAATAAGCATTTATATTGTACCTACTAAGCATCAGTAACTGTGCTAAACATTATAAATAAGCAAATATTACCTCACTTGATACTCAAAACAACTCTAGGAAAATAGGTGCTATTGTTCCCATTTTACAGTGGAAGAAATTGAAGTAAACAGAGGTCAAGTGAATTGCCCAAGACCACACAAAGCTATTAAATGACTGAAGTTAGATTTGAACTCAGGCTCAGAGCTTTATTCACTATGCCACTTAAGCCTCATCCACTAGTTATAAAATAGATATTATAACACCTTATGATAATTATGTGGAATTGGAAGACCACAGAATCAAACCCTTACCCAAATCAGATAGGCAGCAAATAGTAGAACCAGAACTCAACCCAAAATCTGACTCTAAATCCAATATATTTCTTTTTTTTAAACCCTTACCTTCTGTTTTAAAATAGATATTAAGTAATTAGCTCCAAGGCAGAAGAGTGGTAAGAGCTGGGCAGTTGGAGTTGTGACTTGCCCAAGGTCACATAGCTAGGAAATGTCTAAGATCAGCTTTGAAACCCAGGACCTCCCATTTCTGGGCCTTGTTCTCTATCCACTGAGCCACCTGACTGCCCCAACCTACCATATATTTCCACCATACCATACAATTTAAACAATAGTTTAAAGATAGAGTGATTAAGTAAGGATCTCTAGTGTACCTGGTTAGAAGCTGAGAAATGAGAGAGGCCATCTATTAGAATTGGGTCCCGGGTGACAGCAATTGAGCAAAGACAAACTCACACAGTCAGATGATGACCAGTGTTCTGATAAGTGAATGGGGTGTTTTATTCAATAGACAAGGATGCAGACAAATGCACCTGAAAGTAACTTCTATGACCCTAGAGGTCTTTTGCTAGAGGAAAAGAACAAATCAAAAATGGCACCATTAGTAAAAGGACCAAATCAAGTCTAAGATTCATGGTGTATATCGGAGGTATGGGAAAAGACAAACAACAAAACTCCAGATGAGAAAAGAGATAATGGTATCAGAGCACTCCACCAATAAGAGGCATAGATTCAATCAAGGAGAGACTAGAGCTCAGAAAGAGGAAAGAACTTCTTTAATGGAGCTGAAAAGAAGTTGTGCCAGGTAAAAATTCATTTAAATAATGCTTGGTGGGAGACCTACTAAGTAAACTCATCCCGAGGACAATTAAGGATAAAGCCTGATGGCAACAAATAGATGAAAGATGGAAAAGGTTTTGCAAAGATGGTTTATCACACTGGATGGGCAGAGATGCATTGCCACCTACACGGAGATAAAAACCAACATTGATTAAGATTTCAGAACCTTTTGAGTAACAAGACCAAGGTACTAGTCAGAAACTCAGTCACAGAAGTACAACTTAGGAACCTAAGAACTAGATCCAAGGTGTGTGGTTAGAGTGAGACCAACAGGAAGGCAGATAATATGGAGCTTCTGAATTGTTTTGTTTTTTTTTAATATTCTTCTTACTTAGAATTTGATACCCAAATCTGGAGCAATAGGCTCAGCTGGGGGATCAAAGGACTGGAGACGGGGTAGGAAGGAGACAAGCAGTTCATAATAGTGAGAAAAAAGGGAAGGGATGTGAATGCTGACCTTAGATAGGACCATAGCATAATAGGATTTAGAGCTGGAAAGGACCTGAGAGATTCTTCATTTCTAATCTCTTGCCTTTATATGTAATGAAGGAACTGAAGTCAAGAGAAGCACTGAGACTTATCTAAGGTCACATAGCTAATAAGTAGCAGAGCCAGAATTCAAATCCAGTTCCTCTGATTCCAAATCCAATAGCCTTACCTCACTCCCTTTTTTCTCCATCTCATATTCTTTTTGTTTTAAACCTTCACCTTCTGTCTTAGCATCAGTTCTAAGACAGAAGAGTGGCAAGAGCTAGGCAATCAGGGTTCTGTGACTTGCCCAGGGTCATACAACTAGTCTGAGGTCAAATTTGAACCCAGGACCTCCTGACTGCATGCCTAGTACTCTGTCCACTGTACTACCCAATTGCTACACCCTCACACATTTTGTTCATACCCTTTTCACATGTGTCTAATTTTACAGCTTGTCCTAATCTTCAAACAGTCCTAAAAAGGAAATTTCTTCTTTACTTTTCTCCATCTTATTCCTCTGGGTAAGTATCCTATTTATTCTCCCACAATCTAAGTCTTTCAGCAAGGTTTCTAAATTTGTTCCTTTAATCTGCATGCCCTGGGGAATCTGTTCTCAATTCTCCAATATAAGCTCCCAGGGAGGTCTGAGTTCAAAATTCTACCTACAATTCCCTGGAGTTCGATTATGTGAAAATCGCAGTATCTTTGAGTTGGGAAGGACTAAAAAAATCATCTGGTTCAATCTTCAACCCAGCTCAACCATTCCTTCTTTATACCTAAGAAATAAAACAAACATTTCCAAGAAATGGAAAGCTCATTACTTACTTGAGGAGGCAGCCCATGTCATCATCAAATAGCTCTAGCTATCAGAAAATCCTTCCTTATATTGAGCCCAGATCTGCCTTCCCAGAACTTTTTTAAACCCTTCCCTTCTGTCTTAGAATCAATACTAAGTATCAGTTCCAAGGCAGAAGAGCAGTAAGAGATAGACGATTGGGATTAAGTGACTTGCCCAGGTCTAAGGAAGTGACTGGTGTCAAATTTGAACCCAGGACCCCCTGTCTCCAGGTCTGGCTCTCTATGCACTATGCCACCCAGCTGCCCCCACCTCATAGCTTTTAACCATTGGTAGCATGATAGTATCAGAGTCCAGATCTAAAAGAAAACTTAGAAGTCATCTAATTCAGGGATCTTCAACCCAGGTTTTCCATAATAAGATTATTTCTAACCCAAGGCCTTTGCATCACTGTTAAGACTTTGAACTTGAACAAACATTTGCTAAGACTATGTTGGGCAGAACCTATTAAGTGTCAATTAAGAAGAAGCCTAGGGAGATAGCTGGTTGGCTCAATGGATGGAGAGCCAGGCCTATAGATGAGAGGTCTTAGGTTCAACTCTGGTCTCAGTCACTTTCCAACTGTGTGACCCTGGGCAAGTCACTTAACCCCCATTGCCTAGCCTTTACTGCTCTTCTGCTTTGGAACCAATACACAATATTGATTCTGATATGGAGGTAAGGATTTGAAAAAAGAAGAAGCCTTCAAGAAGTCTTCTCTAGGATGACGTGAGCAATATGGAAATACGTATTGTATGAAAGTGCTAGTGTAACTTATCTCAGACTATTTACTACCTGGGGTAGAGGAAGGGTAAGGAGGTAAAGAATATGAATCCTAAAATGTCAAAAAACAATAGTCAAAAATTGTTTCTCTGTGTAGCTGAAAAAAATAAATAAGACTTTTTAAAACTTCTAATGAAAATGTTGGCTTTAGAGAATCATGGAGACATGGGGTCAAATTCCACCTCTGGCTTATATGATTACAAATTTAGAGCTGGAAGGGATCTCTCATCCAATCCCCTCATTTTACAATTGAGGAAACTGAGAGCCAACATAGGCAAGTAACTTGTCCAAGGTCACACAGATAGAAAATAAAAGAGTCGGATAAGAACCTAGATCCTCAGGTTCCCAGAACTTTTGCTCTCTCTATAGCTCCATGTTGTCTCTTTTGGCTGACTGGTTTTGGATTGTCCCTTAACCTGTCAGAGCCTCAACAAGATGGCTAAGTGGATAGGGTTCGAGGCCCAGAGTTAGGAATACAAAGTCAGACTTTGGTTCTGTCTTAATTTCCTCAACTGTAAAATGGGGGTAATAATAGCACCAACATTTAGAGTTGTTTTAAGGATCAAATAAAATGATGTTTGTAAAGCATTTTGTGCCTGGCATAGAGTAGGTGCTTAATAAATGTTCATTTCCTTTCTACCTTCCAGTCTTCTTTTAGCAACTCCCTTGGATAAACTGATTAAGTAAAAGAGAGAGTGAGTGCAGTTAATGGAAGGAGTACCCATATCAGGAAGCCTCCACACTGGTAAAATCATAGCCCTGCAGATTAGTTATTTGCTACATGGTTATATATTGTTATTTAATATAAATTAATTATTTAATATGTGGATTAATAAGAAGTCTTTGTAAAGAAAAACAAAGATTTAGACTATAGCTGTGCAAAAAAGATTAATGACCTAAATTTAAAATAACCCTGCAGTTTGAGTTTAAGGCCACTTATTCTTTTGTTTGTTTGTTTGTTTTTAGTCCTTACCTTCTGTCTTAGAATCAATACTGTGTATTATTCCAAGATAAAAGAGTGGTGAGGGCTAGGCAATAGGGGTTAGGTGACTCGCCTAGGGTCACACAGCTCGGAAAAATTTGAACCTGGGATCCCTCATCTTTAACCCTGGCTCTCAACCCACTGAGCTCCCTAGCTGCCCCCATGGCCACTCTTCCTCTTAGTTCTGCCGGCTAGAACCACATGGAATAACTTTACTCCTTCTTCCCATAATATATTTGAGGCTGCTCTTATGTCTCCCTCTAAGTCTTCTGTTTTCCAGACCATCTATATCCCCAGTTCCATGAACCACTAATCATAAGATACAGTTTCTAGATCTCTGTTCATATTGGTTTCCTCCTTAAGTGCTCTGGTTTGTCAGTGAATCTCTTACAACGTGCCTCCTAGAAGGGAAGGCGACTCTCTGGATGTGGTCTGACCAAGCAGGGATAAGTGAGAATAGATGCAGTTGGTTAGAGCAATACTTGTGTGCTGGGGATTGCCGCAGCACGCCCTGAAGTAGCAGTGACCTCAAGGCCAAGTGGCTCGGGATTTGTGGATGTAGCTGTTCTCAAGTGGACTGATATGAATTCCCCATTACAAGGTTATTGATCACCACATCAATAATCAGTATCATGCTAATGGTCTAGCTCATAAAGCATGGAGGGTCTCATAATGAAGAGTTACTAATGAACTGGGGGGTCTACAGTCTGCTACAGAGCAAAGAATTAACCCCAGGAAATGCCATTGGCTTGCTGCTCCCTGTAGGATGCAGGTTGAAAAATCGGTAGCAGAGAGACAATAGAAGGTTTCATTCTGAGGCCTCCAGAAGCACCAGAGGGCTCTGAGACATTATCAACAACCTTGGCACTGGGGCATTTCTTGGGGAATTAGCTCACTGGGGTTAATGACCCTTGAATTTGCTTCAGGCCATCAACTCTCCAAGCCACTCATTAATCTGGAAGAAGTGCCCCAAGCCTGGCTCATTACTGTCTTATTAGCATATCATTAATTTATAGTATAACTCAGGAATCATAGACTCCCCCATAGACATGATATTTCCTAAAATGCAGAGACTAGAGTCATTTCAAACACCACAAGAAGGGTGGTAATAAATGGGCTCAGAGTTGGGAAGATCTGGTGTCTGAAGAGCTAATTCAGGGACTGCAGAACACGAGACATCTTGAACAAGATATATCAACCTTGGGGATATAATAGGATGGGAAGAGTTGGTTTATAGAGAGATAAGTGTGGTCCAGTCCCATTTTTTATAGCCTTCAGGGATTGGAGGAGGGTACGTACGTGTAAATAGCGAGGAAGTGCAAATTGAAGGAAATGGATGCATTAACTAGGATTTTGTTTCTCTGATTTGAATATTGACGGTAACAAGCAATATCCCCCCTCATATTTTTTAAGTTCTGAGCAGATAATAGCGCTACGCAGGCAACACGCATGGACAGAATTCAATGATGCAGTCAAATAAAACTCAGAAAAAGATTAATCTGACACATGTTAATGATATGCTGGCTAGTTGTTGTGCATAAGTTAATTAGCCACAGATGATCAGTATTTCCAAGAAAGCACAAATTCACAGAATGTTGGAGCTGGAAAAGTCTTGGGTCACCTATTCCAACTACCTCCTTTTACAGATGAGGAAACTCAAACCTCTCAGGTGAAGTCTGGGCAGATAGGCAGTGTCAAAGAAGTTGGTGCTGATAATGGGTGGAAGGGGCTAGACGCAGTGGCTCCCTACCGCCCCCTTTCCAGAAAAAATATTACTTAGCTCCTGGAAATTAATTTTTTAAATTTTAATAGCAATTAATAGGAAAGATAAATGCACCTGTGGCCATCACCACTCCCCTAGATTGCTGCAGCACCCACCAGGGGGCGGTAGCACCTACTTTGGGAATCACTGGTGCTAGAGAGTACCAGGTATCTGGGAGTTCTGAAAGCCAATAGCTAGATATATATTATAGCAAATAGGTGGGAACCTGGCATTAAGGGGAGTCTAAGGGTGGACAAATGACAGATATACAAACTGGCAGCTAGGAAGATCAGAGTGGCCTAATTCAAGGGTCTAGAAAGCAGGGTGGGTTATAGTACCAAGGAGACCTGGTGGCAAGCATTAGAGATGCAAGCAGGCAGCAGCTACTAGGGAAGTTTGGCAGTAATAGGAGGCACTCAACCATGGGGGCTGGGATGCAGGGACAAGATTCCAGTCTTTGAAAAGGTTCAAGAAAGGTGACTCATTGGATGGAGACAACCCTGGAGTTGGAGGACCTTCATTCAAATCTGACCTCGGATACTTCCTGGGTATATGACCCTGGACAAGTCACAACCTCAATTGCCTAGCCCTTACCACCCTTCTGCCTTGGAACCAATGCTTAGTATTGATTCTAAGACAGAAGGTAAAGGTTTAAAAAAAAAATCTGTTTTACTTCAGCCTAAAGGATCAAGTGACTTTCCCCTGGCTCAGGCTTTGATTGAGACCCCCAGAGCCAAGACAGGGCTAAGCCTACAAGTGTACCCCACTCCTTGGAAGCAGGTTACAGCCTCAGACCCCAGAGAAGCCTCTAGCCTGGATCCCTCCCCAGGTGAAGTCTTCAGACAATCGGAAGAAGGACCAATGAACCCACACAGCCAGGAGTATACTTTTTCTCTTCCAGATTAGTTCTGGCTGCTTTTTTTTTCTGAAAAAGTATTGTCTCTAGCCCATAGACCTGATAATTAAAATAAACCAACCTTTTATTTCCAAGAATCCAAATGACACAATCTCAGCAGCAGTGCAATTAACTCAAACAGTTTCCCTCCACGGTTGTTATTCCCAGCAGTCTCTGTGTCTAATACAGAGCTACCCAATTACAGACACCAACGGAACTTGTTCAGCTGACACCGTGGGGTCACTGGAACTCAGGGGGTCCCAAAGAGGTCAAAGGGCTCATTCACTGTTTCTTCTTCACTCTGTCTGGCTCCTGTGGAATCACTTACAGGTGGGGTGTGTCTTCTAATAACAGCTCTCCTTGCTCAAAGCCAAATCTACTATCCCTGGCTTAAGGATGGCCAAATGAAGCACAAAATGGTCATAGGACAGAGTCAGGACAAGAAAATTTGAGTCCTGGGGGCAACGGGTGCAGGGGTGGGAAATTCTGGTTAGCAATGAGAAGATCTGAATTTGAGTCTTGACTTTTTCTGGCAGGGAAAATCAAGTGAATTAATCAAGAATTTGTGAAGTGTCTACTATGTGAAAGGAATTGTGTTAAATGCTAAGGATGCCAAGATGAATGCAAGCAGCTGGCCCTCAAGGAGCTTATATTCTACCAGGACAGGAATTCTTTACCTAGGGTCAGAGAACTTGTTGGTGTTGTTGAAACTCTTACCTTCTGCCTAAGCATCATGTATCTACAAGTGGCAAGGGTTCAGTAACTTGTCCAGGGTCACACAGCTAGGAAGTGCCTTGAGGTCAGTTTTGAACCAAGATCCTCCCAACTGCAGGTCTGGTGTTCTGTCTACTGTGCTACCTAGCTGCCCCAATCCGTTCCTTTTAAATATTTTAATTACCGTATTTCAGTCTAAACTGTGTAACTGGATTTCAATATGCTTGGTATCCTTTAGGATCCTGGGAATTTTATCTTATGAATTTAAAAACCTTTTTCTGACCATACGGTCTATGACACATCCTAGAAATGGGAGGATTCCATGGCAAGAGAGGCAAGTTAATGCAAAACATATTCATGTAACAGACTATCTCATGGAGATTACACAAAACTGCCTTCCTTATCTTTAGCTGACTTCATGGGCAGGGCTCAGCATTCAAGGACTGAGGTGTTTTCAGATGGGAAGACCTTCCCATTATTGGCCACTGAGGAAGAAAAGCTGCTGACTCAGTGGATCTTTTAAAAAGAAGTGACCACAGGGGCAGCTGCGTAGCAGAAAGAAGAGAGAGCCAGTCCTAGAGATGGGAGGTCCTGGGTTCAAATGTGACCTTAGACATTTCCTTGCAGTGTGACCCTTGGCAAGTCACTTAACCCCAATTTCCTGGCCCTTCCTTACCCCCCTTCTTCATTGGAATGGATTCTTAGTATAGATTCTAAGACAGAAGATGAGGGTTGGGTTTTTTTAAGCGACCTCTCTCCATCTCTCTCTTATATCCCTGTCTATCATGTAGAGCAGGATTATTTGAGACTGGTACCCTTTGCTAATGCTGGTGGTTATAGCAGGGAGCAGCTCAAGGGAATGTCCTGACTAGGCGAGCCTGAGCCTGGATCTCAGAACCCTGGCTGCCTCTTCTGTTTCGTGTTCCTTCTCTGAGCAAAGGCAACTGAGCATCAATCTTGAAATGGGCATGTCTAGGCTTGGAGACAGCCATGGCTTTTCAAAAGGTCTAGAGATGCTGAGTCCTCACTTAGGAAATGGAGATGCCTTCTCTACAACTATAATTGCATTTGAAGGGTTTAAAAGCAGTGGAGATAGGGGGAAAGGAAGAGAATCAGCATGACAATTTATAGAGCACTTATATGTTCCAGGCGCTGTGCTAAGTACTTTACAAATACTTTTTTGTTTAATCCTCACAACAACCCTAGAAGGTAAGTACTGGTATCATCCCCATTTTCCAATGGGGGATACTGAAGCAAACAGAGAGATGAAGTGACTTGTCTAGGGTCACACAGCTCATAAAAGCATAGAGCTAGTTTTGAACTTGGGTCTCCCTGACTTCAGGACCAACACTTTATCGACTGAACACCAGCTGCAAAGACACAAGGGGATGAGATGAAGATCATGTATGAAGATCAGAGGGTAAACCAATAATCAGAGGGCAAAACAATCTGCTGCCACCAGATGATGAAATTATTTAAATGCCAAACAAAAGAATTTTAATTTTATCCTATAGGTAATAGGGAGCCACTGAAGCTGCTTGAGTTGGATGATGAACTTTCAGACCTTCAGTTTCTTCTGTAAAATGAAGATGAGTGGCATCTTATGGTTATAGCACTGGTCTTGAAGTCTGGAAGTCTCTGACACATCTGAACTGTGTTTCCATCAGCAAGTCACTAAAATTCACGCTGCTTCCAGGCAATTCTCTAAGAATATACAATAATGGTTATGGATGCTCAGATATTTTCTGGACATGACCAACTCAGGAATTTGTTTTGTTTGATTATGCATATTTATCATGAGTATTTTTCTTTCCTTTTTTTCTTTTGTGAGGAAGGCAAGGCTAGGGAGAGCATGGGTTTTTTAATAAAAATTTTACAATTTAAAAACTAGCAAAAATTAAAATAAAATAATAGACGAGTGTCCGAAATGCATTGATAGAGCAATTTTCTGGAGTTTTCTTTATCAAGGAAAAAAGTCCAAGAAAAAATTGAGGATAATACTGTTCTTTCAATGCCTTATATTCTAAGGCTGTTGTAAGGAAAACAGGTTTACTATAGAAATGTGGACCTTAAGGGCAACTGGGTAGCTCAGTGGATTGAGATTCAGGCCTAGAGACAGGAGGTCCTAGGTTCAAATCTGACCTCAGATACTTCCCAGCTGTGTAACCCTGGGCAAGTCACTTGACCCCCATTGCCCACCCTTACCACTCTTCCACCTAAGAACCAATACACAGAAGTTAAGGATTAAAAAAAAAAAAAAGAAATGTGGACCTCATTAAGACATTTTCACTAAGAAATATAACCCCCTAAATCTTGTCAACAGATTTCTTCCCACCATGTCCTCCTTATTCTTCCCCTCCCCCCATTTTTGCCTCTCCTTCCAAGTGTTCAGATATTTCTAGAAAGAAAAAGTCTATGTAATCTAATAGCACTATTACATTTTTTTTAAAGTCTCTCATTCAGAATCTATATTTTTTGCCACTATGTTGCCCTCCTTACTAGAATGTAATTTCTTGAGGGCAGGGACTATTGGACTTTGATCTTTGTGTATCTAGTCCTTACCACAGTGCCCATTTAATAAATGTTTGTTGATTGAACAATTAATTCCAGTATTATATACACTGTTTCCAAAAATAGGAAAAGAAGGAATTCTTCCACATGCTCTGATACAAATTGTGATCTTGATTCTGAAAATCAGGAGTAATAAAGCAAAGAAAATTAAATAGATGACTATCCCTTATGAATATTAATGTGAAAATATTACCAAAGAAAATACAACAAAATATTTTAGAAGATTATAGATAATGACCAAGTTGTTGATTCATTATTGAGTCAATACAAGGAAAATTTTATTTATTTGTTTATTTATTTATTTTTATTTTTAGAAGATTTTTCCATGGTTACATGATTCATGTTCTTACTTTTCCCTCCACCCACCCCACCCCACCCCACCCCCATAGCCAACGCACATTTCCACTGGTTTTTACATGTATCATCGATCAAGACCTATTTCCATGTTGTTGATAGTTGCACTGGGGTGGTTGTTTAGAGTCTACATCCCAAATCATATCCACAACAACTCATGTGAACAAGCAGTTGTTTTTCTTCTGTGTTTC
>NC_058130.1:168492298-168635638 GCF_016433145.1 Gracilinanus agilis
CTCTCTCTCCCCCCCTCTCTTTCTCCCCTCTCTCTCTCTGTCTCTCTGCCTCTCTCTGTCTCTCTCTCTCTGTCACTGTCTCTCTCTGTCAGTCTCTTTCTCCCTCTCTCTCTCCCAGACCTACACACACATTCTTTAAAATGCAAGCTCTTTAAGTACAGTGGCTTTTGTTTTTCTTTGCATCTTCAGTGGATAGCAGCACCTGGCACACAATAGACACTTAATGTGTACTTATTGTATTGAACTGACTCTATGTACTAGTCTAGTGCCAAACTCGAGGTCTACCATCAAAAGACAGCTAAATTCAGAGAATTTACCACTCATTCATTTGATAATTATTTATTAAGCACCTACTGCCTTCCAAGCACCCTGCTAAATACTGGAAATACAAAGACAAAAACAAGTCTCTACTTTCAAAGATTTTCTTTGGTATGAGAGAAAACAACATGTACACAGATAAGCATATGCAAAAAATTTATACACAGTGTTTGCAGGGAAAAGGGAAGAAATCTTTTGCCACTGGAATTCTCAGGCTATGTCCCCTAAGAGAGGTGGGACTTGAGTTTAGCTTTGATAAAAGCTAGGGATTAAGTCTAAGATGGATCCTATTCCAGGAATAATGTGTCAAGACACAGAGAGAGGAGAAGGTATGCCATCTCTAAGAAATAGCATATATGCCAATTTGGGTAGAACATAGATCAGGGGATCTTAACCTGGGGTTTATGAACTTGTTTTTTTGTTTCATAATTGAAACCTCCAATTCAATATAATTGTTTTCTTTGTAATATTTATATATATATATATGTATGCATGTATGTAAACACATATTTAAAACCCTCGACTTCTGTCTAAGAACCCATGTGAGTATTTATTACAATACATAAAAGCTGTAAAGACTAGGCAAATAGGGTTAAGTGACTTGCCCAAAGTCACATAGCTTCTAGGAAGTGTTCAAGACAAGATATGAACCCAGAACCTACCATCTCCATGTTTGCACATTACATTTTAAGCACTTTACAAAATTATCTCCTTTTATCATCACAACAATCTTAAATTATAGATGCTAGTATTATCCCCACTTTAAAGATGAGAAAACTGAAGCAAAGAGAGTTAAGTGACTTACCCAGAGTCACACAATTAGTAAATGTCTGAGAGAGAATTTGAATACAGGTCCTGCTTACTCCAGCTTCAGGAAGGAATTACAATACAAAGAACAAGTTTGGCCTCAAAGAAAAGACAGATCTCTTCATTCTTTAGCAGAATTGGGAAGTCTATGGACATGAAACCTGGCATAGGATGTCAGAAATGTCTTTCTTTTTTCACTTTTTCTGATTTTTTCTCTTTTTCCTCTTTTATTAAAAATTTATTTGTTATAAGAAATGGCTCTGGGGAGCGTAGCATATAGGTGGAAATTTTAATCAATGTAAAAAGAAATTAAGATTTATTTTTAAAAAAGAAATAGTCTAAGCAAGTGGTAATGAGGATGGTGGTAATGGGTATGAAGAGGAATGTATGTATTTGGAACACTGCAGGGGTAAAATCAACAGAACCTAAAAACTGATTAAATATAAAAGAATAGGGAGGATGGATTAAAGAAATCTTTTGCATTAAAGATTTTTTTTGCTTTCTTTTTTTTGCTTCTTAAGTTAAAATTTTTTAATTAATGTAAATCTTTTTTTCTCCATCTTGGCCTCATTCCATTAGGAAAAAGAATTCCTTGTAACAAATATACATAGTCAAACAAAACAAATTCCCTCATTAGCTCTGCTCAAAAAACTATACATCTCATTCTGTCCCCTAAATCCATCACCTCTGTCAAGAACTGGATAGCATGCTTTATCATCAGTCCTCTGGAATCATGGATGGTCATTCTTTTTGTAGTGGAAAAAAATTGGAAATTAAGGGGTTGTCCATCAATTGGAGAATGGCTGAACAAATTGTGATATAGCAATGTAAAGGAATACTATTGTGCTCTAAGATATGAAAAAAGAGATATTTTCAAAGAGAAATGGAAAGACATATGAACTGATGCAAAGTGAAGTGAGCAGAATCATAAGAAAGACCTTATGTTATGACATCAATATTATAAAAATGAATAGATTTGAAGACTTTATGAAGAGTGAATTAAACAGAGCAAGAAATCCAATTTATACATAAATAATATTACTTTCTGTGCCAAGCACAAGCTAAACACTAGGGATACAAAATGAGGTAAAAGACAATCCTTGCCCTTTAAGAGTTTACAGCCCAATGGGGAAGATAATATGCCAAAGAATATGTAAAAAGCAACTATGTATAAAATAAGTAGAAAAAAAGGAAGGCACTAGAATTAAGATGTGTGGGGAAAGGCTTCCAGGAAAAGATGGGATTTTGTTTGGAACTTAAAGAAAGCCAATGAGGGCGGCAGGCAGAGTAAAAGAAGAACATTTGAGGCACTGGAGGTAGCCAGAGAAAATGTCCAAAGTCAAGAGGTGGCATGTCTTGTTTGTGGAACAGTCAGAAAGCACTCAGTGTTCCTAGATCAAAAAATACATGTCAGAGAATAAAGTATAAGACAAGAAAGGTAGGTGGGCCTAGATTACGGAGGACTCTGAATGCCATAGAGCAGTGATGGGCAAACTTTTTAAAGAGGGGGCCAAAGGAAAGGAAATGCTCATCTGTCAGTCTGTTTCTAAGACAACTCTTTTGAAGTTTCATTGTATTGTATCCTATTCATTGTATTCGTCAGATTAGGAATAATGTCCTGCAGCCAGATAGAACATTTCAGGGGGCTGCATCTGACCCAAAGGGTTGTAGTTTGCTCATCACTGCCCTAAGGATTTTTTCATTTTATCCTAGAGGCCATAGGGAGCCACTTTAGTTTATTGAGTAGAGAAAGATAAAAACTGTTGGACCTACTTCAGGAAAATCATTTTGGAAAATGGATTGCAATGGGGAAAAGACTTGAAAGTGGGCAGACATACCAGCAAGCTATTGTAATAGTCCAGGTATGTGATTATGAGAGTCTGTAATAGAGTGGTGTCGGTATTGGTGGAGAGAAAAGGAAATGTTTGGGAGATGTTGTATAGATGAAATCAGCAGGACTTGGAAACATCTTGGATTTGGAGGGTAAGAGACAGTGAGGAATCCAAGATGGATCCTGGGGTGTGAGTCTGAGATGCTGGGAGGACAGTGTTTGGGAGAAAGAAAATGAATTCAATGTATAGAAATGTCTAGTTTAAGGTAACTATGGGTTACCTAGTTCAAGACATCTGAAAGACAGTTGGAGATGTGAGATTATAGGTCAGCAGAGAATTTGAGGCAGGACAGATAGATTTGAGAAATTATAAGTATTGAGCTTGATGAAGTCATCAAGTGAACTAATAATAGGGAAGGGAAAAAAGAGGGCCTCGAGGGTGTGATCTGGAGGAGGATCCACAAAGGAGGCAGAGGAGTGGCCAGATAGATAGGACAAGAACCAGGGGAGAGTACAGTCCTGAAAACACAGAGAGAAGAGAGACTCAAGAAGGAAAGAGTGAAGAGTAGTCAAAGGTTGCAGAGAGGTCAAGAAGAATGAGGGTAGAGAAAAGGCCACTGGAGATGGCAACTAAAGAAATCTTAAGTAATCTCTAGCAAAAAGCAAACAACTTTGAAGTGTAACATTTTTTGACATACACAAAATGACTGGCATATGTTACTGCTCTATGAATAACTATGAAAAGAATGACTAAAGACTCAGAAAAGGGATGCCTCCATGTAAATTGACCTAGAGTCAAAGAGCATAGATTCAAATTTAGTCTCCAACACTTTTACCTATATCACCTTGGACAAGTCATTTTGTGCCTCAGTTTCCTAATCTGTAAAAATGAGTGGGGTTGGACACTAAATAAACTCCTTTTCTGTTCTAAGTATATGACCCTATGATTTTTTTAAACCTCTTCATCTGATTTTTCTCATCTGCAAATGGGATCTTTACCCTCCTCCATCATTCTATATTGGTCTCCCTGATCTTTCCATCCCTTTACCCAGCTAGTGAAGCAATGTTCAAAACCTAAGAAAGTGAGTAAGGTAAGGAAGAATCATAAATTTAGAAATGGAAGAAACTGCAAAAGTCATGTAGTCCAATCTCTTAGGTTTATAAGTAAGGAAACTGAGGTCCAAAGAGGGCAAGTGATTTGCCCCAGGCCACTCAGTTGTATCTTAACCACCTACATTAAGCTCCATGATGTCATGGACTATATTTTATCTAAATTTTATATCTCTGCCAGTAGGCAGCTAAGTGGCATGGCAGATACAGTGCTGGTCTGGAGTCAGGAAGATTCCTCTTCCTGAGATCAAATCTGGCCTCAGACACTCCCTAGCTGTGTGGCCCTCTGCAAGTCATTTAGCCCTGTTGGCCTCAGTTTCATCATCTGTAAAATGAGGTAGAGAAGGAAATGGCAAACAACTCTAGTATCTATGCCAAGAAAACTCCAAATGAGGACACAGAGTCAGACTTGACTAAAAGTGCCTGAACAAAAATAAAGATCTCTGTCAGCACTGTAAAATGTTCTATGCAGTATTCACGTAATAAATGTTTGTATTGAATTGAAACAAAGTACCTGACTGCCCTTTCAGCTCAATCTCTTCCCTGTATGTGGTACAACTGGGCTTGGAAAGGGTACTTAATGGCAAAGCCACAGTTCAAACCCAAGGCCTCTTACTCCAGGCACAGTGTGTTTAATAGCACACCCCTAAGCCTCTGGACATGCCCAGAATCAGCCCTTAGGGTTATCCAAAGGACATAGATAGTGACCCAGGACAGATTATTAGAAATATTTCAATGCTAAATGATTTGCCCTTTGTCGATGGACTTCTGTTTGGAGCTTTTCCAATGTTTTATTCCATTCAATTATCTGTGAGACACTTGGAATATTTAATTAGAATATCACCCAGGATATTAAGCTTTCTAGAAAACCAGCATTTCATGGCTCTGTCTTCAAAACCCATTATTTTTCTCAATTATTTTTTCCCTCCATCCTACATATTCCAAGGCTCCTTTCTGAAAGGAGAGCAGCTGAGCACAGTGGATTCCATGACAAATTCCCTTTCATAAAATACTCCCACACTCAAATGTTATGTTCCAGCAGACTAGTTCTGTGATGTGGATATTCATTTGTATTCTGCTTTTCTATTAGAGAGAAAGCTCCCAGCCTGATTGCTAAGAGACTTTAAAAATATATATATTAAATAGTGAATTTACCGTGCCCAGCATGCATGGCCAAAGCTTGCCTGGCTTTTGAGCCACCTCCCAGATCCAATGAGCATCTGAAGTACTTCTGAAAATTGCAGGAGTGAATTCAGTGTAACCCTTCAGGAGCCAACTAGACAGATTTGCCTAATGGGAAAGAGATTCCAAAGGAAGTTCTGACCCTGTTCAGGAGAGTTCAGAGACAGACATTCTTAGATGGGATCCATCTGCCTAAAATGAGAAGCTTTGGCATGGAATGAGGATGATGACGGTGGTGATGGCAGTGACGTCAATGATGTAGTAGTGTTGGTGATGATGATGATGCTAACGATTATAAAATGTTTTCTTGGTTTGATGGAAAGATTTGGGGGCAGACACCCTACTTTTGAGCCCCAACTACTCCTTTACTTACTACCTATGTGACCCTAGGCAATCACTTAACCTGTCTGGGCTTTAACTACCTCCTCTAAAATACCGGAGGTCCCCTAAGTCTTACAGTAGTTAACTTTTAATAGCTTAAACACTTTGGGGATACTCTGTATAATGGGAGTTTAAAATAATCTCTAAGATTCCTTTGAGCTCTAATGGTCTATGATGTGATTGTACATCATATCACATGATCAGCAGGAGCAACACTAGGAGGAAGGCTTTTCAATTTAACAACACTGTTTATGTATACTGTGTACAGAGCACCATGGGAGGCCATGGGGGATATGATAATGATAAGGGATCTTTATAAAATTGTGCTCCAACACAATTGGAGTCTAAGTTTTAAATTCCACTAGGATTTTCTTTAATAGAAAAATAGAATGCAAAAGAAACCCACGTAACAGGACTCATCTCCTAGAACTTAATATTTTTCAAGCTTCAAACTGTACTAAAATTTTTGGTACAGTCCTAGGATGCTTTAAGATTTAAAAAGTATGTTCTACACAGCACCATATTAGACCTTCACATCAATCCTATAACTTAAGTATTACAGTTATCATTATCCACACTGGACAGATAAGGAACTTAGGGGCAGCTAGGTATCTCAATTCCTGGAGATAAGAGGGTCTGGGTTCAAATTTGACCTTATACTGCCTAGCTGAGTGACCCTGGAGCAAGTCTTTTAACCACAACTACCTAGCCCTTATAGCTCTCCTGCTTTAAAATTTAGTATCAATTCCAATAGGGGAGGTAAGGGTTTAAAATAAAACAGATAAGGAAATTGAGACTCAGCAAGGTTAGATGCCTTGTTCATGGCCACACAGCTAGGAAGTAGAGGGGAGCAGGATTTGAACTTAGATCCCAACCAAGTACAAGCCATGTTCTTTACCCTACATTATTTAAATAAGAGATAGCCCCGTCTTAATGAAGCTGACATTCTGGTAGAGGAATTGGGTTCAAAAAAGGTAACATGTCATTTAATTGGTAAAAGGGACTAACATGGATAAATTCCTTCTACTGATGCAGATCAGCACATTTTCTGCAACTTACGATCTTAGAAAATTAGCTAGAGTGCTGAGGGGCTAGATGATCTGCCTAAGGTCACATAGCCAGTATGCATCAGAAGCAGTACTGGATCCGAGATTGTCCCAGTTCTAAGGCTGACTCCCTGTTCACAACGCTGAGCTGCCTCCCCCCAGAATGGGAATAAGACATCACCATCAATAATTATAATATACAGAATCATAGGATAATAGGATCTTAGACTTAAAGCTAGAAGGAGCCTCAAAGGTCAACTAACCAACCCCCTAATTTTATAGATAAGATCACTGAAGACCAGAGAGATTGACTTGCCCAAGCATTACATGATGTATATTTAAGAACACCGTGCATGTGAGATTTGAAAGGGGAAACGTCTCTGTTAGGAGAAGTGATCAGGGAAAGCATGTCATAGCAGATGGGAAGTTTGGTCTAACCTTCTTTTGAAAGGAAAGGGAAGCATTCAACTGGTTAAGAGGGAGAGGGAAGATATTTCGGGAAATGGAAGCTATAAACAAAAGGAAAGTGTGGAAAAGTTTGGGGAGGAACTGAAAGAATTGTCCAATTTGATGAGTGTCATGATTGGGGGTGGTGTAGAATAAAAGAAAAGTCAGAAAAGGTACATTTGAACTTCCTACCTTCATAAGAAGAGAAAAGTCAGGGTAGGAATTATTAACTCCATTTTATAAATAAAGAAACTAAGGCTCATAGAGGGTATGTGTTAAGAGCCTTACCATCTCTCACAGAGCTATCTTGGTCATATATATATAATTTCCCTTATTCTTTATTGCTGAAAGGTATCTTGCCATAGAATCTTAGGTGCTAGACTTAGAATTGGGACATCTCGGAGCCTTACTTACTTCAAGTACAGACAAGTCCCTTAACCCCTCTCAGCCTCAGTTTCCATATCTTTAAAATGGATATAACATCCAAAGTATTATCACAGAGTGTTGTTGCGAGGCTCAAAAAGAGATAATGTATAAAGAAGACTTTACAAATTTCAAAGAATTCCATAAATTTCTGTTATGATTACTTCTTTCCCATCATTCCCCTTTAGTAGCCTACTTGGGAACTAGTCATATTTTCTTTCTAGAATGTAACCTATACAAACTCTGGTTAATGCAAACATAACACTTGGCTGCCAAGACAAAGCAGTATGAGAAATGCTGACCTCTCGGGGATAGTGTATAGGTGAGCAGAAGGTGGGAGCTCTGTGATTCATGACAGAAGTTAGAACAGCTGCAAGAGACCTGACCAAGAGGTGAAACAGGAATTGGAAGATCTCAGAAATACACATGTCAGCTTTTCAGGGAATAAGCTTCTGGCCTATTGACACCAACGAAGAGGACTTTTTATTTTTAAAAATGATGTCTTGGTTATTTTGACTATAGCACAATTGAACAAACATATCAACTTGGATATCTAGAAAACCATGGGAATGGATGTGTTTAAGTCATTGTTTGTGGGATAAACCAGGCCTTTGCCACCAATAATTAAGATCCAAGGCATAACTTAATATTTCTGTGTGGGCCCTGCCTGTTTCTATTTATTCCTTCCAAAACAAAGACCTTGGAAGATCAAAGTGGTTCACCTAGGTTCTACTTCTAGAGTGCCAAATGATATTATATTCCAAAGACATAGAAGTGAAAAGGCTGTCAGGAGTCTCTTTTCAGCTATACTGAGTGGTCTTTATATTCACAAGTTAAGTCTCTCTATTGATGTCTATCAGTAATTCATTTGCAATTTACAGTCTCAAAGAGTCTGTGTGCTCTGAGAAGTCAAGCAACTTGTCCATTGTTATACAACCAGTAAGTTTCAGAGAAGAGACTTGAAGATAGGTCTTTCTGGCTCCAAAACAAGTGTTCTATCTACTACACCCTTCTGACTTTCTGTGGGTACCAGTTATTCCTCTTTAATAGCTACATTGTATTGGGATATGTCTGGTGAGGGGTTAGACAAAAAATGTAAGTTAAGTCTGACATTTCATTGGTTGATTATTAGCTATCATGTTTAGAACATGCTAGTAAGTACTTAGAGATAGACAATAGTTTGATGGAACATGGACCCTTCTTTCTAGGAGCAGTTCTTCTCAGAAGGTGATGAGAAGCACAGATATAGATTTAGATATAAAACAATAATAGATAAGTGCATTTAGAGAGGTACAAATCAAAGTATTTGGTTATCAACAGGAAAGATCAAAGAAAGCTTTCTTTTGCTTTTCACAACTTCATCTTCTCTTTCCATATTTTTTAAAATTAACCTGTTCATCATTTCTCTAGTTCTGGGAGAGAAGGGAGGGAGGGAGGGAAGAAAGAAAGGAGATACCTAGGAATTTAATGTAACAAGGAAATTAATTAATTAAATTTAAAAATACAAAGGAGGCTTTGTGGAAGAGGCAGCAACTGATCTAAGTTTCAGCAGTTCCTAATTCAACCAGAAAAACAGAGAGTAAGAAAATTTCAGATTCAAGGAATAACATGAGCAAAGAAAAGCAAAAGAGAGGGAGTGTTTGAGAAACACAGATGTATTTGGTAGAGAGGGAGCTTTTAAGAACATAAGAGTTCATTGAAAAGGGCAATATGAGGGAAGGTGGTGAAGGAAAGATGACAGTAGATTGTGGTGGGTTTTCAATGACAGATGAAGCAGTTTGAACATTTCTCAGTAGATAGTAGGGAGCCATTGCAGAAGTTTAAGAATATCAGCACCAAGGACAGCTCTGTAGAAGCCTAACTCTTTTCTGCGGTTCTCTAAGCCCCTTAGGTCGAAAGACAACTTACTGTCTTACATTTAAAATCCTTCCCAGTCTAGCTCCAATCTATCTTTCCAAACTGCTCGCACATAACTCCCCCTCACACACTCTCTGTTTAAGCCAACCTGGCCTATTTTCTGTTCCCTCTATATAGCATTCTCTCTTTCTATGCCTTTGTCCTCCATGTCCAGGATATCATCCCACCTTCACCTTATAAAATTCCTACTTCCCTTCAAAGCACCTTTTAGTTATTTACTCCTACAAGATCCTTTTCAGATGTTCCCAGATACTTTCTTTCCCCACCAAATTACTTTCTACTTACTCTGTCTATATTTTCTATATACCTTCTGTGTAGATGTTCTCTACTACCACCAGCAGCATTTTCCAATTGTCCTATAAGAAAAGGAATGCTTGTTTTTTTTATTTTTCTACCTCCCCCCCCCCAGAATCTATCATTTCAGGCTTGTCTTCATCTGGAAAGTTTGGGGCAGACACTTTCATTATCTCATTTCAGTGAAATTTGCTCAACAGGAGATTTAAGTTCAAACCTTAACCAAAAACACATTTAGCTCTATGGTTCTGTGCAAGTCACTTAACCTCTCTGAGAGTCAATTTCCTCATTTGTAAAAATGAGAACAATAATTGCACTTCCCCCTCATCCTTGTTATAAGGATCAAATAAGATGGCATATGTAAAGCATTTGCAAAACTTAAAATACTACAAAAATATTAACCATTATCTCATAATGTTCTGCTCTGCACATACTATATTCCAGGCAGACTGGGAAATTCTGGCACCCAAATCCTTCTTGTCATGTAATAGGCACTTAAAATCTTGTTGAAACTTGTCCCTGAAGAAGAAAAGAAAAAATATACCTCCTTCCCATCACTGGAAAGGTGAAGGGCTATAGATGTGAAACTTTCCATATGCCATCAGAATCAGAGGATGTAGTTTCTTTTTCCCCTTAGTTTTCTTTTTTCATTCTTTATTACAAGGGATGGATCAACGGGTGGCAAGAGGGAAGGGATATATTTAGAAATGAAGTTAATATAAAGGCTACATATATCAATATAAATTTTGCAAATTAAAATTTTAAAAATAAATGCTCATTGAGTATAAGTGAATTGAATACGCATAAAGAAGATTATCATTGCAACAGCAGGAAGGATGAATTAGATAGGAAAAGAATGAAGACAGAAAGAATTTTAGGTACTATTGTATAGGGACAGCAGGGTATTGCCTATGAAAGCAGTGATGACATCAAGTATAGTCTCATGATGGCTTTCTCTTGCTCCTAGCATTCAGGCCAAATGCCCACAGTCTCCATCTCAAAGGCCAGTCCAGAATCATTTCTATCCTCTGGCATAATATCCTCCTTCAGCTTGAGTAGGTAAGGATTTCAAGATCTGGAAGAGCTCAGACCATCAGCTTGTATCTGAGGGGAAAAATCTGCTGCTCAAGCCATAGAGCTAGAGCTTCCAGGCTAAGATGGCCACAGAGTAGAAGAAAGGTTTTCTCCTCACAACCAACTGATATAAAGTGGCTCAAAAGGACAAAAATCAAAATCAGATGAGTAAAGAGGCTCATCCGTAGGGCACAGCCTTGAAGGTAGGCAGGGTTTGGGCATTTCCACATTGTAAGGGGGTTAAATTACACCTAACAAAGAGAGCTGGTCACCCCTCCCCACTCCACCTACTGTGCCAGAGTCAGAGTGAGTTCTGGGGCAATCTCTAGGTTCTCAGGGTCTAGATGAGGGCACCACAGACTTACCCCTGAGGGCAGCAAGTCTTGGGACTCAAGGCAGAGGAATGTGGAGCTTGGGCACAGAGAGGGCAGAGAGTGGCTACCCATAGCAGATACAACAGAGACTAGAAAAATAGCCTCAGGGCAAAAGCCATTCCGTGATACACAGAGAGCTGCCTGCCCTCCTCACTCAGACTTCTGGCTGGGAAAGGAAGAAAAAACTAACACAGCAATGGCCACCAATACCCAAGAACTACAATCTACAACTACCAAAAAAAAAAAAAAAATAAGAAAAAGCCTCTGACATTGGATAACTTCTTTGGAGAAAAACAGCAGAGTATTGAAATGACAGCAGAGAACAACAAACAAGCAAATACATCCAAACTTTCCCAAAAAATAGAAATTGGTCACAAGCTCTCAAGGGACTCAAAAAGAATTCAAGAACCAAGTAAGAAAGACGGAAGAAACTTGGCAAGAGAAGTGGGAAATAGAAATACAAGTAATTCAGCCCATAAAGCCGAGGTATTTTCCAGCACAGGAAGCTTTTCACACTTTCAGAGTTGTCCCCTGAGATTCCCTCTTACAAAGAGGAGAATCCCACCTTTAGGAATATCTCCTAATCTCTCACAGAGATCAGCTCTTTTCTTCAGGATTCCATCTGCCAGGCACCCAGATCCAAGAAGAATGCAAAGAAGAGAGCCAGTCAATCAGTAACATCCATAATCCCTCAGTTTTTATATATGCTACTGACCAAGGTTTGTGGCATTTTATTTTGGGATTATGTTTTAACTCTCCCATCTGCTATATATGGTACCAACTCTTGGGCATAGGTTTGAAGTCGAACCTCACCAGGCATCATAGTACAGTGGAAAGAGCATTGAACTTGGGGCCCTTAGTTCTCTGAAGGAGAGCTTTATCATAAAGCAGCTTGGTTTGATATCCCCACCATGCTCAGAACTCTGGTCTGGGCAGTGCCAGTCTTGGTGCAAAGGCCTCTCATTGAAAGGAATTCAAAGGTCATACTAGAGAGAGATCTGGAAAGGACTGTAGAACTCATTTATTCTAAATTCCTTATTTTACAGATGAGGAAACCAAGGTCAAGAGAAGTAAGTGAATTGACTGAGTAGTAAACCTGAAGTTCACACGTGAATCCTTTGATTCCAAATCAAGGACTCTTTCTGCTTGTTAGCAGGAATCTGTGCATTAGGGCGACATCCCAGGGAAAAGCAATGAGTGCACATTTTCCCTTCGTGGAGTCTGCATGGGGCCTGCTGCCAGCCAGATTGAAGGCCTTTGAGTTTGTGTCAGTCGCTCTCACTGCCCTTGTCACCATAAATGCACCAGCAATTCACAGCAGTACCCCAGGGGCCTGCCTCCGCTCTTGTCAGGGATCAGATTGGACGGCCCTGCTCTTTGCTGATCAGCAGGGAAGACAAAATGAGCCAGCATCAGTTTAGAGCTGGAAAGAGGAGAGCAAGCCTCTATGAGACTTCCCCATCATGCTTTGGGGTACACCAAGGGAGCAGGACTCAGGATAAGAAGTTGGAAGAGGAGAGTGTATGCTATGACTTTCTCATGAGGGAGGCAGCTTTCAGCAGCCCCATAGCACCTTAACTGCAAATGAAAACTGTAGAGCAAGGAACTTTTTCTTTAAACCAACCAGTCCTCAATTTGGTCCTCCAGAAGCCATCCCTGAAAGGATGATAAATAGGTGTACCTCATGTTGCCTCTAGCCCAACTCATAGGAGATCACAAGCAAGAGATGTCCTTGTTGTGCTCAGCCTTAGAAAACAACTCACAAGAAAACAAACAGTGAAGGGACAATTAGGTACTCAACAGATCAGAGATAGGAGGTCCTGGATTTGAATACGGATTCAGACACTTCCTAGCTTTATTACCCTGGGTAAGTCACTTGCCCAGCCCCTACCACTCTGCCTTGGAACTAATGCACAGTATTGATGCTAAGAAAGAAGTAAGAATAGTAACTTCCATTGCCCAGTCCTTACTGCTCTTCTGACTTGGACCCAATACTCAGTATTATTTCTAAGACATAAGGTAAGGTTTTTCTAAAAAATCAAAAGAAAGAAAATAAGCAGTATAATGATTTTTAAATACACATTTTTTAGTAGGAACCTCTTGGGATATTTACAGAGTCAGCCCAACTTCATAAAATCATAATTCATAGAATCTTAGATTTAGAGCTAAAAGGGCTCTTCAAGGTGATCATGTCCAACCTCCTAATTTTACAGATTAAGAAACTGAGGGATAAACAGGCTAAATGTCTTGACCAGTATCGCACAATTACTATATATCTGCAGCAAAGTTTGAACCTTGTTCTATTGTTTTTCTGTCATGTCCATCTCTTCATAATACCATTTGGGGCTTTCTTTGAAAAGACTCTAGAGTAATTTGCTATTTCCTTCTGAACTCACTCATTTTACATATGAGGAAACAGAGGCAAATGGAATTAAGTGACTTGCCTAGTGTCACACAGCTAAGAAATGTCTGAGGCCAGATTTGAACTTGAGTTTTCTTGTCTCCAGGTCAAGGGCAGCTGGCTGCCCTAGGTTTTAACCTAAGTCTTCATGACTCTAAGTTCTGTGCACTATCACACTACCTTTCAGGCCATTGACTCCTCGTCTGTTTCTATATGCTAGATTGTCAGCTCTTTGAAAGGATCCCTTTAGTTATCTTTCTTTCTCCCTAGCAATACCCCATATTAGGTAATAAATAATTCTTATTTAATGAACAAATAATGATGTAGAACACTGCACCATGTTAAGAGATCATGGTTCAAATTCTAATCCTTTGCCTAAATTGGAGTCAGGAAAAAGTAGAGGCTTGGGTTCAAATTCAGCCTCAAATATTTGTCATCTGTGTATCACCAAATAAGTCACTTAATCTCTTTAATCTTCAATTTACCCAAGTATAAAATGGGAATACTTATAGCTTCTACCTCACAGGGCTGTTATGAGAATCAAGTGGAATGATGTATGCAAAATAGTTTACATACAAAACTTTACAACACTATATAAATATTTTTATTTCTATCCATAGACCCTTAGTAATGTCCCTGGGAGCCTTAGTTTACTGATTTTTAAATGAATAGGCTAGGCCAGACAATCTCTACAGCCTCTTCAAGCTCTGATATTCTATGATTTCATGAATGAATAAATTTCCATCCATGGCCTGGGGTGGATGCTGAGGCCAATAAGACCCTCACTAACCAAAGACAAATTCAACTATAATCTCTAGGCTATACTAGGGTCATGGTTTAAATATTTTAGAAAGAAAAATCAGAATGCAAGTTATTCCTCAGATATCCAAGGAATTCAATGACTCAGAGATCACCAAATATTAGAGTTGAAAGGGATAACACTATCTAGTTCAATCCAATATTCCCTCCCATTCCTTCTGCTTCACACACATTCATTCTACACATGAGGAAGCTGAGGTTCAGAGGATATATGTCCTCTCTAAGATTACACAGCAAGTTTCTGGAAGAGAAAGGTCTTGTAACAAGGTCTCCTGATGCCAAGTCTCTTGACTATTTCATCTTCTCCTATCACTGTTTATTGAGGCTTCTAGTAAATTCCCTTATTACTCATGTTTACCATTTCCCAAGGGGGTTTTCAAATTGATCTAGTAAAGATAAGCAAGGTTGTATCACCATAATTCTTTAATCAGTTCCAGGGATCCAAGCCCAATCTGTCAAGCCCAGTTTAAAATGGTTTTAAATATCTCACACAGCAGAATAAAGGACAACCCCCATTATAATATAATGGATTGTTCAGACGCATTGGGAATTAAATCATCTTGGTGATACTGGCTATAAAAGGGACTCCAATTACCCACAATTAAATATTCAAGATGGACTGAAATGCCAACAGGACTTGAAGGTTGGTGTCCTCTTTATTATTCTTTGTTATTTTCCCAGAAAAATAGATTGAGGATTATTAATTATTGATTAGAAAAATGCAAACTAAAATAACTCTGAGATATTGTCTCATACCTATCAAATTGACTAAAGTGATAAAAGGGCAAAATGACAAATGCAGGAGAGGATGTGGAAAAAGGAGGACACTGATACACTGTTGGTGGAACTGTAAACTGGTCCAACTATTTGGGAGAATTATCTAGAATCATGTCCAAAGAGTTATAAAACTGGTTGTACCTTTTGACCCAGGAACATTACTACTAGGTTTATTTTCCAAGGATCAGGGGAAAAGGAAAAGGTCATATATATTCTAAAATATTTATAGCCACTCTCTTTGTGGTGGCAAAGAACCAGAAACTGAGAGTATGTCCATTGAGGAATGGCTAAACAAGTTGTGCATATGTTTGTCATGGAATACTACTGCACTGTAAGAAATGATGAGCATATTAATTTTTTTAAAACATGGAAAGATTTACATGAAATTATGAAGAGTGAACAAGCAGAGCCAAGGGAACATTATATTTACAGCAACAGAAATATCGTTTGAAGAATAACTTATGTATATCCATCTCCAGAGAAAGAGTTGATAAATAGAAACAAGCAAGACATAGTTTTATATATACATATATCTTTTTGTCAAATAATGCCTTCTTTCGTAAGAGGAAGGGAAGAACTGAGGAAGATACTTGGGGAATTTAATGTAACAAATAAACTTTTTTTTAACAAAACAAATTCCCACAGGGTTGGTCATTATGAAGTTGACTTAGAAACATAAATTTAGAGTAGGAAAGACACTTAGAGTCCATTGAGTCCAGATCCTCATTTTATAGACGAGGCAACTAAGGCCCAGAGAGATTAAATAACTTGCCCATGGTCACACAGCTAAAAAATGACAGAGATGAGGTCCAAATCCAGGTCTTGTGACCCAATGTTCTTTCCAATTAACATGTTGGGGCAAGGGGGGGGTGATCATTTGATAGTATTTATGTAGTATAGGTGAAGTGACTTACCCAAGAACATACAGTATGTTAGTGGCTGACTACATGATTAGTAGCCCAGATTCCCAGACTCTACAGCGAATGTACTACACACTGACACCCTAGGGTCCTTTCACCTCACTAAGCCAGAAACTTTTAGTGCTGATACATAAAGGGAGAATCACATCTTCCTAATCAGTGGGGAGTTCATCTGGGTTATCTGCTCCCATGGAATGGAATAAGAGGGGTACTGGATACCAGGTAAATAGTCAAGGTTTCTCTGGAATAGTTTTACAGTCTTTGGCATCAAAGTTCTCATCCTCATCATCCATGATCCAGGCCACCATGAAAAGAGTACTGTGCAAAAATTGAGGAGCCCTGAACTTGAGTCCCAACTTTACCATAGACTTACTATGTGGTTTAGACAATTCATTTCTTTTTTTCTAGGCCTCAGTTTCTTCATCTGCAAAATAAAGAGATTGAACAACATGGTTTTAAGGTCTTTTCCAGTTCTTTTCATAAGATCATAGTTTTAGAGCTAGAAGTGACATCAGAGCCCATCTAGTCCACCTCCATCATTTCACAGATGAGGTCCAGGAAGGTTAGTCACTTTCCCAGTATCACACAGGTAATAAACATCAAAGGTAGGATTTGAACCTAGATCTCACACCTGAGCCAGTGTGTACTAACCACATTGAACACAGTGCATGAACTATACTACAATGCCATCTATCACTTTTTATTAAATTCCAACCCATCCTTTAACATACAAATTAAATGTCATCCCTTTTATGAAGACCTTATATGCAACCAGTGAGAACTAAGCCCTCCATAAACCTTGCATACCACTCTTGAATCTATCATGTTTCTACCTTCCCTTTACCTTAACCTTGAATTGTTTTATTATTTCATTTTAATATTTTGTCTTTTGCAGAGACAGCCTGGGAAAGTTGATAGACTGCTGGCCTTTGAGTCAGGAAGATCTAGTTCATATCCAGCCTTTGATGTTTACTAGTTAGGTGACTCTGGGGCAAGGCATTTAACTTCTACATGTGTTGGCCAACAACTTGGGCTTTATCTTCTAAGACATTGATAGTTTGGGACCTCCATGGGTAAAAGGAGTTTCTCACTCTGCTCCAATCATACATCCTTCATACTTGTATCATAGATATTGGTGCATAGATTGTATTCCCCTGCTAGACCTTCAGTTCCTTTATATTTCCCCCAGAGCCCAGCAGTACTCTGAATATACAAATTAGTTCTATAATCTCACTGACATAAATGTCCCCTCCGATGATACTGAAAGCACCTGTCTATTTTAATCCCAGATATTCATCTCTTACCCAAGTCCTACTGTAATTCACTACAAGTGGAACCACCCAACTCAATGGGAGCTTTTCTCAATGTATACTGACATTGAGAGGATACCAGTGGGTTGTCCTCACCACATAGCCAGTTTATCTCCTTTATTGGTTACATATTTCCCAATTTTGTATGTGCTATGGCCCGTCCACACTAATATTATCACCAGCAATATACCTTGCCATTATGCTCTGTGAGGTACTCAATGTCAAGTTCTTCAGAGAATATCGTGTTCTAAGATCATATGATATATGATATATATGTACATACATATATATAATAGGTCATACAATACCTACAGATATTTAATAAATATTTGTGTGATCGAACTGAATTGAATTAAGCTGAAATTAATGTCAAGTCATTGACTCTGAACCAAGGTACCATAGCTCTAGGCTCATTTAATGGTTCTGTTAAATCCCTTGTAACATCTTTTGCTGGGCCAGATTTTCTCTGGTGGTCCAGTGGCGTCCTCTGATATTAGGATTTGTGTTTGCAAGTCAAGCATTAGGAAGATGAAAGAAGTTACTATTCTAGAAATTTCATTTTTTTTTAAAGAAAAAGCATAGGTGAACTGATTATGGGTTATTCTAGCTAGTGGATCTCAAGCATTGGACTTGGAATCAAAAAGACCCGAATTGGACTCCTGCCTTAGACATTTACTAGATATAAATCTGGACAAGTTATTTGGCTTCTCTAGCCTTGGTTTCTTCATCTACAAAGAGGGATAGTAATAACACTTAACGCATGCCTTTGTTGTGAAGGTCAAATGAGATACTATACTAAAGTGCTTTGCAGATCTTCAACCTCTCCATAAATGCTAGTAATTATTATTAGTATTATTATCACTACAAATGCTCTTTTCAGGTACCTACATATGAGAAAACCTACTCAATTGATTCGTGCCATCCTATTCCAGATTACCATCTTTTTCTGGTGACAGTCCTACTAATCATAGTTATTAAATATAGCTGTTATTTTCCTAATAAAGATAACAAGCCTCTGTTGGAAAGGCCTGTAATTCCAAAGTTTTAGCCAAAATCATGATCACAATTAAAGAAAACCCCAAAATGGAGTCATGAAGAGTCAGACACAACTGAAACAACAACAAAAACAACAATTACAATCAGATCCCAGAGTCCTCCTTCTCCCCCCAGATACTCCTCAACTTTACTTCTTTCATGCTTTGCAAACTCCATCCTTCCCTTTCCTATTCTTTGAACCTCTCAGCAACAGCACTTACCCATTCCTGCCCCAGGAGACCTCACCCTAGCTATCCAAGGATAACCAAGTCTAGCAGTTCTCCCATTTGCTTCTACCAAACCCTACCAGAATACACATAGGCGAGTGACTTAAGTGAGCACATTGGTTTCCTTTCCTTGTGCCTCAGTTTTCCTAATGTATAAAAATGAAGAGACTCGACTGCCTCTTTGGTCTCTTCAAACTGTAATATTCGTGATTTTCTAATTTTGTAATAGAGGAAGAACTGGATAGGGAGGCAAGAGGATTGGAGTTCAAATCCCATCTCAAATACTAACTGTATGATTGGCAAATAACTTTTGATGCTCAGTTTTCTCATCTGTAAGATGGAAATAAAGATAGCACCTCTCTCCCAGGGTCATTATAAAAGTCAAAGGAGACTAGATAGATTGACATAGGGAGACAGACAGATAGCTAGAGCTTTGTAAACCTTAAAGTACACTACATAGTACATTAAACATTAGCTAATATTATGATTACCATGAAGCCCAAGGGCCCAATATCACTCCTCCTTTAACCACGACCATTATTCTAAGTATATTCTCAAGAATATATCCTCTGCTTTAAGGCAACTAACTGCCCTCTAGCCTAATCATCAGGGCAGCGGGCCCTAAATTCTCCAGGTATAATTAGCATCTGGGACCAAATATGCTCTATTTCTATGCCACTTGATAATAGTACCACAGTTGGGGATGCCAGCAATGTGCTAAAACCTTCAATGCACATGTATACAGATATACTATAAAAATGCTGGCTATTGATATTATTATTAACATTAATGTCAGGGTATCTCCAAGGTCTAGTCCAGAGCAATGTTTTGAAGAGTGCTGCCTTTGCCGGCAAAGCATCTGGATTCCAATCCTGCCTGTGCTATTTACTTTCTTTATGACCTTGGGGAGATTCTCCTCCATTTCCCAGTCTTGAAAAATGAGAGGATTGGGCTAGATAATCTCTATATGAGAGGAAACTGTCCACTGAGCATATACAATGTGCCTTGCTAATGCAATCTCCGTTGTGGACTTGAGAGCCCAAGTGGGCATTGTTTCTGCTCTGCTTACCACATAAAACTCAAGCTTTTCATTTGTCTGCTAAGCTGGAACTGAAAATGCTCACAAAGGCCAAGGCGTTTCCTTTTTCTGCCTGGCCATCTCTGAGTAAGAGAGATGCCCTGCAAGCCTCTGGCTGGGGAGAAGTCTTGGAGCCTCCACACTTGGGGCCAGAAGGTGGCTGATAAACAGTCCTCCATCCTTTGCCTCTTAGTCTTCCTTCTTCTCTGCCGTGAGATAAAGGAATGTGGGAGACAGCTATGACCTTGTGTGCTTCAGAGGGCTCTGACAGTGGACCGTCACAAGACCACTGACAGGAATCCAGATCAGTGTTTGCTCCCATCAGCTGATGTGCCAGCCCAGCCCCAAGGAGTGGACGCCCAGCCCACGAATAGCTGAAACTCTGATTTGTCCATCTGTTATGCTAAATTTAAAACTGAATTTAATGGAGGCAAATGTTTCATAGAAAATAATTTTAAGTTCAAGCCAATGTGCCCAGGAACTGAGATTGTGTATGACACAGTGTGGCCCTGGGGAAGATGTTTGTACTTTTGTTCTTTCTATGCCTCGGCTTAGCAAACGTCCCTTTGTAAAAGACAACTGATGTTGATTGGTTAAGCAAAACTGAGGAGCCAACAAATGACAATTGATATTGGGAAGGACACACTGTCATTGGAGGCTTAAGCATTAAAGAATGTCCCATATTCCTCCAGATGCCCCCAGAGAGAGAAATGGAGCCTTGTTCAGGGACTCAATTCATCAGTAAGATTGGGAGATGGGATAAAGATCCCAAGAGCTCATAGAAGAGTACATTTTAAGATTCAATCTAGCTATAACTGTGGGAGCTCATGATTCGGAGACCTACGTATGAGTACTCATTGTTCTACTTACTCTAAATCAATTATATAATAAGTATTGATTATGTCCCTACTATGTGCCAAATCTGGCCTCGGATACTAGCTGTACAGCCCTGGGCAAGTCGCTTAACCCTATTGGCCCCAGTTTCCTAATCTCTAAAATAGGCTAGAGAAGGAAATGGTAAACCACTACAGTATTTTTGCCAAGAAAACCTTGATTTGGGTCACAAAAAGTTGGACATGACTGAAAAATAACATCAACATGTGCCAAGAACTGTTCTACAGTGGGGTTACAATAACAAATGTGAAAAAGTCCCTATACTCAAGAAAATAAATTTAAAAAAAAACTTTCCTTCTGTCTTAATAACAATTCTAAGGCAGAAGAGTAGTTAAGAGCTAGACAATTCAGGTTAAGTGACTTACCCAGGGTCATATAACTAGAAAGTGCCTGAAGTCAAATCTGAACCCAAGTTTTCCTGAATCTAGCCTGGCACTCCACAAACTCTACTTCCTAGCTCTCCCAACATGGATTTATTTAAAGAGATATAATTAAGATGCATAGGAATGGTGAGAGTGAGAGAAGCCACTAACTTCTGGGGAAATTAAGAAAATTTTCATGGAGTGTCCCTAAAGCTAAATCATCTGGAGCAATCGTGAAGACACGGTTTCCTCATATGTAAAATGAGGGAGGTTAGCCCAGATCTCAGAGGTCCCTTTGAGCTCTGAATATCATTATTTGTTCTGGGTCAGAAATGCAGGCCCTTCCCATCTCCTGTTAACTACACTTCCTGGAAGCTGCCAAGGTTACAGTCCCTGGGGAGAGGCCGGCAGTTGGGAGAAATCAGATTTTTGAAATGCTTTCATTTCAAGGAAAAGGCAAAGCCTGTCTTGAAGGAGATTTTTATGGGGGCAAATTTGTAAGAGGTTTAACACTTGCCAGCTTCCATATTTGTCAGTCCTATTGGGAGAGCTTAATTTCCTGTGAAATTCAGGTTGCAAATGAGTTTGGGTGTGCAGCCAACCAGGAAAAGTGCGGTGAGTGAGTGGTTCCATTTCAGCTTCTGCTACTGCCACAAGTTTAGTGATGAAGCCATGAGGCCAGGGGGTGAGGAGCTTATAAAATTCTGCAGATTGTCATCTGGGAGTAGGAGGAGTGGGGAGCGGAGGTAGATGGTGTGCTAGGGAGGTCTGAGCCTTTGAAGAGAAAATTAACCAGGATCCTTATTCTCCAGTCAATCCATCTCCCATCAATGTGCATTTAAACTGGCTGGCTGTCCCCTTGATATGACACCTCAGGCTCTTAGTTCCCCTGGCTTACTTGAAACCTTAGCTCCAATTTCTCGTTCTTGCTGGTCTACCTAGCTACCAGTGTCTCTCGTAGAGATCTGTATATATTTAGTATATATTAACTAGCTAATGACATATTGTCTTCCCCATTAGCATATCACCTCCTTGAGGAAAAGGACCATTTTTATCCTTTCCTTGTATGTACCCCTTCTTTAGTTCTCAGCTAAGGGCTGACATATATAACAAAACAATAGATGGGAGGGGGCAGCTGGGTAGTTCAGTGGATTGAGAGTCAGGCCTAGAGATGGGAGGTCCTAGGTTCAAATCCAGCCTCAGACACTTCCCAGCTGTGTGACCCTGGGCAAGTCACTTGACCCCCATTGCCCACCCTTACCACTCTTCCACCTAGGAGCCAAAACACAGAAGTTAAAGGTTAAAAATTTTTTTTAAATTAAAAAAAAAACAATAGATGGGCTCGATTCTGTGATTGAATTACTGTTCTGCCTGGTTGCTAGATTACTCTCAGAGTTCAGACTAGAGCTATCCTAAAAGCCAGAGGAAGAGAAAGGGCCTTCAGGAGCTGATTCCAGGGAGGAAAATTCTTCCTCTGCTCACAGAGATGTAGAATGATAGCTGACATTCAGTAGGACTTTAACATTTGCAAAGAACTTTTTTTCTCATTTGATCCTCATGACAAACATCAGGCAGGAATTCACAGGCATTGTCATCACCATTTTAGAGATGGCAAAATTGAAACTCAGAGAGCTTAATATCCACTCCTCAGCTAAGCGGCAGAGTCAGGATTTGTGACTGAGTGTTTCTCCTCAGTCCCTTTCTGCTATAATAAACTGATTCTTTAACAGTTCTTGGGCTCCTCAGCCCCTTTCTGTTATAATAAACTGATTCTCAAACAGTTCTGGAGCTGGCTGCTCCCTCCTGTGGCCCACGGATAATAGAAAGGGATGGCTAAATCCAGAGAAAATGGAACAATATAGTCCCTGAGGGCACCTTACATCACTGCTTGGTGTGTCACTCAGAGCTGTGAAGAGGAACAGAGCAGCTGCAAAGCCTGAGGGTGCTAGCGAGTACCCAGCATGAGCTGGACCCCATGAAAGTGTCTAGGGAGAAATATAGGACAGGTTCTTCTCCCCTTTGTGCCGGGGTTATATGTAGTCCTTGCTGTACAGGAGATAATCAAGTTTCCCTATAATCCAGGCTTCTGAAGTCTATCCTTACCCTGAGGATAAAGAGGGAAAATTTTTACCAAATAAATGTTTGTTGAATGAATGTTTTACCCTTGGTCTATCATCTGGGAGAAATGCCAAGGAGGCAAAGGATAGTCAAAGTTCCTAGGGCAACTGAATAGATTTTTACCCAGAGGCCAGGGGAAACAGTGATATTTAAACTTATCTTTCTACAGCTTTGAAAGAGAAATGGAGAGACTCCTTCTGGCAGAGCCTATGTGTCTAGAGACCCCAAGTATTCCACCCTTAGTACTTAGTTCCTTTTTTGAGAAGCCTCACCAGTCTTTGAGACTTATTTTACCTTATTTTACTCTTTTCCCTCACTGAGTTTATGTGCCTTGTTACCTGGTGAATTTGAAATTCCACTGAGGTTATCTTTATAGTGTAGAAACTTTTTTGGTACCCCTCGGAATAAGAACTCATAGGAAATTTGCCCAGACAGGGAATTACCTATAGTAGAGGATCCCTCAAGAAATTTGGAGATGTTCTGTGTAAAAGGGGATATTTAGATATTTTGTCCAGCCCCAGTTGAATGGCCATATGTTCTGAGGATTCAAAGGTCTAGTTTCACCCAGACTGTTGATTTCTCACTGAACAGTGAGGGAGTAATTTCCAGTCCAGTATAGCTCCCTAATCTCTTTCTTAAAAGTTTCAGGTAATTTGGGATATAGTGTTTAGTCTACAAGTATTAAGTGTTTAGTATGTACTATATACTGTACTAATCAATGAATTCAGCTTTCCTGAGAAAGAAAGGTTGATAGTCCTTTTTTTCCCCTTCTTCCCCTTTGAGTTATTCATTGATTGAATCTCCTCTATTACTATGGTTCTAGAGGAAAGAGGAGGTCCCCAGTGGAAGAGAGATGGTGAAGTCTCTGGATGCCCTCTTCCTTCCTGGTTTTCAGAAGCCAGGTCAGATCAGTTTTGTTTCTTATCTGAGAATGAAAGGCTTCATAGTTGACTTCAAGTTCTAAATCCCTTTGGTGGGGGGGAACGCTCCCTGTGTTCTGGAAAGCTCTGTAGGGACCGTGTTTTCTTCTGAGACAGGAAACTAACTTTCTCTCTGTCTCTCTTTCTGTCTTGCTCTCATTTATTTATTTATTTGCCTTTGGGGTTGAGGTTGGTCAACTGAGCACCAAGTCAGAAACTTACTGGAAACCAAGCCAAGCAACTAATAATCTTTGGTAAACTTAGTGAAATATTCCTTGTTGTGTGAATCTACATGACTTTGTATTTGGAGACGATTGCGATTTTAGTCTGTATGTATGGCTCTTTACATGATCTTGCCACATTGTTTTGAAATTCTTTCACATTTGATGCTAAGGAAGAAAAAGAAAAGACAATGTTTATGTCTTCCCAATACCCCAGACGGCTGTTTTCCCTTGGCACATGGACAATACATCCAAAAGAAGTCTGCCCATTTGCTGATGGGAAGTTTTTCCAGGGGAGAGCCTAGCAGGGACTGGTACTTTTGCAGAGTGGCCCTAATGACACCTCCCCATGTGGAGCCATTGGAGAGCTTCCTTCTGGGGGAATAATGATATTATAGAAAGAGAGTCTTATAGAGATGTCAGAGCATGTTCTTAGGCAATTCCAGTCAGTTAATCAAATGATTGCTCTTTGATTGACTATGGAAACATTTGACCAAACTATCTATCAGACTTGACCGAGGTGTTTTGGGCCCTTAGCTCGTTAGCTCATTCAGGCAATGACTATGTCTAGTGAGAGGCAATGCTAAAAAGAGAGGCCTTATGGCCCTGGGAGTGTTATGGGGGAAGAGAACCCTGGGTTTGGAAAGGAAACCTTTCTCAAGAATGAGAGGACTCCAAAACTTAGCTTAAAAGTAAAGAGAAAAGATTTATTAGTAAGATAGGATTAATGGCCAGCAAGACAGCATGAGTGGAACAACTATAGGAGTTGCTCCCCCAGTGCTTCAGTTCAGGGGTTTTTATATTCTTTACAATAGTGTGTACGTGAGGTTATGTCATGGTGTGGATGTGACTCTCAAGTCATAGGCACTCATGTATTCAGTGGGGTGAGAGGTCTGCCTGAGACCTTCAGGGCTTAGGCTATCAAGGTGTGGCCTGGAGGTGTACCTCTTTGTCTATCTCAACCTAAAGGACTATCCAAGGATAGTAGTCTTATAGTAGCTATCAGATATTCTCTGGCTTGGGAGTCACAAGGATGGGGAAGGGGGAAGGGAATTTCCCTGTTTACAGATTGCCTAAGTTAAGGGTTATAGTGTCCATTCCATCTCTGTACAATGCCCATGTCAGGAGGGTCTTAGTCACTAGCCTCTGCATTTGTTCTTTTCCATTTTGTAAAAATGTGATTGGAGCTTAGGGTCTTGTGAATTATTAAAGGGCAGTTATCAATGCCTTGGGAAGCAAGGAGTGACCTTCCAGTACCAGGCCAGTGATAAATGCAGTGAGGACTCATTCATTAGTCAATTTGTATTTTTTAATGAAAATATTTCATTTTCTCAATTACATGTAGTAACAAATTTCCACATAAGTTTTCTGAAGTTATATGATCCAAGTGGTCTCCCTCCCTCCCGTCCCACCACCTTCCCAGAGCTGGCAAGCAATTCTATCTGGGTTATACATGTAATATCATACGAACCATAATTCCATATTGTTTATTTTTGTAAGTGAATACTTACAAACAAAACCTCAAAACAAAAAACCAAATAGACAAGTGAAAAATTGTATGCTTTCATCTGCATTCAGACTCCAATAGTTCTTTCCCTGAAGACAGATAGCATTCTTTGTCATAAGTCTCTCAGAATTGTCCTAATTATTCTTTTGCTGAGAGTTAGCTAAGTCTTTCACAGCTGATCATCCCACAGTATTGCTATTGCCTGTGTACAATGTTCTCCTGGTTCTGCTTATTTCAGTCTGTGTCAGTTCATGTGGGTCTTTTCAGTTCTTTCTGAAATCATCCTGTTCATCATTTCTTACAGCATAATAGTATATGGCCATGGCATACAACCATTTGTTCAGCCATTCCCCAACTGATAAGCAATCCCTCAATTGCCAATTCTTTGCTATTTTTGTACAAGTAGGTCCTTTCCCCTTTTTTAAAATCTCTCTGGGATATAGACCTAGTAATGGTATTACTGAATCAAATGGTACTCATTGCATTATAGCCCTTTGGGTAGAGTTCCAAATTGCCCTGCAGAAGTTTGGATCAGTTCACAACTCCACTAGCAAAGTTATTTTGCATTTGGATGGGAACCCAGTTGGACTATGGTTATGTAGGAACTCAACTAAGGATATGTCCCGAGGGTATTGGGAAGAACTATTTATACTTTTGTTCTTATTACATCATTGAGGTAAAGGCCACAGTAAAAAACTAATCCATGTTAAGTGGTTAAATAGAACTAGGGTGCAAGTAACTAGCACCTAAAAATGAGAAGGAAAATGCAGCTAGAAGGGGCTTACACCATGTTAATGGAAAAACATGTACCCCACATACTCTTCAGGGTACCCTAAAGGCCCGAGGAGCATATGTTACCAGCCTGATTATACACTTAGAGGGAAATTCATTCCTTTTTTTTTTTTTAACCCTTACCTTCTGTCTTAGAATTGATGTTGATTCTAAGGCAGAGGAGTGCTAAGGGTTAGGCAATTAGAGTTAAGTGAGTTGCCCAGTCACACAAGTAGGAAATGTCTGAACCTAGATTTGAACCGAGGACTTCCCAATTCCAAGCCTGGCTCCCTATCTACTTTGCTACCTGGTTACCCCAAAACATTTTTTTCTTTAAGAGACCGAGACGATAGTCTTCCCTCATATTGAGTTGATGGGGAGTACAGAAAGGAACCTCTTGGAAATACCATGAGAGACAGACAGACAGAGACAGAGTATATATAAACCTAAGCAATCGTTCTCTAGACTAGTTAGAGAAGCCTTGGAGGCAAGCTTGAATTGCTACAGGAAAAGCTTCACTCTGGAAAGAGGCTAGAAATGTTGTCATTGAAGCTGTGAAGCTAGATGCTTCTTTTGGCTTTGCCCCAGGTGCTGGGATTAGCTGCTGCCAGTTATATCCTGAGGCAGGGGTGCTGAAGCTGCTGAAAGGATGAAGGCCGGCTGGACTGCAATTTACTGTGTCTGGTCCCTCACTGGGCATTTTCCCAGCCCCTAGACAGGTACATAGCTCAGTTGGGTACCTTCATTTACAAGGGTTCTTATTTACACACACACACTCACCTCAACTTATTATGTATGTCGAAAATGAGTGAATAGGTAGAGGTGAAAGAGAAGTAACCTCATTAAAGTTCTGGGCTAATACTTCTCTATATTCAGAAATTACTCAGTATCAATCCAAGTTTTTCCAGGGACCTATGCCACATCTTGGTTAGAAACACCTTTTTTGCAGAGTCTACCACTGAGGTCCTTAAAATCTGTGAGAAAGTCAAGCCACAGAGACCATTGTCATATTTGCTGTGTGACCCTGGGCAAGTCACTTAACCCTACTAATCTCAGTTTCTTTTTCTGTGAAATAATCTGGTGAAGGAAATGACAAACCACTCCAATATCTCTGCCAAGAAAACCCAAATGGGGTCATGAAGAGTTGGATATGCCTGAAAAATGATTGAAAAATAGAGGTTATACTTGCTAGGGAACTGTGAATTCAGCAGCCTTATAATTCTCATTACCATTTCTTTCTTTCCTTTGGGCCACATGTTTCTGTTCAGAGGTAACCAATCTTCCCTATCCCAACTAGGCTCCATCTATTTCCCCAGGCTTCCCCAATCAAAACATCAATAATGAATTCAGAATCTGGTTTTCTACCCTCTCCACCATCCTGTTCCTACATGCATACAAGATCTAGACCAGGTAGGGCTGGGCCTTCTGAGGTCACGTTTTATAAAGCAGGAGACCTTCTGGGAGTTTATAGAATGAGGGACAGCAGATCAAGGACTCTGTTTCCTCCTATTAGCAAGTAAAAGATATGCTTGTTTGAATTCAGTCCAGCATTTCTCCTTTAGTTCAATACTGCCCAGACTGAATGATGGCCAGTCAGTTGTGAATCAGCCCTCAGTGTGAACTCTGACTGGAGGGACTGGCTTGATGTAGGACACAAGACAGGTGTCAGCAAGATTGAATTGGAAGGTGAAGCCTGGAATAGGGGGAGGCAAGTTGAAAATATTAATGGTCTTGTAGATCTAAAAGTCTCTTGTTGGCCATAGCTTCTCTGGCTTCAATCTGCAGGTAATGAGAATCCTCCTCTTCTACTTCACCATGGTAGTGTCATGAGACCAAAGGGAAGGGAGATGGATGTTTCTAAGGACCCAGCTGCACACTCTTCCATTGAAGATGACTGATCTGTGGCTAGGAGTTCCAGGGTTCATCTGGTTCCTGAATCAAGCCCTTCATGATCTAAGGATCTAAGGAGCAGTCAGTCAGAGATTGCAGTGGGTGGTTGAGAAATGTCTCTTTCACTGCTCTGTCGAGAGACAGACAGGTTTTTGAGGTAGCCTTGACTGCCTAGGTGCCTCTCAGAAGAATGGCAGGAATGGGAGAGGATGATAGGGAGGGAGATAAGGGGGCTTATTATGCCTTAAGTGTTAAATGTTGCTGTTGGTGTTTTTCCCATTATACAAGCCAAGAAATTAGCTCGACAATCCCCTTTTGTGTCAGCAACAGAGTTCACTGTGGTTCTTGAAGATCTGTGCCCCCATTGGCCAATCCTCCATTTTACTTTCTGTTACAACACTCGCAAATGTAAATAAATTGCTCTTGGTCTTTACTACTATTATGACATCTAAGTGATTTGTTAATCATTGTTGGGATAAAGGCAATCAGCCAAAAAGAAAACCTAGAGCTTGAGACTAATAGGGAAAGCAGATCCGTTACATGGAAAAACATGTTAAATCTTTGGAGCTTCACTGTGAATTTTTTTAACCAAGAGGGGCCTAGTTCCTTTCACTCTTTCCTCTGCCTGAGCAGTGAAAACACAGATGGACAAACGGACAGACAGACAGACAGAGATTGGGACTAAGAGACAAAGAAACAGAGTCAGAGACAGACAGACAACGAGAGGTATAAAGAAACTGACAGAAACAAAAGTAGAATTTACTGGGCAAAAGCTACCAATGCCCCCACCTCCATTCAGAGTCAGAATGAAGCAGTACTCTTTAGGCCAGAAGCCTAATGACCATATGGGTCAAGATCATCTATGACTCTACATCCACCCATGCCAGAGATGGTCTAGTTCCAATAGTACCATCTTTCAACTCCTGAACTGGAGCTAAAAAAGATGGGTGGAGGGTGTGGCTTTGAACTTTCATCCTTTAAATTTGTATAACTAGCACAGTGTCTGGCACAAAGTCAGAGATTAATAAATACTTGGTCGATTGATTAATCCCTCTCAGTTTTCTTATCTGTAAAATGATGGCATTTGTCTTAATGATATTTAAGATCCCATCCAATTTTAAGTCCATGATACTATGTTCCTATGATCTTTTCTGTGTATGTATAGATGGCATCTACATATTTATATTTGATCTCCCCCCAGTAGAATATAAGTTCTTTGAGGACAAGGACTATTTTGGCTTTTCTTTCAATGATTAAACAATTACTCCAGACGAAGTAAGTGCTTAGTAAATGGTCATTTCCTCCCCGACTAATCTCTAACCTTCTTTTGTGAGCATGTAGTGTTGTTCTGTCTCAGTGCTGAGGGAAATAGAATACTCCACAGTCCAGGAATGGTACTCCTACCTCTCTCATCCTTAATGGCAAAGTTGAGACCCCACCAGAGATGCAATTGTCTCACCAGTTTATTTCATTCCACGGTTATGCCATGGCACCAAAATTCCACACTGGGCCAATCTACCAAGTGAAAAGTAAGGGAACATCCTCTCCTTGAAAAAGAAGACTAGAGCCCGGATCAAAATCCAAGTGGGAAAGCCGACCTCAGACACTTCCCAGCTGTGTGACCCTGGGCAAGTCACTTGACCCCCATTGCCCACTCTTACCACTAGGAGCCAACACACAGAAGTTAAGGGTTTAAAAATAAATAAATAAATAAATAAATAAAAATAAAATCCAAGTAGGCACAAAGCAGAGGCCAGGCCAAGTCAGGAAGCTGGGTTTCTTGGGCATACCCAAATCCAGGGAATAGAGGTTCATGTAGGAAGCCTATGGATGATAGCCAGAGATTGGTTTCAAGCCAGGAAGGTCTGCACAGGATCAGGGAGCATGCCACCAGACATGTAGGGGAAATGACAACTTGACTGATGCAATCTAACCCCTCCAAGCTTGATTTTTCTGGCAATGACCTGCGTTCCCTCTGTTGCCACCCTGTCCACCTGCATGGGCAAGGTCAAGGGCCTTGTCTCCCAGGCCCCTTCCTTCCTCATTCAGGCACAAGCCCAGAACCTTCCCAACCCTATGTTGGGTCCTGAAACGGAGAGCTGCTGCCTGTATCATGCTAGATACCCAGGCTCCCAAGCACTAACGGGCCACTCCTTTCGTTGCTTGGGTTCTCTTTATTGCTGGAAAAAACAGAGCTGACCCCTCTGCACTCAACAGAGAATTTTTAATTGGGTCTAACTGTCAGCAACCATCCCTGCCTGGGCTGCTGGCAACAGATGGAAATGAAGGGAGATTAGAAGAGGACTGGGAGGGGGACAGGAAGTGAGGAGACTTGTAAGGACCATTCCAGGGCTTTGGAGAATGCTGGGTAACCGGCAACAAGCGCAGGATGCTTTATTTAGAGACTCAGCCTGGAACCAGCAGAACACTTTTCAGCTTAGCTGGCTTTTTTAGGAGGCTGCAAATAGCACCAAGTGGTGGGGGCTGTGGCCTCAGGGCCAGGTAGTAGGCTGTGATCGCCTGATGAGTGAGACACGGTGCTTGTTCATTAGCGATGCTGGGGCCCTTTGAATCGACCCTGTTTGCCCAGGCTCATTATCTGCCAATCCCCAGGGAGCACCAGGGCCTGACTATACTGTTCATTTCCGACCCTCCTCCTTCTTCCCCTGGGCCAGAGGCTCTGGGACTTAAGGCTTGGGCTGGGGTCACCCCTGTGGCCAGGAGTGGGAAAGTCACTCCTATTCAGAAAAAGCTAGAGCTGGAAAGGACCTTAGAGACCATTTTGGGGACCAAATCTGTGATTTCATTTGTATAAGAAAAAATCCCTCTACCCACTGAGAAAACTCTCTACCAATGCACATTGATACTTTGCTATAGACTTAGAGGTTGCCTCAAATATTTAGAGGTTAAGAGACTTGCCCAGTGTCATATGACCAATTTGACAGAGACAAGCTCTATTTTTTTTAATTAATTGATTGATTAGTTTATTACATTAAAATTCCCAGGTATCTCTATGAATGATAAAAGCAAATTTCCAAAAGAGGAGAAGGCAATAGGGACTAATGTAGTTTTCTTTCTTTCTTTCTTTCTTTCTTCTTTTCTTCCTTTCTTTCTTTCTTTCTTTATTTCTTAAACCCTTAACTTCTGTGTATTGGCTCCTAGGTGGAAGAGTGGTAAGGGTGGGCAATGGGGGTCAAGTGACTTGCTCAGGGTCACACAACTGGGAAGTGTCTGAGGCTGGATTTGAACCTAGGACCTCCCGTCTCTAGGCCTGACTCTCAATCCACTGAGCTACCCAGCTCATGTAATTTTCAGCTAATAAAGTTTTCTGTCCAGTAGCTAGAGGAGAGAACCGCTATGGTTCTTGCAGTCATAGGATCAGAAATTTAGAGTTGGATACGACCTTAGAAATCCTCTAGTCAAACCCTCTGATTTTACAGAAAAGGAAACAAAATCTCAGAGGAGGAGAAATGTCCTACCCCAAATTCCACAGATATAAGTAGCGGATCCAGGATTTGAATCCTAGTCCTCAGGTTCTGAATCCATCTGAGCTTCCTCAAAATCCAGGGCAGCAGCAGAAGAAATGGACTTAAAATGAAATCAAGAAGATTTTTGAGAAAAGGAAGAACTACACAGCTTTACTATGTAAAAGTTTAAACAAACCCTAACAGGGTTCAAGGAAGGAGGTAGCCGAATCTGTATCTTTAGACTGTCTGAGTAATAGAGCACAGGAGTTGGGATGTACTTTTTTTTTTTAATTAACAATTTTCTTTTTTATTGTAAACTTAAGTATCAATAATTACAAACGTTTTATCTCTAGACATGAAAGAGATGACAAGAGTCTTTAGAGATGTTTCTATGGGGGCACCAAGGACAAATTGTTCATGCCAAGGGAGAGCTCTTGTGCATGCAGCCCAAAATGAATGCTGGGGTCAATGCCTAATGAACCATTTAGAAGGACCTTAATTGCTTAGAGGGTCAGCGAGGTGACCCAGTAGATAGAGCACCAAGGGTGGAGGCAAGAAGTATTAAGTCCCTACTATGTGCTAAAGTTCTAAAGGACAAAACACATTACTCCATGTGAGATCCAAGATGACTATGGGAGATTTCCGGGAGGTGTCTCATCAGAGATTAGAGGAAAGAGCTGAAGGGCTAAGTAAGCTGTCAAAAAAGGTTCCCACACCTGATGTCCCTTTCAATGTCTGACTATACAACAACAGGATCTTGTCACTCATGTCCTTGTTCCAGATTAAAGGGTGACCTAGATACTCTAGGGTCACTGGGATTATAGGTTTATAGGGATCTTGAGAGGTCATTTAGTTCAACCTCCTCATTTCATAGATGAGGACACTGAGATCCAAAGAGGGTAAATTAACTTGCCCAAGGTCACAAGTGACGTGACCAGAGAGGTGAATCAAGGTCTTCTGACCTCAAATCCAATCAATCAAGTAGTTAGCAACTATTAAATGCCTACTATGTGTCAGGTACTCTGCTCCTGAGTACTAAAGGCACTGAGTTACAAAGACGTAAACAGAGGTCCAGGTGTGAATTGTACAAGATAACTTTTCAATTACCTGATATTCTGTAATTCTACTAAAACAGTATAAAGTAGAGCTGTCCAACCTCTGTTAGCCAGAACTATCCAAAAGAATAGACTCTCTTAAGAGGACATATTCCCTCTCTTTGGAATCTCTTCAAGCTGAGTCCTTGGTGTTCTAATACTTGTCAAAGCTGTTCTAAAACTGATGGCTTGATGGCAGTGGCAGGGCATGATTGAAAGTATACTAGCTTTGAAGTCACCGGACTTGGATGCAAATTCCGACTTTGCTATATATCTCTTGTGTGATCTTGAGCAGGTCATTCAAATATGGTATTGGAGAATGCCAGATTTGGGGTCAGAAAATTTGGAGACTGTGCCAAATGCTTTACAAATACTATCTCATTCGATGCTCACAACAACTCTAGGAAAAAGGTGCTCTTATTGTCCCCATTTTACAGTGGAGAAAACTGAGTCACGTTAAATGACTTGATTGAGGTCACATAGCTACTAACTCTCTAAGGCAAGATTTGAAATCAGGTCTTTCTGACTCTAGATCCACTACACCATCCAGCTGTCTCTTAGTTTAGTCATTCAACTTATTTGGACTTCAGTTTCCTCATTTGTAAAATGAGGAAGTTGGACTCGGTAAGAGGTTATTAACCTTTTTTTGTTTCATGGACCCTTTTAGCAGCCTGGTGAGACATGCGGATCCCTTCTCAGACCAATGGTTTGTTAATGGAAGGAAATGCAAATGTTCAGTTAGAGGTGAGTGAAAATTAAGGTGTAATTTATTTGTTATCCAGGTTTATGGACCTTTGAAATTGTAACCCCAACTATTAGATAATGTCTAAGGTCCCTTCCAGCTCTATCTATAATCTGATTATGCTCTCTGCACCTCAGTTTCTTCTGAAAAATGCAGTTTCTTCCTATTCTAAATCAAGGATCCTATGATCTAGAATTTATCTTCTAACCCTTTACCCAAGGTTCTGGAGCTTAGAGACCGTTAAGTGGTTCAGCACCTAAAGTATTTGATTCATAGTCAGGACAGGACTGAGTTCAAATCCAGCCTCAGGTATTTTTTTGTCTGCCTCAGTTTTCACATCTGTAAAAATGGGGATAATAATAGCACCTACTTCCCAGAGTTGTTGTGAGGATAAAATGAAATATTTGTAAAAAATACTTTGCTAAACCTTAAGTCTTGTATATAAATGCTAGCAATGATGATGATGATGATGATGATGATGATGAAGATGAAGATGACAATGCCTCACAGGATGTACTTTTAATCTATTCAGGGGCACAAAGACTAGCCCTGGGGAGTCCGTATGTCTAAATTTCAGTCCTTCGTTGTCTTGCTCCGAGTTAGTCTATCGCCCTGGAGGATATTGATGCTTTTGTTGGGTTTTGTGAACCCTGATCTTTGGTCTGAAGCCCAACCTCTCACCACAGGCAACACTCCCACCCCATCCCCAATTGTCTTTGGCCTGTTTGTTAGTTGGAAGCAAATGACAGACAGGGATGATCTAAATCACAGTTCCACGGGCAATGAGGGCAGAGCCTTCTCTGATGAATTCAGTGTCCATTGGTTTCATTCAGAGTCATTAGGCAGGCTGAACACTCAGCTTCTGTTTGTGAATTTCATGGATTGCTGGAGGTCATCCAGTAATGAGAAAGGGAGAGGAGGGCGATTAGTTTTTATCAGACATTAATTGGCTGAAATTGATTACTTATTCTGTATTCCCAGTGTATTCCAGATTTTATTCTCCTTATTCAAAAGGCGTTTGTGCAGGAAACTGAATATGGTTTCCTTTTGCCCACGTGCAGAATTAAGTAATAAAAACAACTCAGATTTATAGGGTGCTTTACAGTTTACAAAATGCTTTCCTCCTGACAACCCTGGGAGGTAGATTATATAAGTATTATCATCCCCAATTTATAGACGGAGTCTTAGAAAAGTTGAGTGACTTATTGACAGTCACACAAGAAAGAGAAAAAGACGGAACTAGAATTCAGTTCGTCTGACCCAAAATTCTATATTCTTTCCACTATGCCAAGTAGATCAATAGAGCCCCTGGAAAAAGGGGAAGGAGACAGAACCTAGTCACCTAGTCAACATTTTTTTTCCCCAGGATGGGCTAACCAAATTAAAGCATGAGCCTCTCACCACTATTTAACTCAATTAAATTCAAATTAAATTGCTAAAATCTATTATATAAAAAGCTCTTTAGAGATATAGATTGCACACAAAATCTGTCCTTGCACTCTGCTAAAGAAACTTACATTCTACTGGAGATACAGGAAGTCTGAAGGAATGGGGAGGGGAGAGTGGGGGGAAGAGAATCATTGTATAATAGATTTTTTTTCTTTTTTTCTTAAAATCCTTTTTTTAAGTTCCAAATTAGCATGTAGATTTTTCACTGGAGAAAGGGCATCCAGAAAGCATCTGTTACATTCTGACTTTAGAAAAGTTGTTGTTTTTTTTTTTAATTTCAGAGTTAAAAGGGACCTCAAAGGTCACTTATGACCACTCTGTACCTGATCAGAGGCAACCTATAGGACGTCACCATCAAGTAAATCTGTAAATTGAACTAGAGATGGAAATGGCAAACTATTCCAATATCTTTGCTAAGAAAATCCCAAAATAGGGACACAAAGAGTCAGGCAAGACTGACTCAACAGCAATGATATGGAAATGAAAATGGATTCATTTGGTCCTCACGACAACCTTGGGAGGCAGAGTCATTATTATACTCATTTTGCAAATGAAGAAACTGAGGCTGAGAAAGATTAAGTAACTTGCCTAGATTCAAATAGCTACTAAATAACTGAAGTAGAACTTATGACAATGTCTTGACTCCAAGGTCTATACTCTATATATTACTCGTGATCCCATGACATGGTTTCAACCAAGGCACTGGCCAATCTACTGAATAGTAAAGAGACTAAGACAGAGCCCTGAAGAATATAACTAGAAACATTCCTCCCGTTTAACATTGGTAAATGACCACTTTAGGGATTTAATCATTCTAATAGTTTCAAATCTGTCTAATCTTATTATTGTTCAGCAAATGAACTTTCCTGTCTTCCATATGCCTTTCTCTGGCCCATGAGGTTATCATGAGTGATTCTGTCAAATGCCTCACCGAATTCCAAGAATACAAGGGACACAACACAGTGACGTTCAATGATATGCAAAAGAACAGAAATGAGTGGTGACTAGAACCCAGGGGTTAGGAGCTTTGGGGACTCCACAGATAAAGATATTCCTGGATATTAGATGATTGAAATCATGCATATAGAAGAGGGAAGGACATGGACATTTCAAGAGGAAGCAGCATCTTGTCCTCCAAAGAATGACATCTGGTAAAGATCAGAGGAATTCAAGAAAAGCAGTGGTGGTTGACGACTCTCTGCTGAGGGATATTAAAGCAACTATTTGATAAACTAAGGTAAAAGATATCTGTCTTTCCAGGATGTGGTAGAGAAGCTATTGAGACATCCTCAAAATGATGACCACTATCCACTACTACTGGTATTCCTACAGAAATAAATTATCTTTCCAGAAGAAATCTAGAAAGCATTGCTCAGGATAATGAAGTTTTGCACAAGAAAACTTAAAGGTACTAGTAGGAGTTTTCAGCTCTGCCAGCAATTGAAGGTAAAATGTTTAAGAAGAAAAGTGAAGACTGAATCTACAATATGACATCTGAGAATGGAATTTAGGTTTTTGGAGCAATACTTAAAATATTGGGATGACTGTGGATGGGGTGTAACTGAGGGCCAATAAAACATTTTGTTGGGTTTTTTCCCCATGTCCTATAAGCATTTTATCAAAAAAAGCTTGAAACTGAAAATGGAGGTGGTAAGAGAACTGTCCTCATGTATCTACCATGTATCAGATATGATAGAAATAATACATAAGAAGACCAGCACAAGTAAGGCCTACTAGTTCATAGGAGACAATGGCCAGAAAAGATGCAGCTACAAAACACACATACTTAGATGTCAATATACAAATATACAAAATGTAGTCTATAAACAAGGTGAACTTAAAATAGAAACGCAAGAGTCAATTATATTTCTCACATTTCACTGAACCTTGGTAAACTGGGAATAATTTCTGGAGTATGAATTTTGAAGGGTATACTTTATTCAAGCAATAACAAAATAGATAAAAGGGACAGTAGACTACCAATGTATATTAAATAGGCTGAAGGAGCAGCTAGGTAGCATAGAGAATAGAACTGGAGGCATAGAGAATAGGCCTGGAGCCAGGAGGACCTGGGTTCACATGTGGCCTCAGTCACTTCCTAGCTGTGTGACCTTGGGCAAGTCACTTAAGTCTCATTGCCTAGACTCTGTCTTGGAACTGAAATACAGTATTGATTCTAAGATGGGAGGAAAGTGTTTAAAATTTTTTAAAAAGACAGTCATTCCAGGAACTCATGGTGGAAAGTATGATTGAAAGCATATAGTGAGAATCAGTAGAGAGACAAACAAAAGTGATATTATTAGAGAAGTATACTGTGGAGCACTTTGAAAGTAGAGGAAATAGGCAGGATATTCAGGTCCGCCATGGAGGTGTATTATAATTGTGAAGGAAATCCAGAAAGCTCCTAGAACTTGCTCTCTCTGACAAAACAGCACAGTTGATACATTCTTGAGTTGTCTCAAAATAATAGAATTATTCACAAGATACAGAAACTAACATGGTGGTTGAAGAATTAGATAATTATTCTGGACTTGATTCTGACCCATAAGGAAGAATGTTTTGCCAAAGTTGAAGAGATGGGACTCTTGGGGGAAAGTGCTCATTCTATTTTAGAATCAATAATAGTGAAGGAGAGGAAAACAAGGCAAAAATCATTATCTACCACAGATTTTGGGAACATGAATTCAAGAGTTCAAAGAAAAGATGCAAAGACCAGTGGATTAACATTCTACAAGGGAAACCTGGGGAGCTCTTAATAAGTAAATTGTGAAGACCAACCAGAAATGTTTCCACTGAGGAGGAAAAAAGGAAGCTGACTATTGAAATGATTGTGGCTACACAGGGAACTAAATTGTCAACTAGCTCAGATTTTTAAAAATATTTATGGAAAATGAGAATAAGGGCAGATAATAGAGAAAGAATTTGGCAAGGTTTTGTGAGACTTTGTCTATTTCTTCCTTCTTTTGAAGGAATCCAGAACAATATCACTCCTAAAACTATAAGTAGATTGAGGATAGAAAGGAAATATAATGATAACTAAAAGTGTTTTGGGGTGGTGAGATGGCAATTTATGTTGGAGAAAATATATATATTAAAAAATAAAAGGAATATTCACTGGTCAGTGAGAATGGGATGATAATTATCAATGATGGAGAGAAAGCAGAACTGTTCTGCTGTTATTTTCTTTTTGTTTTTTTTTTCCTTCTGGAGACAATGTTATTTGGGACTATGAAGGATGGAAGATCCAATCTTTCTATCTTTCCATCTTCAACTCTGTTTGGTTTCAACTCTACTGAACAAAATCCCCCACCCAGACTAAGTGGGCCACTAGAAAGCTCATCACTCTGCTGCTAACTTAGCCTTGGATACTCAACACTTTCCCAGTTTCCTCAGTCTCTTCTCTCCTCTGATTGGAGGGCTATATGGCTAAGGGATACTAAATTCCTCCTAAAGCTTTTCTTTACAAAGGGCAAGATCTATACTAAGTATTGGTTCCAAGGCAGAAGAGTCCTAAGAGCTTGGCAATGGGGGGTTAAGTGACTTGCCCCGAGTCACAGAGCTAGGATGTGTCTGAGGTCAAATTTGAACCCAGGATTTCCCCTCTCTAGGCCTGGTTCTCTGTCCACTGAGCCACTTAGCTGCCCTCACTCTCCATTTTCCATCTGCAGGTCTACTTGATTTGAACTCCCCCAAATAAGATATTCCCTGATATTATTCAACCCTTTCCATCTTCCTTTTTGTGTTTTATCTTCCCCCTTTTGATTGTAAGCTTCTTGAGGGCAGGAACTCTTTTTTCTTATTTGTATTCCCAGTGCTTAGCACAGTGCCTGTCACATAATAAATGCTTAATATATATTTATCAAGTTGAAGCCAATTGATTTAAAATGAGATGAAACAGGAGTATCTAACTTCTCTTAAGTTCATCACTGTGTTCAGATGTTAACAAGAGGCTGAATACCTTCTTAGAGTAATGTCAGTAAAAATCAAATTCAGAATGATTTTAGTACCTCTTAAGGTACTCTAAAAAGAAAATGGAAGATTTGAATGCTAAGCTGCCACAGATAATCTTTGAAAGACCTTGGAGAATGGGAAAGGGGACATAAGATTAAAGCTAAACCAGTGGACCACAGACTCTAGCAGGTCCTACAAATCGGAAAGTCTTTAACAGAATGTCTGTTGAGGACCAGCCTTTAGAAGTTCAGAGAGACTCCTCACCAAGTTCAGGTTTTCTCTTTAGTCATGAATTCTTTTGCTATTGTAACCCATGGGGGGAAGGCAAACCCCAAATGTCCCTAAGCTCCAGATGGCTCCTTTCTGGGTCTGAAGAAAAGATGGCAGAGAAGCTACCTTTTCCACCATGCTTTAGTAACCTTCTCACCCTCAAAATTACCTTTGCCACCATCCTCTAGCAACTTATCCATCCAGAAGATCCTTCTCCAAGGCCTGCGACTGGTTCTTTTTTCTTGGAATCTTCATTTTAAGGAGGAACCACCATCTGTGTTCACTTATTTATTCTTCTCAGACCAATTCTTTATTCTATGGGATTCTTCTCCAGGATGCTTATATGCTTTTTCTTCCTTCCTCTTTTTTAGTCTCCTTTTATATGTTGTCTTCCTTCTTTAGAATGTAAGCTTCTTTTTTTTCTTTTTTAATTTTTCTTTTGAATATTTTCCCCTAGTTACATGTTTCATGTTCTTTCCCTCTCCCCCAAGCCCCCCTAACCTCTCTTAGCCAACATACAGTCCCACTGGGTTTTACATGTATCATTGATCAAGATCTAATTCCATATTATTGATAGTTGGATTAGAGTTATCGTTTAGTGTCTACATCCCCAATAATATCCCCATCAGCCCATGTGTTCAAGCAGTTGTTTTTTCTTCTATGTTTCTCCTCCCACAGTTCTTCCTCTGAATGTGGCTAGTTTCTTTCTCATAAGTCCCTCAGCATTGCTATGGATCCTTGCATTGCTGCTAGTAGAGAAGTCCATTATGTTCGATTGTACCACAGTGTATCAGTCTCTGTGTACAATGTTCTCTTGATTCTGCTCCTTTCATTCTGCACCAATTCCTGGAGGTCATTCCAGTTCATATGGAATTCCTCCAGTTCTTTATTCCTTTGAGCACAATAGTATTCCATCACCAACAGATACCACAATTTGATCAGCCATTCCCCAATCGAAGGACATTCTCTCATTTTCCAAATTTTTGCCACCACAAAGAGAGTGGCTATAAATATTTTTGTACAAGTCTTTTTCCTTATGATCTCTTTGGGGTATCAACCCAGCAGTGGTATGGCTGGATCAAAGGGCAAGCAATTTTTTAGCGCTCTTTGGGCATAGTTCCAAATTGCCATCCAGAATGGTTGGATCAATTCACACCTCCACCAACAATGCATTAATGTTCCACTTCCCCTCCAACATTCACTACTCTCCCCTACAGTCATTTTAGCCAATCTGCTAGGTGTGAGGTGGTACCTCATAGTTGTTTTGATTTGCATTTCTCTAATTATTAAAGATTTAGAGCATTTTTATGTGCTTATTGATATTTTTTATTTCTTTATCTGAAAATTACCTATTTATGTCCCTTGCCCATTTATCAATTGGGGAATGGCTTGATTTTTTGTACAATTGATTTAGCTCCTTACAAATTTGAGTAATTAGCCCTTTGTCAGAGGTTTTTGTTATAAAGATTTTTTTTCCCAATTTGTTGCTTCCATTCTAATTTTGGCACATTGGTTTTGTTTGTACAAAACCTTTTTTATTTTAATGTAGTCAAAATTATTTATTTTACATTTTGTGATTTTTTTTCTAACTCTTGCTTGGTTTTAAAATCTTTCCCTTCCCATAGATCTGACAAGTATGCTATTCTGTGCTCACCCAATTTACCTATACTTTCCTTCTTTATATTCAAGTCATTCACCCATTCTGAGTTTATCTTGGTATAGGGTGGGAGATGTTGATCTAGGCCCAATCTCCCCCATATTGTTTTCCAATTTTCCCAGCAGTTTTTGTCAAATAGTGGGTTTTTGTCCCCAAAGTTGGGTTCTTTGGGTTTATCAAAGACTGTCTTGCTGAGGTCACTTACTCCTAGACTAGAATGTAGGCTTCTTGAGGGCAAGAACTGTCTTTTTATTTTTATTTACATCCCTAGCACTTAGCATATAAGCTTTTAAAATGCTTGTTGACTTATCTATATCCGGAATAGTGGATTTAGGGCTAAATATCTCATTTAGGAAGGAAGTTTACAAACTAAAGAGTGCCCAAAGGAGAACAGTGAGGGTGGTAAGGGAAATGGAGGTCATGTCAGGTGAGGATTGTCAGGTGAAAGAACTGGGGGTGTTTAACTGGAACAGAAGGGAGGGAAAGGGTACAGTACTGGACCAACATGATCAATTTCTTGATGTATTAGAAGTGCTACCATAAGAAAAAAAAAAGATCAAACTTGTTCTACCTAAACCCAGAGATTAAAGTTCATAACAATGAGTAGAGACAAATTTAGGCTCAATATGAGGAGAAACTTCCAAATAATAAGCATTGTCCCAAAGCTGGAAAGCCTGTTAAAGGAGACAGTAAGCTCCCCTTCAGTGGATATTTTCAAGCAGAAGCTTAATAGCAGAAATGTTATAGAAGGGTTTCTAGGGGGGATCTAGATGACTTAATAGAAAGACAACCAGACCTGAAGTCAGGAGGACCTGGGTTCACATAGCCTCAGACACTTCCTAGCTGTGTGACCCTGGGCAAATCACTTAACCCTCATTGCTTAGCCTCTGTCTTGGAACTAATATACAATATCGATTCTAAGAAGGAAGGGTAAGGGTTTTAAAAAAAGGAAGAAGAAAGCCTAATTTTTTGGTACAGATTGGACTACTTGGCCTCTGTCTTCCTTTCTATCTTTCAAATGTGTGATTGATTTAAAGATGATATAGAAAATGGCTCAACAAGACTAGGAGCCTGAGGCAGATTAGCATAACAGGAAAAGGCCCAATTGCCCTAAGGCCTCTAGATTTGAGGGGGCCCCAAAGCCCCGTTTTGCATTGCAAATTGCTTTATAAATAATGACTCCTCATTGGAGGGGCCTCTTGTGACTCTTGCTCCAGGTCCCCTCCTCTCCTCACCAACCCTATTCTTAATCTGAATCTGTATAAACTAATAGCCTAACACTGAACATAAAAGATTATCAGACATGCCTGCAGGTCAGCCCCCTCCAGTCAAGATTCTTTCTGAGAGCCAAGAGAGGCAATTTAAGGGAGAATAAGATTGTCATATGACCGTCAACCTCAAAAGGTCAGAGATGTCCTGAAACTATGCTAGTTTGGCTTAGGGACCCATTTAGGCTGTTTCAGTCAGGAATTTATCTCCCCAAATCCTTTTTGTGGACTTTAATGGATGGAATCATAGAAGCTTAGCATTAGGAGGGAACTCAAAGGTCACTCTATAAGTAGAATTTGGAAGATTTCCCTGTAAAGTAACAGCCTGGTAAGATAGGAGACAACCACACACCTGAACTCCAGACCACCCAGTGTGCCTGCTCTCTGGACCACAGGGGCACAAGACATCCCTTTCTTCTCCCTTAATTCACTTTATGGGCTTTTCCAAAAGAGCTTTATTAGTAGGCAAGGTAAACAGATAAAATTAAACAGACTGCCCAGTTCAGAATTGATGAGTTTATAGGTCAGAGGGTCCTAGATTTAGAGCAAGAAGGACCTTAGAGGTTATCCAGTCCAACCCACTTCATTTTATAAATAAGAAAACTGAGTCCCAGAGAGATAAAGTCACTCACTCAAAGTCACACAGGCAGAAAATGGTAGATCTGAGATCTGAATCTAAGTAATAATGGAAGTCACCCTAAAATAGCCATAATCTAGCCATAGATATTGACTATTAACTGACATAAAACCCCATTGTTATGTAACCCCAACCAATCCTATCTCAGCCATACTTCATCATTATGAGTATTTTACTCCCCAGTGAACTTTCCTCCCAGCACCTCCCTACTACATCTTATAAGTAGCTAGAAATGTTGGGTACAAGATTGGCAAAACATACTCAGGGCAGCAAGTAACAGAAAACAAATCTTAAATCAACTGCTTAAATCAAATTCATTTTGAGGGGGAGGAGAGAACCTATTATACCATCTCCATAAGGTAGGGGTGAGTAGTAAGAAAGACCCCCAAACTCCTGCTGGGGAGGATTGGAGGGAATGAAAAGCAGGGCCAGGACCATTAGCTCATCTGGTTAAAAAAAAATGAAATACACCAACTAATAATTCTTGCTAACTGAGCATTAGACTCAATTGTTTCTTTGCTGTTAAATAAATGTAAGCACTGTCAGCAACCTTTCAATTTCAATGCTCTAGAATGAAGTCCCAGTGGTCCTGCCCTAGTTACAACCCTATTCTAAACTACTATCTAGACTTGGTTTCACCATGTGACCAGCTGTCACAAATCTGGGGGACAGACCTAGACATAACTGCCTCCTATCAGCATCCAAAATGGATTACCTTTTTCAAAAAACCTAATAACTTCAGATTTATTCTGTATTTTCCTGTCTCCCTACCTTCTCGTACATAGACCATTCCCCCAAAACCTGGAATACACGCCATGATCTCCTCCCCCTTGGGGAGTCAAAATCTTTCCCTTCCTTCAAGGCTTAGTGAAAGCCTCACCTCCTTCCTAAAACTTTCCCTAGACCACCTCCTAGCTAAAGGTGATCTTTCCCTCTTCTCATTTTCCTAGGACACTTTCTTTCAGCTTCTTCTTTGCCCCCTTTGTTACATAATTTCTAACCACAGGAAAGCAAATGATAAATAAAGTCTCCAAGCCATAAAGAAATAGGTTTATTGGGAGAGGTTCAATCTCCCAATAAAGCCGGACTTCTGGTCAAGACCAAAAGACCCCAGTCATTGTGAGAGACCTTCCTTTATACTCCGAGAATATCATAATTTATATGCCAGTCCAGAAATAATTCAGGACAGTGATAAAAATAGAGAGGCATAGATTGGTTGAAGTAATCAGGAAATACTTCTTATTGGCAGAAGAAATCACTTGATAGACAAGGGGAGCCTGAACCCTACTTTCTAAGCCTGATGATGTCAAGGATGATGTATCCTAAAATAACCAGGGTAGGGAGGAGGTTCCAGGCCCCAAAAGGGGACAAAAGCCTAATGATGTCTACTATGGTGTACACAAAGGTGAAGGGGTGTCACCAGGCTTCTAACCCAGGCCAAAGCCTCTCTGCTAATGAAGTCACAAGTTCAAGACCATGATTGCTGAGGGTGCATGATAGAGCAATTTTAAGGCTAAGGCTAAAACTGGGGTCTATGTTAGCAATGATTAACTATATTCAAGCAGTTATCTTACTTTAAAACTTACACTAAAATAATCATAAAAAGCCTATTAAAATCATCAGTTAGGCTAACATTAGTTACCTATCTTAGAATTACATTTTAGGATTAACTTGATCCTACTGCTAACATTAAAATTTAATCCTCATATAAGTGGGTAGAGGATTTTTCACTCACACCTTCATGTGCTACTTTTTTTTTTATCATACTTGCCTGGAAATGAGACCAATACCCCCCTCCCCCACCATTAAACACTAAACTCCCTGAGATCAGGGACTGTGTCTTGTGCTTTGGTATCCATTCTTCTAGCATGGCTCCTTATCCATAATAAGCAGTTAATGTTTGTTGAATTGAGATGCTGAAATGTTGAATGTAGATCTTGGCTGATTTGCAGAGCAAAAAAGATTAATAAGTACCGTCTCTACTAACATTTCTCAAACGTCCTGGCCCAAATATCATCTCTTCCTACTCATCTCCTTCCAGGAAGAAGGAAAATCAGCCTCCCACATGGTTTCCTGAGCCCCCTTTCCAAATGTCAGCATCCTGGGAGAGCCACATAAAGACACTGCCACAGCATAAAAAATTGGGTATACTAGCAATGCAACCACATTAATAAAAGAATAAGCATTTATTAAGCACCTACTATTTGCCAGGCATTGTATTAGATACTAGGCACACAAAGCCCAAAATGAAACATCATTTCTGAATACCCGACATTCATTTGGGAATGAAAACAACTGAAACTACTACAGGGTACCAATGTAACAGCCATTCTATTACTACTGACAGTCAGTTTTGTTCTTTCTTTGTCTTAAATTCCCTTTCACTAGCTTCCCCTATTAGATGTCCACAGGAGCAGTACAATATAATTTATCTATAAACTGTTTGTTGATATTCCTTACTGATTCCCAGCTTTCCCTCTGCCCCCAACCACATGATCCTGGTATTGCCCTCTTGTGGTGGATCTACATATGTGATTGTTGTGCCATTCTTGGTGTTTTAAAGAACTGGGGGGGGGGGGGGAGGGTACCAGTGGACTCGGGGTGTAAGCATCCGAGGATTGCCAGAGCTGACGGTTACATGTGTAATTCAAGGTTTGAACCAAAGCCTTGAAGACGAGCAAGGATGGGTACAAGGGAGGGATGTACAGTTGGCCCTCTGGCATTCGGCACTTGGTAGGCAACTGGCCAAATTGTCTCCCCCCTCCTAGCGTCTCATCAGACTTCCACTCTCCACACCTCTCCATCTGCCAGTGCCCACTGTTCCATCACCCCGAAGGCACAGACCATTCCTGCTGAGCATTGGATTCCTCCTGCTCCCCTCTCACACCCAAACCCACTGGCTGCCCTCAGTCAGCCTGGAGGCAGAGGGAGGGAAACAATGATCTGGGCGAAGAGTTCAGGCAAGATCACATTTATCTAACAAGCTTCCAAATGAAAACTAGCATTTGGACTTATTGCATTCGGTCTCCAAATTTGATTACATTTCTCTACAGCTGTAAATCTGCCTCCCTTTCTGCCACATTATTATTAAAGCCAGGATTGAATTGGTGGAGTGATACGTAAAATTTCCATCCTGGCTTTGACATTCCAGGAAGTTAAAAACCAATTACAGTGTGCTTTGCCTCAGGACCGAATGAATCATTGAACACAGCCACTTCACCCAGAGTCGCTGAGGCTGGAGCAGAAACACGGGGAGGATATTAAGCAGAGAATCAAAGGTCAATTAAAGTAAAACTGAGTCTATTCCATTTTTAATATTTTGCTTACATTCTCGTTCTGTCCCCAGAAATGAGAAGGAGAAATAAACTTGCTCTCTTATTTATTTGAGGGCAATAAATCTGCGTGGAAGTTTGTTTTAGAAACTAAAATGAAATGTTCCCATCAGAGAACTCCAAGACCAGTGACCTGTGGGAATGCCAGCTTAATGGAAATAGGGACCTGATGGAGAGCGGCAAGCACTCTCTTTTACCACCACAGTAGGATTAGATAGAAATTTTCCTCTGGAGGTCCGTGTAGTTTATGTATAACACGTACACATCCTTCTATGGAGGAGCATGTTTGTATGTGTATATTATACATATTATATACATATAATCTGCGCAATTATATGAACAGGCAAGCATCCGTGTGCAAATATCAAACAAAGCTTGTTTGTGTATATTCCTGTCTATATGCAGACATGTATATTGTGATTGTGAATGTGTACTCATTTATGTGTATGTTTTAATAATGCCTATGTGGCCAGGTCTAGAGTTAGGAGGTCCTGGGTTCAAATATGACATCAGATACTGCCTAGCTGTGTGACCTTGGGCAAGTCACTTAACCCCCTTTGCCCAATCTTTACTGCTCTTCTGCCTTAGAACCAATACATAGTATTGATTATAAGATGAAAGTTAAGGGTTAAAAATAATAATAATGATGCACATGGGTATTATATAGATGTACTCATGTGTATATGTGTGATTACATGTAGATATGTTTTAAACTAGGAACTTAAGTCCTATGGAAGGATTATCATACAGCAATACACTTTGATCCATTGTGAAGCAATAGATGGCGCTGTGGATAGAGAACTAGACTATGACTCTGGAAAACCTGAGTTCAAATCCAGTCTCAGATACTTACTAGCTGGATGTCCCTGAGCAAATCATTAAACCTCTCTTTGCCTTCATTTCTTCTAGGGGCAGCTAGGTGGCTCAGTGGACAGAGAGTCAGGTCTGGAAATGGGAGGTCTTGGGTTCAAATCTGGCTGTGGGACTCTGGCCACATCACTTAATCTTAATTGCCCAGCCCTTACTTTTCTCCTTCTTTAGTAGATACCTGGAATCAAAACTTGGTAACAATTCTTTTTTTTATGATGTGAAAATTTTATTTAATCAATTAATTTAGAATTTTTTTTTCATGGTTACATGATTCATGTTCTTTCCATCCCCTCCAGCCACCCCCCTCCCGTAGCCAATGCGCAATTCCACTGGGTTTTACAACTTGGTAACAATTCTAAGATAGAAGGTAAGGGTTATTTTAAAAAACAAAACACAGCATCTATCCAGAAGGGTTGTGGTGATGATTAAATGAGAAAAAAATGTGTAAAGTTCTTAGCACAGTACCTGGCACAGAGTTGATATTATATAAATACTTTTTTCTGGCTCCTCCCCCTTCTCCATGATCTCATCAATGTAGCTATTATTTCCTCTAACTTTATCGATCTCAGTTTGTCCAAGTCTGCCTATCTTGTCTATCTACAGCTTCTTCACACCTTTTCCATAGGAAGCCCAACCAACATGCTGAAGATCTCCAGTTTTATTGGCATCATTAGTATTACCATCATCACAAGCATTTATATGGCATTTTAAGTTCTGGAAGGCACTTTACAAATATTATTTCATTTTATCTTTACAAAAACCCTGAAGTAAGTGCCTTTATTACTCTTGTTTTATAGATGAATAACCTGAGGCTTGGTGATTTAAACTATAGTTAGGATTGGGAGGTAGGATTTGAACAGGCCTTTCTGATTCTAAAGCCTATCCACCATGAGCCTATGGGCAATCCATCAGGCATCCCTCACTCTTATTATACAACCATGCCATCTTTTCCCCCCACTCAGTCATTTCTCAGACATCCTTCATACCCCTTTTCTCCTACTAAATTTCTTACTTGTATCATATTTTTTGAACCTCAAAACATTGAGTAGATTGCAATTGATTCACTCTTTCCAAAACCCTAGAATCATGTCTATAGTAGATTGCAATAGACCAAAAAAAACAACAAATATTTACTAAATATGGGCAGAACACTGGGGAAACGAGAAAGATTCTAGCAGACAGAAGGTGCCTCTGCAATCACTGAGTCTAAATCAACTTGTTTGTTCGGTTGTTTTTCAATTATATCTGACTCTTCGTGATCCCACTTGGGGTTTTCTTGGCAAAGATATTGGAGTGGTTTGCCATTTCCTTCTCCAATTCATTTGACAGGTGAAGAAACTGAGGTAAACAGGGTTAAGTGACTTTTCCTAGGATCACACAGCTAGTAAGTAACTGAGGCCAGAGACAATGAGTCTTCCTGACTCCAGGCCTGGCATTCTATCCACTCTACCACCTACCTTCCTGAGTCCGTATCATACCTGGGTGGAAATGCCCTCTTCAATATCATTCAGCCTCCACTTGAAGACATCTACTGATAAGAAGTTCCAAGACCCCAAAGTAGCCCATTGCCCATCAACATGGCTTTCATCATTAAGAAGGCTTTTAATATGTTGAGCCTAAATCTGCCTTTATGCAACTTTAACTCATTTTTTTTATTCTTACTCTTCTCAGGTCAGCTAGAGGAGAACCAATGTAGGTGCACAGAGAATTCATTGACCAACTCAAGCATTAAAAAGATATAGACAGAAGAGGGAAATAAGGTCAGATAACTGAGAAGAAAGAGAAGAAGGACCATGGGCCTGTTATAAGAGTGTCAGGGGTGTTAAAGCTCAAAATGGGCTCTTGAGGTGAGAATCTGAATTGTAAGTGACCCAGAAAGCCCTTCAAATTATTAAAGACAGATATAGCGGCCTTCCCCTCACCCCACCCTGCACCAAGGTTTTCTTTTCTCTAGACGATACATTCCCATCTCCTCCAAACAATCATTGGATGGCATGGCTCCATGTACCTTCACCATTTGGGCCACTCTCCTCAGAGTACCCTTCCACTTAGCACCATCAGCATGAATATTTTGATGGATCAGTGATCTCTTTCATCAGTGTATGTGTATGCCTTTCACTGGTGCAAAATGAAACCCTTCCACCTCATCTGATCCAATCCAATTGGTTCATGTCATTCTATAAATCCTGATTAGAGATATACCTTGCGTACTGGAGGCCTTCCTCTGATTCTTTCGTATTTCACAGATCTAAGGTTGTCCATCTGCTATCCCTCACTCAGACCCAGAGGAACCAGCCAACTTTTTTTTTTCAATAAAACACATCACTTATACAGCTTTAACGCCACTTCTTACAAACAAGTTATTGGTAAATATTTCAGCTTGCTTATGTCCGCTATTTTTCTTCCTGTTTTCCTCTGGGTTGCCTATAATCCTGACTCTGATGACACTGTGGTGATTCATGTCTTCTATGTCAATGGCCTTCTCATACTGAAGATGTCTCCATCCCTGTGGTCCTCCCTCTGATTTGTGAGATCTCGGGCAGCACCATTATTTCAAGAAAAGCAGACCAGAAAAGGGCAGCTGGGTGGCACAGTGAATAAAGCACCAGTCAAGTGCTGGAGTCAAGAGGACCTGGGTTCAAATTTGACCTCAGACACCTCCTAGCTATGTTACTCTGAGCAAGGATTTTAACTCCATTTGCCTAGCCCTTGCCTTGCCCTTCTATCTTAGAGTTGTTACTAAGGCAGAGAAAAAGAGGAAGGAAGGAATGAACCAACAAACCAATGAACAAACAGCAGATCAGACAATCCAAACTCACTTCTCTCTCAGATCTACTTCTGTCCCTCTATACTTTTCCATCTTGCCCTTCTATAGCTACTCCCACTTTCTAGCTATCTTTTATGTGTTGTCTTTTCTTACTAGTTGTTAAACTTCTTGTCAGACTTGAAGGTAAAGGCTATCTTTTTTTATTTATATTTGTAACACCAACTCTTAACAAATGTCTGACATTTAATAACCCTTATTAAATAATTGATCTAACATGGTATTATAGCATCAGTAGAAGTAAAAAAAAAAAGTGGGCTCTTGCAACAACTAACATCTTGGGAACACTGAAAACATTGCACAGTTGCTCAAATGTGATTCAAAGTGAGCTCTTCCTATTCAGTTTTGGAACAAGGTAGCTGAAAAACTAAAACAACAACTTTGTGTGTGTGAGAGAGAGAGAGAGAGAGAGAGAGAGAGAGACAGACAGACAGACAGACAGACAGACAGACAGACAGACAGAGAAAACAGATAGACTGGTAGACTCAATATTGTTCCTCTTCCAACTACGTATTTGGGCATTTATCATTTTTCATCCACTTTATAGTTTCGACTTGGATGGCTAAACTGACCTCTGCAAGTGATCATAGATCTCAATGAGAAAAATTTTAGTCTCCCAGTCTCAATTTTGTGAGTGATTTTTAAGTCTAAAAAAATGACTTGATATCCCTCCTCTTTCAATTTTATCTTATTAGATTCAGCTTTTCAATCATGTAGTCTTTTTTTCAATTCCAATTCCACTGACCGATATATTAGCTATCCCTCCCAGTTTCATGCCACCTCCAAATTGTAATGCATGTTATTTATGTCCTTTATCTAAGGTATTGATATAAATGTTGAACAGAATAATGACAAGGTCTGAGCCGTGGGGAACCTGACTGAAGACCTCCTTCTATTTGACAACGATCGTAATTATCAATCTTTGGGCCCATTCATTCAACAAATTCTAAATTTACCTAGCTTTACTATCATTTAATCCATTCTTTCTACACTCTGTGTTCAAAAACATTATTGTGAGAGACTTTCTCAAATGCCTTGCTGAAGTCTAGGTATACCTACTAAATTAGCCGCTGTGTCAAAAACAAAATGAGATTAGTCTGACATGATTTGTTCTTGATGAAGTGATGCTGGCTCTTAGTAATCACTGTTTCCCTTCCTATACCCACAAATGTGTTTTCAAACCATCCCTTATATAATAGTCTCTAGAATTTTTTGCTGGTTATTTTCCAATCTCTGGCTCTGCAACATTTCTCCCTTTCTCCATGATATTTCAAAATTCACTGAAAGTTGCTTAGCAATCAAATCCACAAGATCTTTCTTGTTGTGCCCTAGGTATTTCTCCTCGTATTTTTAAAATATAGTTCATCTGAGCTTAGTGACCTAAAGGCAGCTACGTGTTCTCTTACCATCCCCTCATTTATGGGGGTTTCAATTTTCTACCAAATGTTTTTGTTTTATACTTCCCAGTCTGAAAGCCAATCTCTTTAGTAGATAAGGCAGCAGAAAATTAAAAGATGAGTGGTTCTATCTCCTCTCCAATCATCAATTCCTTCTGTCCATCCTGATTGGCATTCTGATTCCTTTCTGGATCCTGCTCCCTAATCCCAATATTTTTTTGTTCTTTGTGTAGCTGACAAGCTCATCTAAGCCTTAACATTCCAGACACTTCTTATAAGCCTGAGCCACTCTTTCCTATTTATCGTCAGTCACCTAACCTTATTTCCTTCTGTACATATCTTCTTTTTAATACCTAAATTGCTTGACGAATTCTTGGTGCATTTTCCCTGATCTTTAAACCATTCCTTTGCACCACAACAAAATTTCATTCCTGAGAAGCTCCCATTCCTTCTGGCCTGATTTCCCTAACAGAATTTTGAGCATGGGATCCTATACTCACTTCTTTAACCTTTGAAACTTACTCACAAAAAATCTAGGGCACATGTCTGGCTTTCCTCTCCTTATTTATCACATTCTCTAAGATTATAGGGTCATAGGGAAAGGACCTTAGAGGTCAAAGTACAGCACCCAATCCAAGACAACACAGTCACATTCTTCAAAGGTTAAAGTCCTTTCTAAGATGTACACAACCAGTTCCTCCTTGTTGGTCAGAATCAGATCCAAAATAAGAGTTCTCCTCCTTTCCTCTGCTGCCTTTTGAAGGATGAAATTACTAGTTTTCAGTATAAAAATTATAGCACATGAACTAAGGAATCTAACTGTGTGTCTCTTCCTCCTTCTGCTAATGACTGCTCTGCCTTCAGTAACTAATGCAAGAGCTGGCAGAATTAGAGATCAGAGCCCAACCTGCCCAGACTATACTCTGCCTAGACTAATAAAACTGAAGGAAAGAGACTAATATGAATATTATTATCATGTGCACTTTAAAGATGGAGAATAAGCTTCAAGAGGTCAGTTTATTGGCCCAAGATCACATAGCTAGGGAAGTAGCCAGGTGTGTCTTGACTATCCCCAACTCCAGGTTGGATTTAGTACTTAAACAGCTCTACACTGTGTTTCTGGCATAAAAAGGACAATGTTCCAACTGAAAAGAAGAGTTGAGGAGATTTTGGTAGAGACTGTTGCCTGGTAGGGGGCAGCTAGGTGACTCAGTGGATAAAGCACAGGACCTAGAGTCAGGAAGTCTTGAGTTCAGGGGGCAGCTGGGTAGCTAGTGGATTGAAAGCCAGGCCTAGAGACAGGAGGTCCTAAGTTCAAATCTGGCCTCAGACACTTCCCAGCCATGTGACCCTGGGCAAGTCACTTGACCCCCATTGCCTAAACCTTATCACTCTTCTGCCTTGGAGTCAATATTGACTCCAAGACGGAAGGTAAGGGTTTAAAAAAAAAAAAAAAGACTTGAGTTCAAATCCAACCTCAGCCATTTACTAGTTGTATGACCTTGGGCAAGTCATTTACCCTATTTGTTTCAGTTTCCTCATCTGCAAAATGAGCTAGAAAAGAAAATGGCAAACCGCTCCAGTATCTTTGCCAAGAAAACCCCAAACAGGGTCATGAAGAGTCAGACAGGACCAAAATGACTAAATAGCAACAATTGACTGGTAAAACCTGGAGGTAATTCTACCTGAACCAAAAGTAGACAAGACTGACAGAAACCCGATATGGACAAATACTATTCCTTTAGGAACAAGAAAATTTCCCAAGGCAGAAATAAATAGAAAGGATAAAGAAGACAAACCTCTTGAGAAGGTGGAAAAAGATGAACTTGAATTGGAAAGGGACTGAATTGTGGAGACTGAGAAGAATCCTCTAAGCAAAAATGTACTCTCAGAAAGAGACTTGATTTATTTATTTTTCAAACCTTTGCCTTCTGTCTTACAGTTCTAAGATAGAAGAGCAGCAAGCATTAGGCAATCGGGGTTAAGTGACTTGCTCAGAGTCACACATCCAGGAAGGGTCTAAGGCCAAATTTTGCCTTATTCCAGACGTGCCTCTATATCAGGGGTCAGCAACCTTTTTGGCCGTGTGAGCCATAAACGCCACATTTTTTAAAATGTAATTTCGTGAGAAATGCTCACAGTGCACGCTCCTATAACAGCACCTGAAAAAAAATGGACTTTATGGCTCCTGCAGAAAGAACCATATCTGGCCCTCAAAAGAACCAGATATGGCTCGAGAGCCATACGTTGCCGACCCCTGCTCTATATCCAATGAGCTACCTAACTTCCCTTAGGAGACTTGATTTCAAAAACTGGCAAAGCTCTTTCTTCCTGCCACTGTATGCTCTGGGAAGAGTCTATGTTCAAGCCCTCCTCCTCCTAGGAGATCCTAGGAGGGAAGGAACTCATTCTCTCCTTTAGACGTTCCAGTGTAAAAATGGGTTGGGGTCACTGTCTCACTTCTGGGAAAAGAGAGCATATAATTTAGAGGTCTAAAGGTCCTCAGAGATGGTAGTGATACAGGAGCCAGAGCAAGGAGCCCAAGGTGCCCAAAGTCACCAAGACAAAGGCTTCCAAGATGGAAACGGCTTAAGAGGACCAGGTGCCTCGGCCAGGATTATCATCACCAGGGTTGAAAAAGGCTAGGATCCAGAGCTGACACATCGATCCATGCCTTCCAAAACATTCATTTCAAATCCAGGGAAAAAGACTATTCAGTGAACCCCCTCTTAGAACTCCAAACACCTCCTGGGGCGGGTGATTTTCACATGTGCAAATGTCCTGGATGCAAAGCGGGGTACCATCCCCAGCCCTCAGAAGGACAGATCCCCTTTAAAAAAAAAAAAAAGGTTCTTTCATCTCTACTTTCCACGGCTCTCATTTCAGTTAGCCCCAATCAGAACTCGGCTGACTTTTAAGTGTCAAATATAGTAATGTATGCAAATTGCTTTGTAACTGTAAAATGTTATATAAGTGGCAGCTATTATTATTATTATTGGTTTCTGTCTAGGAAAGTCAGGACTACAATCCTCTGGCCAGATTCCTAAGCTGCTGTCATTAAAGTACCTTAAAAACCTCATTAAGTTTTCTGTTTAAATGATGTTGTTGTTTTTTTATTTTTAAGTGATGTTATGACATAAGCATGGATTTCTAGCCAGAAGGCTGTCTATATCAAAAAGCAGGTGTATCTGATCCTGTGTGGGAGCTGGTTGCTAGGGGCAACCTTCCCCAAAAAGGAATACTTTTGTATTGATATTAACCAGTAAACAGCCTAGCTAACAGCTAGATTCCAATTGGGAGGGGGAAGGTTTCTCTCTCCTTTGAAAGAGGAAAATTATTCCCTTCTGATGGGGAAAAGACAGTCACAAGAGGTCAGATTATCAACAAAGACACATCTGGGAGACTGTCATTGTTGTCTTTTCCATAAATCAAGTTACTGCCCTGTGCCATAAGCTGCTCTGTTGCAGAGGGAAGAAAGCAAACTGAGTTTGGAGTCAGAAGTCCTGAATCTTGCATCTCCAACTTACTATCTGTTTGGAGTCAGGTCACATTGCTGGGAGCTCTGTCTATCTTACTATATAATTCGAATAGATTTGTTCCCAAGCAAAGAAATTAATAAATGCACAAGCATATGCACACACACAAGTGCATGTTCCTACACATATTCATGTATCTGTTATCTTTGTGTCAACCTGGCACAGGTTGGACTAATGGCCTCTGAAGCACCTTACAACTCTTAGACTGTGACACAGAGTCTAGGTACACATTAAGGGAAATTCAAATTGCCTTTTCCCACATAATCTTAGAACTTACTAAATGACACAAGCTACTGTTTTGTCACCAGTTCCCCTTCCAAGCACATTGTCCACAAGGCTCAAAGGATGTGTACAGGTTTATCTGCATGTTAAGAAAAATTAATAGAACCTATATTAGAGCCCAGGGGAATAACAGTAAATACTGGTAAATAACCTCTGCCTAGAGAGCTATATAATCTCAGATACATCCTATGAATAAAGCTTCCAACAAAAGCCAAAGCTTCCAGTGGGGCTCTTGGGCAATTGTCTCCTATTGAAGCTTTCAGGGTCTTTTCTCAAGTGGTGTCTTGTTCTCCACATCATTCCACTTGTAATTCTCCTCAACTGCCAAGAAAATAGCATTCTCTTCATTTGTCTTTCAACTGCTATAATCTATTTTATCTCTTCCCTATGAAACTGTTTGTTGTCCTCTCAGAAGAGTCTTGGTATGTAAATGTGAGTTATTATTAGAAGGATCATTATTATTAAGCCAGGCAAGTTGCCTTGTGGCCAAAGCTTTTCCTCAGAGGCAGGAAATGCTTCCAGAGCTTCTTTGTCTGGACTGAAGACTCCAAGCACTCAATTCTGAAATTCTCCCTTCTGATTCAGTTGCAGAATTCTTCACTTACGGAAATGAGCCTAGCATTTACTTAGGAGCACCTCAACTGTGATTCAGTCTTCACTGGCCTAATGGCAACTCTACAGGATTCTTCATTTCTGAAACCTCTCAGCAGGGAATCACAAATAAAAGGTTAGGCCAAAGAAATCACAAAATCTCAAGTGAATCCTCACAAAATTTGGAATGGAAAATAGGTTAGGACAACTAAGTATGACCTCCATATTCCCATATCCCTCTATACTTACATAACACGTGTTGATATAACTTTTTGGTTCATGTTCCCACTCAGGGTTTCTTTTAATATGTCTAGGTCTTGTCAGAATAAGAATCTTTAGTTCATATGAAAGCACTAAAGTTAACAATATATACAAGATATAAGGACAACCTTTATTTTATCACACAGAAATGAAAAATGCAAAGTACTGTTTGTAGCCCATACATTTTCAAGATAACTCTTTTTCCCTATAGTAAGTTCCACAAGATGGCCCTAGTGCTATCTTGGAGTTGAGACTCTTCCATGAGAGAACTTCACTTGTTTCTAAAGAGATGATTACACATCATGATGTGATTACCACCTCCCCAGCCTGGGGTTGATAATCCCTCTAAAGGGAAAAGTCTTGGAGGTAGTAAAAGAGTCAACATCCTTCTTACTGGAGTGTTAGGCCTAGATAACTCACTGCAGTAGTCCAGCCAAAGGTCTAGTTTACTGAATTCTATTCTTTGTTGTTCATTTAGCTTCTGGATCCACATTGATTCTTATCTTTTCTTCTTATGGCCTGGTTCAAGACCTTCAGTAGAATCCTTTCTCTTCTCCCCTGGAAGTTTGGTCTAGGAGTTCTTGCTGCTCCACCACTGTCTGGACCAATTGGCACCTTTGAGTTCATACATTTCCTTCTCCGGTGATTCCATTGTTCCCCACTTCAAGTGGGGAACTTGGGTGCTCTAACACTGTCAAAGTTTCTTTGCTAATCAGCATTGAGGTTGGGCCTATAAGTGATCACTATACTTCCAACTTGAGTGAGTTAGGGAGGCCTATTTTTTTTTTAAATACAGGAATACAGAAAAAAAAAAGCTGTGATTTCTTCAGCTTGGAGAATTATAGTATGAAAATTTTCTCTCCATCAAGACTCATATCAATGACAGTATAAGCTTTAGGGCTCATCAGATCATAGACTGACGACTGGAAAGTACTTTACTTTAGAGGCCATCTAGTACAGTCACTTCATTTTACAAATAAAAAAAAATGAGTCTGAGAAAGGTTAAGTGATTTGCATAAGGTCAATACAGATAGAAGACATCAAAGGCAACCTGAGTCTTGTAACCCTTCTTCCTAATTCCAAGATATGTATCCACTAGGCAACACCAGCTTTCAAAACAAGACTAATAGTGTTACCAATAATAATAATGCACATTTATGAATTACTTTGTTTACAAAAAAGTATCCTCATAAATAAGTCAGATGGGTATTCTTAACCCCCTTTGTATCAATAAGGAAACCAAGATTCAGGAAGGCCATGGAATTATATGATCATATATGTAGACATGAAAGGAACTTTTAGGGCCATCTAGGGTTTAGATGAGATCATATTAATACTATTATTAGATAATATAATTATTAGATTATATAATTATTAAATAATAATAATATTAAAGATGAGGAAAGTGATCAGAGAGACTAAATCACTCACCAGTGTCAGTAAATAGCAGGAATGGTATTTGAACCTCAGTTCTCTGAGTTCAAATCCAGCATACAATTAGTAATTGTATTAGAACCAGGATTCAAACCCAAATCTCTTGACATCAAGTCTAGGATTTTCACCATGTCCATAGTCCCTTCAAAAGAAAAAATTTAACTAGAAGGTGATTTCCTTTGCTGTCTCCCTTAGGATGTCTCTGAACCTGACCTAATATAGGTTTAAACCCTGTAGCTAGGGTAGGGATAAGCTGACAAAAGAGGACAAATGTGTTCATACTTGGACTTCTGGGAAGATACAGAGTCAGACTCCAGGGATCTAGAAGGGTCTTTGGCTCAGGACTCTCTATAGCTCTAGCACTTAGCCAATATTCCTCTACTTTGTGTGGCTAAAAGGAAATGGATATCTCCTTCTTCTTCATTTTACATGTCAGAAAATCCCAAATGTCACTGTGTCCCCTTAGGGACATGAAGGCCTATAGTTGAAAACAGCAAAAGGATGAGATGGGGGAGCAATGCAGGCCCACAAATGCCACCCCACCCCCTTTGACAGTAGTAAAGAATGCCTCCCATGTACACCCATTAATTCACTTTAAAGGTTTGTGTCAAGGGAAAACTTCAAATTATATTCACACAGCATCTGACTTTGGCAGTAAAACTGGGCAGTAGCTTGTCCTTGAAACCAAAATCTCTAGGTTCCTGAGGCTCCCAAGGACCAACAGTAAATGTGACTGGGCTCAGAGTCACCGATATGGCCTTTCCCTTTCCCTCATGAGCACTGCCCTTTCCATCTTCAGGGCCTGGTCCCCTCCCTTTCTTCCAGCACTCTCCCTCCTTCCTTCTGTCCCTTGATTATGCCTGCCTGAGAAAACTCAGATGCCTTCATTTGCAGGGCAAATGAGCCCCAATTCACTCGGCAGAATGGTTTGGCATGCATACCAAAGAAGGCAGCCTGGTCTCCATGCTGGCCATGTTGGGGGGACAGGGCACCTGGCTTCTGACTGAGTACCAATGACAAAGGACATTCCCACAGAAGCCTTTGCCTGGGATTCTTGCACAGAGATTTGGGCCAGGCCCCGCAGGCTTATGCTGATTATAAGCAGGGTTTAGAGGAAGAGGATTTTTCCATTTAATCATCTGTCACCTCTGCATTTAATTACAGAGATCTTTTTGACTTATGATGATGTTTCCCCTGGCCCCACTGAAATCCAGGATGTAACTGTACATGTACCACAGAGGTCTGGAGCCCCTCTGGTGTTCCAGCAGTGTTCTTGAGATAAAATATTAGGCCAGACCATCACTCTCCCCTACCAACCAAGCACATATCTGTAGTCACATTCCTAGGACTGAGAATTCAAATGTCAGAGGTCATTTGGTCCAGTCCCCTCACTTTACAAATGGAAAAAAGCTAAGGATGGGAGAGATGAATTAACTTGTCAAAGGTCACACATGGGCATTAAGTCACAGAGCTGGGGTCTAAGTCCAGGTCCAATAACTCCAAATACAATAATCATTCCATTAATTCCCTGGTTCTCTGCCCTAGTATTGGTACTACTTCCAAGAGGAGAGGAATTAAAGGAACCCCACAATCAAGCAGAGGTCCCAAAGACATTTACCCAGCCTCTTCCACTGAGAACATTCTTAGGAATTCCTCAGAAGATTTCATTTTATTTTTAATTTTTTAATTCTTCCCCCTTGGTAACATGATTCATGTTGTCTCCTTTCCCTCTTCCCTCCTCCCTCCTGGAGATGACAAGCAATTCCACTGGGTTGTGCATGTATTATCACTCAAAACCTACTTCCATATTATTCATTCCTCAGCAGATTTCAGAATAGGCCACCACCACCTGGACAACCACAATCCCAAGGCTTTTCAAACACATTCAAGAGACCTGCTTGGGGCAGCTTGGTGGCTCAGTAGATAGAACTAGCCTGAAGTCCAGGAAGACACTGGCTCAATCTGCACTCAGACACTTCCTGGCTTGTGACTCTGGGTAAGTCACATAGTCCTAAATGTCTAGTCCTGATCATTCTTCTGCTTTGGAATTTATACCTAATATCAATTCTAAGGCAGAAGGTAAGGAAAGAAGGAGAAAGAGGAGGAGGAGGAAGAGGAGGAGGAGGAGGAGGAGGAGGAGGAAAAGAGGAAGAAGGAGGAGGAGGAGAAGGAAGAAGAGGAGAAGGAGGAGGAAAAGGAGGAGGAGGAAAAAAGAGAAGGAGAAAGAGAAAGAGAAGGAGAAGGAGAAGGAGAAGGAGAAGGAGAAGGAGAAGGAGAAGGAGAAGGAGAAGGAGAAGGAGAAGGAGAAGGAGAAGGAGAAGAAAGGCCTGGTTGATTTTGAAGGTATATCTCCAAGGGATTCATAAGCTCTTCTAGGTATATAAGGCTGGGGGTGGGGTGGGGTGGAGTGCAAAATCATAGCTAGACAGACCTTTCACATTTCTCATTGGATGATAGATTCATAGCAGAAAGAGACCTTAGGAGACCAACCTTCTGCTTATACAGCTGAGGAAAGAGAGAGACCCAGAGAGATTACGACTTGCCCAATCAAAGAACCAATAAGTGACAAGTCTAGGATTTAAATTTAGATCTTCTGAGGCCAAGTCCAATACTCTATCGACTACTCCACTGTTCTTTATATTAACTGACATTTTATGAACATTCTTGGAGATTTCTTTTATTAGTTCATTATTGGATACATATATATGTATGTATATATGTATCTATATATATATTTGGAAGACAAACAAGATGATAACCAAAAAAATCTGGAAAGACTTATAGGAAGTGATGCAAAGTGATATGAGTAGAACCAGGAGAACATAGTACATAGTAACAATAATGTATGATAATCATCTGTGAATGACTTAAATACTATCAGTGAGGCAAGGATCCAGGAAAGTTCCAAGGAATTTATGGCAAAAAAGGATATCCACTGCAATAGAAGGAACAGACGGAGTTCAAACGCAAATTGAAACATAATATTCTTCACTTTATTTCCTCCTAAAATGTATTTTTAAACCCAATCAGCTATAGAACCATAGAAAGTAAGAGCTGAAAGGGTCTCTAAAGAAGTGATCATTGCCACTTCCTCTATGTCATCTAGCCTCTATTTAGAGGCCTCCAGTAAAAGGAAGCTAAGTGTGACCCAAGACAGCCAATTCCACTTTGGGACAGTACTAATTGTTAGAAAGTTATTCCTCATTTAGGACTTGCAACCAAGGCTGGGAACTTTGGGGTGTTAGGCTGGAAACCTTATTGCTCTCTTTCTTTCTCTTTACTAATAAATACTTACGATTTAGTAAAAAAAAGTTATTCCTCATACTAAAATAAAATCTACCTCCATGAAACTTCTATCCATTGTCTCTAGTTCACGGAGCCATGATCTTCTGATCACAAAGTTAGAAGTAGAAAGGATCTCAAAGGTAGTTTTGTCCAAACATTTCCTTTTACAGAAGAGCAAGTACCACGGGGCAGGATTTGAACCCTTGTTCTGACACCAGATCTAACCTTCTTCCTACTACACAGCTCATAGCATACCAAGTCATTACGAGGCTATTAAAACTTAGAATACCACGAAACTGGGAAGTGTCTGAAATGCAACCAGGTCCTATGGAACATATTTCTCCCATGCCTTTCTTTGTGGTAATCTGTTGCTGAGATGCTCAAAAAGGCAACAGCAGAAATCCTGTCCTAGAGAGGGAAGACACAACCCACTGAGGATCAGCAGCAATCATCATCCTTCTGGACCGTTACTAACTTGTTCAGCTACTCAAGGTATCAACCTTTGAAAAAAATCCAACAAGCTCTTAGCAGGAGACCCATTAACTGTGCAATGGCTAAAAGAACTGGGGGAGCAGGGAAAAGGACAGGGAGAGAAGAACCCACTCAGTTGAAAATACTATAATAAAAAAAATTTTATTCTTAAAAATGGGGAAGTTGAATTCATATCTGCCCTCCATTACTTTATAGCTGCATGAACTTTGACAAGTCTCAAATTCTCTCAGCCTCAGTTTTCTCACAAAAATAAAACATTTTAAAACTCTCCCTAAGGATTGTTTGTTGGAAATAAAGTGTTATGCTTATCTTAATTAGTTAATCTTTTGCTCATCTTTCTTTTTTTTTTACTCTAATTTTCTGTCTTAGTAACAAGTTTATGACGGAAGGGTAAAGGCTAGGCCAATGGGATTAAGTGATTTGCCCAGAGTCACTCAGCCAGGAAGTGTCTAACATTGAATTTGAACCCAGGTCCTCCCAACTCCAGGTCTGATCCTCTATCCACTGAGCCACTTTGCTGCCCCTGATATTTTGTTAATCATAAAGTGACATAAAAAGTGAGTTAAATCATAAGACTTAACAAATATTTGTCAACTATTTGAACTGTTAAAAAAAATTTAACCCTTGCCTTCTGTCTTAGAATTGATACTAAGTATTGGTTCCAAAGCATAAAAGTGGTAAGAGCGAGGCAATTGAGGTTAAGTGACTTGTTTAGGGTCACACAGTAGGAAGAGTATGAGGCCAGATTTGAACCCAGGTCCTCCCATCTCCAGACCTGGTTTTCTATCCCCTGAGCCCCTAGATACCCCAAACTAAGTTAAATCTAACTGGGGATGACAATATAGTATAGTGGAGAAAGAATTAATATTGAAACCAAAGCATCTCAGTTCAATTCCCAGTTCTTCTGTTTATTACCTGTGTGATCATGGACAAGTCATTTTATTTCCTGGGCCTCAGTTTTCTCATTTGTAAAATGAGAGGGTTAGTCAAGTTGACCTCTGAGATGCCTTTCCAGCTCTAAATCTACAAAACTGTGAAACTTAATTGAATGAAAGATGTCTCCACCACTATAACTCCAAGCCAAGGAGCTTCATCATGAGTCACATATAGCACTAAACTTTCTATGCCTGCATTGTATTGTAACTGAACTGTGGGGCCATTTGGTGGCCAGCCACCTGAATAGATGTGGAAGGCTATGTATCATTCTGGGACACTTGGGCCTATATTAAGTTTCCACTGCAATAATCATGGAGGATGCTGTAAACTAAGTCCATATTTGGCCTTCCTTACTGACCTTCTCTTCATCTTGTGGTCATGCAGTCATGCTAGTCATGGATGGCTTGTTCACTCAAATGACTAAATCAAGCTCAACATAGATAAAAAATAGCAGCTGACACTTTTTCCATCTTATAGCTTTATACTTCTTATCTTTATTTCACTGTGTTTTCTGAATATATGCTTCCCCCATCCTCTACTCTGTGAGTCTTCTCTTCTAACAAAATATAGGAGGGAGGGGGCAGAGAGAAAGAGAGAGAGAGAGAGAGAAAGAGCAAGAGAGAGAGGGAGAGGGGGGGAGAAGGAGGGAAGGAGGGGAGTGGGGTGGGAAAAGGAAGTTCAGAAAAAAACACCCAATAACTCACCTGCATCTGATAGTACATATACCCCTTGTTCCCCACCTCGGCAAAGAAGAGAAGGCTTTCCATTTCCTCAGCTGTGCTCTGGGGTTGTTTGACCATTATAATTATATAGCAATGAATTGACATTTATATAGAATCTTAAGATTTGCAAAACATTTTTGATACATTATCTCCATTGATTTTCATGGTAGCCCTGTGAAGTTTTATATATATATATTGAAATTCAAAGAAAAAGTGATGATTGATTTATTGAGCATGCTGTTTGGGGAATAGACAACCAAGAATTGGCAAGATTGAGTATAGCTAGCTAGCCAACTTAATCATTTTATTACCACCACTATTTTTTTAAAAATTCTTTTTTTATTTATTAATGTTTGTGGGTTACATTAAAATAGAGTTCTCTACTCCTTCCCCCCACTCCCCACACCAAAGAAGGCCAAACAAAAAGATATATATATACATATACATATATATAATGTCTTTTGCGTTTCTATTTATCAGCTCTTTTTCTGGAAGCTATATATATTTTTATTTCCATTTTTCAAGTTAAGAAACTGAGGTTCAGAGAGATGAAGAGACTTGTCTTGGACAGCTGCTTTATAGTTCATGGTTTCATAGCTCATGGAGATCATCTAGCTCAGTTCTCTCATTTTACAAATGAGAACACAGAGGCCCAGGGTTTCAAAGGTAGGATTTGAACCCAGGCCCTCTGACTTTAGAGACTCTTTCTATGTACTGCTGCCCTGCAGTACCCTCTAGTGTTTTATGTAATGTATATTGTCACTAGACCATATCTTTCAAGTGCATGACCTTCCTCAGGACAGTTTCTAGGATCAGGGTCCCCAGCTAACTTCCCAATTTGGAAGGCATCTACAATCAATTATCTATGGTCTATTACTCTCCCCCGACTCCTATCCCATTCCCAGATAAAAGGACAAGCCCAGAGCATTTGTCAGTTTCTCAGGCTCTTCCTAGAAGACCATCATGGAAACCAATTCTGCCTCTTATGCCTTAAAAGAGAAGAGACTTGTGATTTCATAAAGAACTAGATAAGAAAACTATTAATGCAGGCATTCTCTATTATAGTCTTAAAGAGTTACTTGGGAACACTGAAAAGTTCAGAGACTTGATGGGGTGGGGGGCACCTAAGCGGTTCAGTGGATAGAGAGCCAAGTCTAGAGACAAGAGGACCTGCGTTCAAATTTGTCCTCAGACACTTTCTAGCTATATAACTCTAGGCAAGTCACTTAGCCCCAATTGCCTTGCCCATACAGCTCTTCCGTCTTGGAAATGATACTTAGTATCAATTCTAAGACAGAAGGTAGAGGTTTAAAGAGAGAGAAAAAGAAAAAGAGAAAGACACAGAGAGACAGCAAGAGATGGGAAAGAAAGACAGAGAGAGAAAAGAGAGAGACAGAGAGAGAAAGACGCAGAGAAAGACAGAGAGAAGGGGAAGAAAGACAGAGAGAGAGGAAAGAGACAGAGAGAAAAAGAGACAGAGTGAAAAAGACTGAAAAAGAAGGAGAGGAAAGAGAAACTCAGAGAAAGACAGAGAGGGGGAAGAGAGACAGAGAGAGAGGAAAGAGAGAAAAAAGAAAAGACAAAGACACAGAGAGAGAGACAGAAAGAGAAGGAAAGGAAAGAGAAACTCAGAAAGACAGAGAAAAACAGAGAGAGAGGGGTGAGGGAGAGAGAGAAAAAGGGAGAAAAAAAAAGAAAAAGAGAGAAACAGAAAGAGACAGAGAGAGAAAGATAGAGGAGGGGAAGGAGGGAGAGAAAAAGATGGAGGAAGGGAGGGAGATACTTGCCCAGAGTCATACAGACAGTAGATGTCAGAGGCAAGACTTTGAACCTCAGTCTTCCTGGTGCCAGAGGTTCCTGAGGTGCCAGCTTTCTATCCAGATTTCCCTCAAAGAGTTTGAAAGTTATAATATCCCATTCATACATGTTTCAAACCAGCATAGTATCCATGTACCATTTATGTTTTCTACCTGCACATGCTTTGTCTTCATCATCACCAGATAGACAGAGGGGAAGACAGACAGGGCAAGCATTTATTAAGCTTACTATTACTATGTATCAGGCAATGGGATACAAAGACACACAAGAAAGTCCCTACCCTAGAGGAGATTACATTTTAACTAAGGAAGAAAATGCCCCCCCAAAAAAAGGATGAAGAGAGGAAAGGAAGTGAAGGAAGGTGGCTGCTTGGGGGAAGGTGGAGAAGACCCAAGTCAGGAGCAGATCTGAGTGCAAAGTGAGCATGTCTGGCTAGGGAGATTCCTCAAATGGAGATTCTTGGAAGGAACTCACCTGTCAGAAAAGGGAGGTGTTAAAGTCTAAATAATGAGTCTGAGAAGAAGCCATGTAAGCCAGGGTCAAAACCGAAGGAAATGGCCCAAGCACGCTCCTCATCAAGCCGATGGCAGATCTATAAAAATGCCTATATATGTGTGTGTATGAGTAACTGCAGGACTGTCCACCTATTCTGTGTTTCCCCAGGACTGGTCATCTTCCCTAGTCTATCAGAAATGTGCTGGGCTTGCCTAGAGTACAGGATCCTCAAGAACCATCTAGCTCAGTTTGAAAGGGTTCTGATAGTCATCAGTGTGATCAGTGACAGGGTTTTCCTCCCCACAGGACAGAAAACGAGATCCTGATGTCCCTAAACTACCACTGGCCATCATAGATCATTGCCTCTCGACAAAGTTTGACCCAGCTTGATATGACTAAAGAAGTAAAGGCTGAAAAGAGACCATCTTTAAACCTCTAGAGGGAGGGGCAGCCAGATGGTTCAGTGGATAGGGAACCAGACCTTGAAATAAGAGGTACTGGGTTCAAATCTGAACTCAGACACTTCTTAGTTGGGTGACTCTAGCAAGTCACTTAACTTTCATCACTCTTCTGCCTGGAACTGATACAAATATTGCTTCTAAGATAGAAGGTAAGGGTTTAAACAAACAGATGGGGGAAATTCTTTGAAGGATTACTTTAAAAAACACGTGGACCAATTTCTTTCCATCTCCATCCTGGCTAGAACTAGAGCAAACAGTCATTTAGTCATAGGCAGGCAAGAAGGGCCTGAGGAATGACATGGAATTTTGGTCCCCGAAGAGCCTGAGGTATGAGGGAGACAAATAGGTAAGCATCTATGTGTGGAGAAATGGGTACCTGCCTACTAGGGACTTCTGGAGGTAACCAGGCATTAGGCACCTGATGAATTCATGAAACTTACCACCGGCCCTGCTATGTTAGTACACTGTGCTCACTGAGTTCATGATTGATGGAGTCTTAAGAACGAGGAGGATTTAAATAAGGCAGTAGCTTCTATCTGGGGCTTTGGGGGAAGCAGAGACAGAAGGGAGGGGGTGAGGATCAAATCATAACAGAAAGGGACCTTTACCACTTTCTAGAGATTTGCCGGTGAGAGGAATAGATTTTATTGTTCAGTGAAGGGTAAGATTCCAAGCTGGTAAGACAGAGAAGGTGGGGAGAGAGGTCAAAGTCAAGGCCATGGGGGGAGGCCAGGGGGCTGTAGGTTCTTCAGGATAGCCCAGCTATGGTCTAGAGAAAATACGGCTTCATACGTTTCCTCCCTGGCTTCTCACACTCAGGATTTCTCTCCTGCCCTGTACATCTAAGAGAAACTGATTACACGCCTTCTCCAAAATGATTTGCACAGAAGATGAGAACGCTTATTCCCACACTTCAGAAATCTAACACGCTTTTATGGAGAAGATAAAATTCGAACCAGAGATATTTCACCTCACATAGTGAAATGCAATTTCATTTCTGCTGGTGCTGAGGTTCCCGCGCCAGGACCACCTCGTTCCCCACACTTGGGAGCTTGGCTTCCGCTGCAGTTGTTTTAGGAGTGCTGCTGCCAGCCACATTCGTGGCACCTTTAAAGGCAGTCTGGCCCCTTGACAAATGGGCTCAATGCAGAGGCAGGAATGAGAGAGTAGTGGGAAACAGGAACATTTCCCTGGAATCATTTCCACTGAGGGCCCTTCCTCACTGAGTCTCAACCCAGTAGTTCTAAAGGTGTCAATCTCTTGTGAACTGTTCCCCAAGAAGCCAGAGAAAAAGTAAAGGCAGTGGGGACAACACTAGACTAATATAATAATCTTTGCCCTGTGTGAAAGGCTGAAGATTACAAACTGGGGATTCTGAGGTTCCCCTTCTCTCAGTATTGAATACCATGGCAATGGAAGGTTGCACAAACTCGGACTTCTGTTGTCTCACTGGCCAAAATGTGAAGGTTTCTTCTTGTTTTAGACATTTCTCCCCCTAACATAAAGGTCCAGTGGGCCTCTAAGACTAGGGTTTGGAGTATTAAAAACTATGGTATGGTAGGAGCACCAAGGGAGCACAGAAGGAGGTCTGTAGTCAGAAGAACCTGGGTTTAAATTTGGCCTCAGATATTTCCTAGCTGTGTGATCCTGAGCAAGTCATTTAACCCTGACTACTCAGCCCTTGCCACTCCTCTGTCTTGGAAGTGATCCTAAAACAAAAGGTAAGGGTTATTATTTTCTTAAACTGTTGTAACTTTCAAGTGTCCCTGATTTCAAGCCTGGCACTCTAGTTGGCGAGCCACACTGCCACCCATGTAGGTCTATTCACTCTAAGATACACTGACCAAAGCTTCCTTTACTCCCTAGCTGGCCCCTTGATTCAGCTGCTTCTTTTAGCTCTAGCACTACAAGGAAGATCTCTGGGGATTCTTCTGTCTTCCCTCTTCTCCCACCTCCAGGCTTCCAGGAAAAGATTTCAGAAAATTTAGTTAAAGACTCTGCTATTACTTGAACTAGGTGATTGTACAGTGGACACAGGGCAGTGGAGTGGACAGGCACTGGACTTGGAGTCCAGGCACTTGAGTTCAAATCTCAGCCACTTACTAAGCTATTTGGCTATTTTTACTTCTCTGAGGTTTAATTTCTTCATTCTTTAAATGGGGAATTAATACTATTTTCACTACCCTCCCCACTGGGTTTGCCACAAATGTTTTCAGATCTTTAAAGCACTATACAAATGGGCATTATTATCAGTGCCTAGGTTCTCCACCTCTTTGCCTGGGGCAATCTTCTCTAAAGTCTTCCTCCTAAGATGCCAAGTCATGCCTCCAGACAGCAATGAAAGAAACTGGCAAGGAATAGGCTATGCCCTCTGATCCCACTCTGGATTCTCTATTTGGGGTTAAAATCCCATCAAAGCAGTGATCCCACCCAGTCCCCCTACCCACACACCTGGGGAAAGGACCAAGCAAAAGAATTGGGACATCTGCTGGGCCTGGAGTCAGGAAGACCTGAGTTCAAATCTAACTTTAGATACTTTACTAGCTGTATGACTCTGGGCAAGCCACTGTTTGCCTCAGTCTCCTTAGCTGTAATATGGGGATAATAGTACTTTGCCATATTGTTTTCCTGGTCCTTTCTGCTTTGTTTTGTATCTCTGACTGAAGAAAAAAAGAATGAATGAATGAATGAATGAATGAATGAAAAGGATTTAGTCAGTATTTAGTATGAGTAAAGAACTGTGGTAAGGGCTAGGGATTCAAAGAAAAAGGCAAGATGGTCCTGCTCTCAAGGAGAGCACATTCAAATGCAGAAGACAACACAGATAGAAGGCTTCAGCTTTAAGTCAGATGGAACGTCCCCATAGTCCTTAGAATGCAGCTGGCAATGCATCTTCTTTAATGCGATTTCCATTAATAAAACTATTTCACTTTCTGATTTTGAACTGTTCTAGAGTGCCAAGGACTTTGGTGGCAAGAACTTATTTTCTGTTTCTTCAGTAGCTGTGGCTATTAAGTGAGGAGGGAGAAAAGGGGAAAGGTGGGCTTTAGCATCTTCAGAGGAAGTTGCTGGATGCATTTCCTCAAAGGTTGCCTTCCTTGGTCTACAGCCACTGTAGAGACCAGGCTGGAAGAAAAACTAAGTGGGGGGAGTAGAAAAGGGATCAAGGAAGGAGCTACTGTCATTTTCAGGGAACTTGAGATCACCTGCCCATTGGGCGGCAATTGGTTTGTTGATGATATTGGTGGTGGCAAAGAAGGGTCCCTTCTCCACAAGAGTGCTTCCCTCAGTGATGGCTACAAAGGCTGAGCTGGATCAGGCCAGTTATCTGCAGGGTGGAGGTGGATGGTACTATTCCTGAGACTCTTGGACTAGTGTCTTAACCTGTCTACACCATTTGACCAACCTGAAGAATGCCATAACTTGTCTTTCTCTCATTATAGCTTAATGCTTCAACTAGGCTTACTTGCCTGCCCAAATAGTAAAACTGGTCACTAGTAGGGGTGGCAGGCCCCAACTGCACAAAAGTTGCTCACCTAGACAGTCATTGTAAGGGACAGACAAAGCAGGACTGGTGGTCTGTGTCAGAGTTATCAGCATATGAGCCATGATACTCCTGAACCAGATTAAAATGTACTGGGGAAATATTTAGCAAAATTAATAAAAATATAACAAAGCATAGATAATGTTAATATGTGGTCTTCTAAGTCAATATGTACCTGTGGGAATCCCCATGAATGGTTTAGTGGTCTCCTTTCTATGTAAGTTTGACACTACTAGTTTGGGGAACTATTCTAGGAGCTATTTGGTTTCCCTGGCCCTTTGGTGGTAAGGTCAGTAACTGGTGTTGGTTGTGATGGAGGGAAAAGGGCCCTCTTCCACAAAGGTGTCTTTTCTCAACGATGACTCTATGGCTCTAAATCGATGACCCTATGGATTGGCCTTAAGGGCAGGAAGAGGCCATTTGCTAAGCCTGTCTGAGAAATGTTTTGTTCTCCTCCTAGCAAACCTTTGTCTAAGCCCTTACTTTTAGTATCACATAAAATATATTCACAGGATCACAAATCAAGAGCTGGAAGGAATCTTAGAGGTCATTTATTTCAATTCTCTCATTTTACAAAACAAGGAAACCAAGGCCATGTAGGTAGTAAGCATCAATGAAAGGGTTTTTAACTCAAGTCCACTGACTTTAAAAAAAACAACTTAGCTTCTGTCTTGGAATCCATATTAAGTCTCAGTTCTAAGGCAGAAGAGCAGTAAGAGCTAGGCAAATGGAGTTAAATGGCTAGCCCACTACCTCTTAAGCCAGTAGTTTTTTCTCTGTACCATATAAGATTATAAATACATCAGATTAGGCCATGGTTCAATGGTGATCTTTAATAGTAATGTCCCTTCTCTGTCTCCCTGACTCAGCCTTATCCTTCCATGGGCAAGAGGGGCAAGAGAGAAGAAAGCCTTTAATCAACTGTCCCTGACTTTGGCTGACCAAAGAGAAAGGAAGATGAAGGTTGATTCAATGCTGTCACTCTTCCTCATTCTCACCAAACTTCGGGCTGGAGGGCAGAAGTGGCAGGCACCATTGTCCAGTGGGTTATTTATAAAGCCTTAAAAACAGTAATGTCTGATTCCTTCTTCTATGGCCCTGTTGGATATAGAAATCTTTAGCTACTGACCCCAAGATACTTCATTCGACAACTTCTGGCCCTTCAAGATGGCATGAGAAATGGAATCATGTACCCAAACCTGTCAAGCCAATTTATAAAAGTCTTCAGAAGAAGTCCATTAAATCATTGTTCTAGATGCTGGCTATGTTTTTGTTTTAAGTGTTTTGTTAAGCTCTTTTAGGAATCTGTTCTCAAGAACTCTGGTTAAAGCAGTCTACGGAGAAGGTAATCTTATAAAAGTTGTAGGTTGCTAGGGACAACCTCGGCTATTAAAAAACATGGGCCTTGGATTTTCATTTAAAGTAAAAGCTAGGGGGGGCAGCTGGGTAGCTCAGTGGATTGAGAACCAGGCCTAGAGACGGACCTAGGTTCAAATCTGGCCTCAGACACTTCCTAGTTGTGTGACCCTGGACAAGTCACTTGACTCCCATTGCCTAGGCTAATCCTTACCACTCTTCTGCCTTGGAACCAATACACAGTATTGATTCTAAGATGGAAAGGGGTTTAAACAAATAAATAAATAAAGTAAAAGCTGTTTCAATGGTTATTACCAGAAGTTCCTTTTGTGAGAGAAAATGCTTCTTTTAAAGAGAGTGGAAGTTTATTCCCCTTCTCAGGGAAAGAGATAGTTCTAGAATTTCATGTCATTGGCATGGAAAGTACATGACTTATTCTCACTTTTTTCCTTCTGCTCCTGCCACATGAATGGAAAGGCCAAAAATTAAGGCGCACTGGATCCAAAGAAAGATGGAACAAGCGTTGGTGGTGTGCTGATAAGTGTTTAACAATTGGCTCTCCAGGGGGAAAAAGAATGTATCAAGAAGATACTTTAACTTTTAACCTGCATTATTAACATTTTCTTAATCACTTTGTGTCAACAATCAACAAAGTGATTAAAAAAATTTTTTTAATTAAAAAGACAAAAAAAAGCACTACATTAAGCACTGATTTGTAGCATTTAAGCTCAGGACTGGAATATTTACTTTTTGTTTGTTTTGTTTTGTTTTGTTCTTTGTTTATTTGTTTTTCTTAAACTCTTACCAGAGGGGTAAAGGCTAGGCAGTTGGGGTTAAGTGACTTGCCCAGGGTCACACACCTAGGACACATCTGAGGCCAGAATTGAACCCCAAACCCCCAGACCTAGCATTCTATCCACTAAGCCACCTAGCTGCCCCATCACACTGGAAATTTAACAATTGATTCTTATGAGCCAGTAGATGCTGGCTCCAGCTGAGGCTATGTGGCTAGATCTCTCAGAGCTAGCTAGAAGAGATCCAAAATCATCTACTGTAACCCTTCATCTTTATAAAAGAGGCTGAAAACCCAAAGTGACTGATTAAGTTACTTTGTCCAAAGTCATGCCACTATTCACTGTCAGAGTTGGGACTAGAAACCAGGTTATCTATGAACTCACTATTCTATCCATTGTATCATTTTCCCTTTTGGGGATCAGAAGCAAGTCAAAGTTCCAGGAAATAGGAGCTCAATGAAGACATGAAAAACATCAAAGTATTTCCCAGAAAATGCAGCTAGGTATGGTGAGTAAAGACAGGAAAGGGTCTGGAAGCCAGGAAATAAAAGAAAATAGGCTAGTTATCAAAACTGGAACAGAAGACAATCTTGGAGCAAGGTTTCCTTACCAAAAGAGTTCTTTACATTTTGCCTAGGCAGATAGATCTGAGCCTATGGGTAACAAAAAAGATTATAGACACTTAAGAAAAGATAAAGGAAACAGTAAACCCCTTAACCTCTTCCTACCTGCTATTCCCTTATCACACAGAATGGTTGAGTTACTAACAGCTTGGTACATAATCCTGAGAAAATCCCTCCCTCTCAAAGCACCTCTGTTTCTCTGGCTGAAAATTTGGGCCATGATAGTCTTATAAAATTTAATGATGATAGGACACTGGATCTACCCATGGGCAATTCTAGAAGCACCAGGATCCTACACTCAAGAGCTCCTGCCTTGGAACTTCTCATTTGAGGAAGTTCTCACACCAGCCATTCCCACTTCACTTCAAACCTGGACCATGGCTCTCCTTCTCTCCCTACCCTAACTACTCCCTGCTTTTCAGTTCTCTTTTATACACTGTCTTTCCCATTTAGAATATAAGTTGTTTAAGGGCAGGGACTATCTTTTTGTGTTTTCAGTACTTGGGACTGTGGCTGGCACATAATAAGCATATCATCTATCCCATCTATCTATCTATGTATCTATCTATGTATCTATCTATCTATATCTTTATCTGTCTGTTTATCTATCTCTCCATCCATCCTGCCTCCAAGTGTCATTCTAGAAAAGGTACATACTCATATTTAAAAAAAAAAAAAAAAGAGCAAGAGTAGATTGCCTAGCTGATAGCTTTCCTTGATGCTTTAAAAGGGAAAGAGGGAAAGAATTCACACTTCTCAAATGAATAGCCCATTATCTCTGCTTCTGCTTCTGAATCCTCACAGTCCTATTAGCTATATCAGTGATGGTGAACCTTTTAGAGACTGGGTGCCCAAACTGCAACCTTCAAGCTGCATGTGAGCCCTCACCTCACCCCAGACAGGGGAGGGAGGAAGTGCCCCCATTGGGCTGCTGGGAAGAGGGGTGGATGATGTGAGAAATGCCCTCAGACACACGTGGAAAGGGGGAAGGGAACAGCCCCCTCTGGCACACATGCCATAGGTTTGCCAATATGGATCCATATGGTGGATCGTGATTCCCATGTTCTACTCTTTCCAAGTTCACAGTGTCCCCTTCCAAGGTCATATCCACACTATTCTCTTAGCACTAATGACCACCCCTATTCTATGTGAACCTCTCTTGCCTTGAATACTGTGACAATATAATGTCCCACTTCTCCTAAATCCCTACTAACCTTAGTCTGAATCCTTTCCTAACTCCTGTTGGTCCTCTTGTTGTACCTCCCCAGTAGCAATGCAAGCTTAAGTAAGTGTGAGAGAAGCCAGCATTTGGTAAGGAACAGTATGAAGCTACCCATAATTGAGCTGTGTTGTACTGTCAAGGGACTAAGGAGGTAAAACGATGCTGGATTGGTCCACTTATAGTTATAAACTGGCAACTCTTGTGGAATTTTGCAGCATTTTCAAGTGAGCCTCTGGGGTTCATAAAAGGCACTGTTGCATTGTAAGAAGCTCCAGGATATTTCCTTCATGTGGTATGTGACTCTGTCTCCTCCAAAATGCTAACTCCTTGACTCCTAGGGAGGAAAGCCAAGAGAGATGGTATATGTGTGTTTTCCTCTCAGCTGCACGCTTATGTATCCTGGCTATATTTCATACCTCTTCATTGGCTAGGGGATGGAGGTGGAGGAGGGGAGTGGAGAGAATGGTCAGTCTTCCAGTTTTAGGTGAGTCTGTGTTGATGAACTACTCCTGACATTGCCTAGGGCTATATCTGTGATGTATCACCTGTCTGTGATTTCACTCCACCAATTTCAGGAATGGTAATGGAGTCATATCTCTCACCACTAAAAATTAATATTCCCAAGTCCTACCCCCAAAGGGGCAGAGGGAAAGAGGATGGTCAGTCTTTTAGCATTAAGGGAGTATGTGATGATAAAAATTTCCTGACATTCCCTAGGGCTGTATCTGTGATTTATCACCTGTCTGAGTCCTCCACCCTATCAATTCCAGGAGTGATGTGACAGTAACTCCCTTCATCCATTAAAAATTAGCATTTCTGAGATTCCACCCAAAAGGGGCAGAGACAGAGATGGTCAGTCTTCCAGGATGAAGTGAATCTGTGATGATGATGAACTTTCCTGACACTGCCTAGGGCTATATTTGTTCTATACCTGTCTGAGACTCTACTCTATCAATTTCCAAAGTTGTTTGAGAATCACATCTTTCACCCACTAAAAATGAGTACTCTTGCTCTCCCTCTCTTTCTCTTCCTTCTCCTCCCCCTTCCCTCTTTCTCTCTGTCTCTGTCTCTTAGGTTGCATACATTCACATGACTTCAGTAATAACTGCTATACGGATGATTCAAATACTTCCCTAACTGCAATCTCTCTCTGGAGCACCTGAGTGGTACTTAGAAGGAAGTTACAACTTTATGCTAAGAATTCTAAGACTCAGAGCTGGAGATTACATGTACCTGAGAAATTATCTTCTGCTTTTAGACCTCTAGTGGTGAAGAATTTACTATCTATCTATCTATCTATCTATCTATCTATCTATCTATCTATCTATATACATATATATATGTATATATATATATAATGGGTAACCCATTCTATTTTTGTATATTTCAAATTCTGAGAAATCCTGCCCTTCCAATGAGCCAAAATCTGCCTCTTTGTAACTTCATTCATTCACCTACTATTTGCCAGGTAAAGAGTAGCTAGATATCACAATGGATAGAATTCCAGGCTTGAGTCAAGGAGAGTTGAGTTTAAACACAGCCTCAGACACTATCTGTGTGACCCTAGGCAAGTCACTTAATGCTGATTGCCTCAGTTTCCTCATCTGTAAAATGAATTGGAGAAGGAAATAGGCAACCACTCCAATATCTTTACCAAGAAAATCCCAAATGGGGTCATGTAGAGCAAGGAACAAATGAAATGACTGAACAATAGCAAAAATGTACCAGGCATTGTACCAAGCTCTGAGAGTATAAAAAAGAAAAAAGAAAGAAAAAATAAATCTCACCCACAAGGAATTTTGTTCCTAGTTCTGCCTCTGGGGCCAAAGAGAACAATTCTAATTATGTGAAATAGTTTGAGTTTTTGAAGACAGCTGTCCATCTATCTTTCCCAAGTCTTCTATTCTCCAAGCTAATCCTTAATAATGTTTAAAAATAATCTTCACATAGTATGATCTCAGTGTCTTTCTTCATGTTGGTCACTCTTCTCTAGATCTCCAATTTGTCCATGTCCTTCCTAAAATACACCACTCAGAATCAAATATAATCATCCAGAGTGGTCTCACCAGGGCAGTTTTCGGGGACTACCATCTCCCTAGTCTAGAGTCAATAGTCTTTTCTTAATGGAACCTGATATTACATTGCCTTTTTTAGGACTATTGTCTTATACCATTGATTTATACTAAATTTGCCATCCATTAAATCCCCCAGATATTTTTGAGACAAATTGTGATCTAGTCATCCACAGCTTCCCCAAGAATTTGCCTTTTCAAACCCAACATTCACACCGATTAAATTTCTTGTTATTAGATTCTGCCTAAGTGAATAGGGACTAATTATTCTGGTGCTTCAGTTGGGTGGAAATTAATGGCGACAGATAACAGAGAGAGTTTGAACTAAATAAGCCTATACTTGGGGTTGAGAAAGTGCATGTGATGAGAATGAAGTTAGCTCCGATGCAAGACTGGTTGTAGTTAATACACAACTAAAGCATACTACTTTATATTACTGGTCCTCGTCTGTGTCCTACGAATTGTTCTGCTCTGTAGGGGTCTACAATCCAGAATCATTGCTTCTTCTGACTCATTATATGCACTAGAATTGGGGGAGAAGGCAATGATTCTGTTGTGGTTTTTATCTAGCCTAGCGTTGCCTATCTGAATTGTACAAAGTTAAAACTGAGCTTTCCCCAATTTCTTATCTCTAGAGAAGGATACTGAGTGCTAGGACAGAAACAGGGAAATGCCCTAGATTTAAAACTAAAATTGGAGTGAGAGATGGAAAAAATGTCCAGGTAAAATTGTAATATCAGATACCATGGGGAAAATAGATGGAACATAGAAAGAATAGTAAGAGACATATCCAATAATTTCTAAGAGAAAAGGAGTAGGAAACATTAGAACTTGATGTTAAGAAGGAATTGTTTATTCAAAACTTCTGGGGTTCATGATGTTCTCAATGAGGGTACTCCCCCTGTCAATACAAATCCCAATTCTTCCTTTCTTTTGTACATCCCATTCAAGGGTTGCCGTGGTCCAAAACCACTACCCCAGAGGCCAAAATGAGTTTCTGTATAGAAATTCAGGATTCTGAGGATTGGAATTTGATGGAGAACATTTGGGTGAAGATGAAAGCATAGGCAGCAGTGACATCCTTGTGGATATCATTTGCCAGGACAAATGGAATATGTAGATTAAGGCTCCCTAATGACTATGACAAAACTGGCTCTGAGAAATGGTACAGAAGTAATGGGAGGTTTCAACTCTCCAGACATCTGCTGAAATTCTCATTCCTTTAGAAGCAGAATATTGAATAAATTTTTGAATTGCTGTTGATTTTATCTCTCAAAGGGTAGATTTTACCTCTCAAAGGCAATGAGTGGGAATGTTATTATTGACTTAATTCTCATCTGCAAAGAAAAACTGGTTGCTGAATAGAAGTGGCACCAAACTTAGATGAAAGTGATCATGTCATCTGAGAGTTCCTAATAACCTTAAAGCAAGGTACGCTGTGCCTAGACAGATATATACTCTAGATTACAGGAAATTGGGGAAGGAATGGACCCACCATAGCTTCCATCTAGAGTGATGTTAACTGATGACAGAGTGAGCTGAACTACATTTTTATGTTGCCTTTTTTAAAAAAATTTAAACCCTTACCTTTTGACTTAGAATCAATCCTGTGTATTTGTTCCAAGGCAGGAGAGCCATAAGGGCTAGGCAGTGGGGGTAAAGGGACTCACCCAGTGTCACACAGCCAAGAAGTGTCTGAGGTCAGATTTAAATCCAAACACCTCAAGTCTCTGAGTCTGACTTTCAATCCATGGAGCCACCTAGTTGGCCCCACAACCACCACAATTTTGCTTTTATCTTTTCTGTTCATGAGAAAGGCCTTGAAATTGGGAAGGATGGAGTCAAAGTGGTTAATATGCATTTGAAACATAAAATAAATGAGAAAATAATAAAGAGAGCACCTTGCTCTTCTAAATAAATTCATGTCCACAAGTACAGAAGAATTATATGCCAAAGTATGGAAAGAATTTGCAGTTATGATCTCAAAATCATTACTGAGTGACTCCACTTCTAGAACTTAAGGAAGAGGGGCATCTCAGTGGCTCAGTGGATAGAGTGCCAGGCCTATAGATGAGAAGTCCTGAGTTCAAATCTGACCTCAGACACTTCCTAGCTGGGTGACCCTAGGTAAGTCACTTAACCCCAATTGTCTAGCCCTTACTGCTCTTCTGCCTTGGAACCAATCCTTTGCATTGATTTTAAGAAGGTAAGAGTTAGAAAAAAACTCAAGGAAGAGAGACAAAGTCACACATTCCTTAAATCGAATTCTATAAGACAATATATGAACCAACAATGAAATGCACAAAAAAGGATACAAGGAGGCATGTGTCTCTGAGCTCTGACAGGCTTCCAGTTTCTCAGGTGTCTGTGCTGTCCCTGAGAAGCAAAGAAGAGCATGTGGAAATCTGAGGGGGAATTATCCACGTTCCACCAGACACGGGCTAGGTCAAAGCTGTAACAGTGGCTAAGGATAGCACTGGTTTTAAACTTAGGAGGACAAAGACTTCTGGAACCTTTCCCAAATATACCAACCTAGACATCTCTTTAATATATTAATATATCGACCATAATTACACAGGGGCAGCTAGTGCCATGGATAGAGTTCCAGACCTGGGGGAAGATCTGAGTTTAAACATGATTCAGACACTTACTAGCTGTGTGAACCTAGGCAGGTCATTTAACCTCTGTTAGACTCAGTTTTCTTGTCTGTAAAATGAGCTGGAGAAAGAAATAGAAAACCCTTCTAGTATCTTTGCCAAGAAAAGCCCAAAAGGCGTCATTAAAAGTAAGACACAACTGAAAACTGAATAACAACAACTAAGCTAGATAACAATATATGCAGAGGTAGAGTTCCTTTCCTGCCAGGGGTTATATCATGGATTTATAAGTCATTCTGTTTCTTTCTGTCTCTACTATCCCACTTTGGCACATTTCTGGCTATACTTAATCAATTGTGGAGAATGAGGGAGGTATAGGAAGACTAGAAACAAGTAAAAGTTCTAATTTTCAAAAGGTAGAAGGGGTATTGGGTACTCTAAACCTCAAAAAAATGAAATGGAATGCCTTGTGAAGTAATGAGCTCTCCATCGTGGCAATTCTTCAAGGCAAAACTGGATGACGAGCTGGCAGGCATGTTTTACAGGGGATTCAAATATGAGGTGGGAGATTGGACCAGATGGGCAGCTCGGTGGTGGATAGAGTGCTGGACCTGGAGTCCTCCAGAGTTTAACTCTGGTCTTACCAGCTGCATGACTCTGGGCAAGTCATTTAACCCTGATTGCCTCAGTTTCCTCATATATAAAATGAGCTGGAGAAGAAAATGGCAAACCATTCCAGTATCTTTGCCAAGAAAACCCTACATATGGTCATGAAGAGTGGGACAAGACTGAAATGATTGAGCAACAAAAAAGTACAGGGGAGCATGAAAATTTAACACTAAACCTGTCAAGGCAACTTTGGGTTTTAAAGCAAAAGATCTTACTTCTGAACCTCTGAACCATACTCTCTGAAGCAATGGGTGGAGTCCTCCCTACAATGCTGGGAGATGCTGTACTGATGCTGTGTGGTGACTCCTAGCATCCACAACCTCTAATCCAGACTGAGGCCAGAGTCCAACAAACCAGAGAGACTCAGAAAAGGGGCATCACGGGGGCAGCTGGGTAGCTCAGTAGATTGAGAGTCAGGCCTAGAGATGGGAGATCCTAGGTTCAAATCCGGCCTCAGATACTTCCCAGCTGTGTGACCCTGGGCAAGTCACTTGACCCCCATTGCCCACCCTTACCACTCTTCCACCTAGGAGCCAATACACAGAAGTTAAGGGTTTAAAAAACAAAACAAACAAAACAAAAAGAAAGAAAGAAAAGGGGCATCACAAGGAGGATAAATTGGACCAGAGAAAGGAAGGAAGGCTTTTTTTTTTAGCCTTGGAACCACAGACAAAGAAGGAAGCTAGGAGAATGGCTGGTACTCCTGTGATGGGGCTGGGGTACTGGCTCAGGAAAGGCTGCTTAGAGAGTACCATTGTGGGCAAACTGGCTTGGCACACACCCACTGTTGGGCTCAGGGCTGGTAAGGGGAGTGCCAGTGTGCCTGAGTCTGGCTATGAAAATGGCCCACCAGCTCGAGGAAGAGGCTTCTGAGAGAACATCTGGCCACATGTGGCTGGTGCCTTCTTTTACTCTGGCCTATTTTTTATTATTTAATAAATAACTATAAATTAAGATACAGTCTAAAGAGTATTTTAATCTTAATAGGAGTGATGGTAAAAGTTTGGCAACTGGTTTTCAAAAGAAATTGACATATGACACACTTTTTGGTTTAATCGACATTATTAAAATTTTCTCCAACATTTTCTTAAATCTAGATAATCAACAAAACAAAAAACAAGCCCTGATGCATAGCACTTGCTTACTTCTGAGAAGCAAATAAACCCACTCAAAATTTAACAATCCCTTCTTGTGTCAGTTCCAGCTGACTCCAGCAGACTCCTGTACCATTCAACTCTATGAATTGATTTCCCATCAAACCTTGCATTTTCCTGTCTCTATAATGTCCATAGTCCCATATTGCTAGGGTCCCTCCTCCTCTCCCAACCCCTAGCCTACTCCTCCAAATACACACTTCTCTCTGTCTACCAAGCCAAACATGTCGTCCCTTCTTTCTCTCCCATAATAATTATGGACTATGTAGCAAATTCATTGATTAATCATGCACTCGGTCTTATGTTATTTCTTCTATCATTACCATGAATAGTTATTGATACCGTTATTGCCATTTACCTTTGCATATATTTATATCTTGGTTCCAATCAACTAGCAGTGATGGGCAAACTTTTTAAAGAGAGGGCAAAGGAAAGGAAATGCTCATCTGCCAGTCTGTTTCTAAGGTAACTCTTTTGAAGTTTCATTGTATTGTATCCTACTCATCGTATTTGAAAGATTAGGAATAATGTCGCCTGGCTGGATAGAACATTTCAAGGGGCTACATCTGGCCCTTGGGCTGGCCATAGTTTGCCCATCACTGAACTAGACCATAAAGTTCTTGAGGGAAGAAACTCAAAATCTATGTTTCTAAGATAAACCTGTAGTTAACTATAAAGTGAGGCAGCCATGCTCCTTTGCACCTTGATTTTTCCATCTGTAAAATGGAAATATTGAACTAAATCTTGACTAAGGTCATTTAAATCCTAGCAGTCTATGCTCTATGATCCAATGTGAGATAGAAAAAAGAGTATAAAGAGGTGTGTTTTTGTTTTTGTAGCTAGGACTTGGGCCTAACACCCCCCCTTTCCCCCCCCCCCCCCACACACACCTCTTAAAATTTGTGGTTTCACCTGAGAGAATAAAAGCTAGAGGACTTGGAGAATGCAGTGCTATCTCCATATACTCACCTAGGATGATGTGAACAACCCCATCCAGTAGTCAAAAGAAAATTAGCGGCAAACTATGAGAAGAGGAACTTTTCTAATTCCTGAACAAATGAGGAATATACTTCTATGAGTGGGATCACCTTTCCCCCATGGAAAAAAAAAAAGAAAGAAAGAAAGAAAGAAAGAAAGAAAGAAAGAAAGAAAGAAAATCAAGATTTAGCCAAACCGAAAATGGACAATAATTTTTTTTATTTTAATTTTTTTTTAATATTTTTCCATGTTTACACGACTCATTGTCTTTCCCTCCCCTCTTCCCCGCCTGCCTCCTCGCAGGGGGGTGGGGGGTCGTACAAATGTTGTCACTTGATACCTATTTCCATATTATTCATTTTGCTATGGAGAGATCTTTTAAAGCCCAAACCCCAAATCATATACCCATATATACAAGTGATAAGTTATGAGTCATATGTTTTTCCTTTGCGTTTCAACTCCCATAGTTCTTTCTCTCAGGTTCTTCCTCATAAGATGCGCTCTAAAGCCTACAATACAAGAACTGCATCTCTGACAGATGGGGGAAATCGGGGAAGGGGTACAGCGGTCGTCCCCTCAACCCTAGCGAAGAGTAGAAACATCCATTCTAGTCTCAGCTCTACTGATTGACTGTGCGACCTTAGGCAAATCACTTCCCCTCCGGACCTCAGTTTTCTCATCTGGGGGAGGAGGTTGTCAGACAAGCTCTTTCCCGGGATCCTTCCCGGCTTTAAAGTTCCTCCATGCTCCATCTTTACTGAAAATAGAGTCTGACCTTGGCCACCCTGAGCAGTTTGGGTTTAGATAAGAGGCTCAGGGATCCTTGGGCTTCAGTTCCTCGTTGATTAAATCAGACTTTTGAGTCAGGAAAAGCTGGAAAGCATTTGTGAGCCGGGGTTTTCCAGGTCAGCAGGTACCCAAAGTGAGAAAAGGGCGTCTGACCCACATCTAAAGGAAACTCAGTGATACAATCCGGTGAGACCCGAGAATTATGAATGTTGCTTGCCATCTAGTGGCCATAATGAAAATTGCAGTTAACTTTTTTTCTGCCTGACAGCTAGAGAGAAAGTGTTGTGCCTAAAGCGTGGGTCATCTCTGAAATTCTCTGTACCCTCACAGGATGAGACAGATGTTCCAGATGGGACAGGGAAAGTCATAAAGTAAAAAAATAGCACTAGGACCTCCATTCCTCAAATATCCTCTTTGAATGGATCTTATAGTAATGGGTTTTGGAAGCAGCTAAGTATCCATAGATTGAGTGCTGAGCCTGATGTCAGGAAGCCCTGAGTTTAAACCTAACCTCGGATGCTTACTAGCTGTCTGGACACGTCGCTTATCTCTGTCTGCCTCACTTTCCTTATCTGTAAAACAAGGATAAAAAGAGCACCCACCTCCCAGGGTTGTTGTGAGAAGAAATGAAATATTTTTTTTACCAATTTCCTCACTAATAAAATAAGGAGTTCCTGTTATCAATAAGTTACATGATTCTAAATTATTTCCAAAATCCCATTTTCTAGCTCTAAGATTGGAGTCTATATCAATAAAGTATTCATTCAGCCTAAAACTGGGATTCTCTATTTACATCAGCAGCTACATTCTAGCCCAAATGCAATCAAACTCATCCTAAATAAGGGCATTAATGACATCTCCAGGAAAAAGGGTGCAATGTGGGAAGAGAGGTTAACCTGGACACAAAGCTGGCTATTAATATCTTCTAATTTTTTAACATTTATCATCCATCATAGAATTGTATATTGGTTCCAAGGCAGAAGAGTACTAAGGGCTAGGCAATGAGAGTCAAGTGACTTACCCAGGATCACACATCAAGGACGTGTCTGAGGTCATAGTTGAACCCAGGACCTCTCGTCTCTAGGCGTGGCTCTCAATCCACTGAGTCACCTAGCTGCTCCCTCACTTGGTTTTAAAGTGAACTTTCAAGGGGCAGCGAGGTGGCTGGGAGTGCCAGGCCTGTAGTCAGGAGGTCCTAGTTTCAAATTTGACTTCAGATATTTCCTAGCTGTGTGACCTTGAGGAAATCGCTTAACCCCAGCTGCCTAGCCCTTACAACTCTCTTTTCCTTAAAAACAGATACTTATTATTGATTCTAAAACAGAAGGTAATGATTTTTAAAAAGTGAACCTTCGGTAGCTACTCTTTGTACATCATGCCTGTAAACCCTAAAGTGCCCACACCTTCCTCTCTGTGATCTTGGATCCTCTCATGCTTTCCACAACCCTAATTTCCCAGATACCAGTTAAGACAATGATTAACAAGTTGAAGCTCTGCTCATACCGAGTACCACCATCATTCCAGAGACAGGGTCTTTCTTACCAAATAAAAGCCCTAGAGTCCCCACCAGTGTTTCACGTTCTTATGTCTTCTGTTTCCTTTGAAAGTTCACCATCCATGTCTCCCCACTCTGGCTGTGGCACCCCAGATCCCCATCCTGGGCTTTTTCCTCTTCCCTCTCTATCTACACTATTTCTATGGATCATCTCATCAGCAACCATGGTTTCTACCATGATCTTTACAGAAATCTACCCATTCAACTCTCCTCTCCTGGGCTCCACCTCACCCTCCAATTGCCTGCTAACCCTGGAGATATCCCATGGGTATCTCAAACTCCACGTGTCTAAAACAGAGCTCATTAGCTTTCTCCTTTCTTAGGAGCATGCCTCCTCCTAACCTGTCAAGTACACCGCCCCTCTTCCATCGACCCAGGTACAATTTTAAAGTTGACCCTGGACCCTTCCTTACTCTCACTCACCCTCCCCTGCATCTAATCATTTCTCTAGGTTTGTGGATTTACCTTTTCAACATTTCTCAAAACAGTCTGTCTCTCACTTCACATCACGACCACCCTATACTCCTCTGCCTCTTGGAACCACTGTATTTCCTTCCTTCAAGGCTCATTTGGGGTATGGGTGCTGATTACTCTGTCTTCCCTCTTGCGAGATCTCAGTGTTCTGTGGGGCAGCTACATGGTTCAATGCATAGAGTGAGGGCTGGAGATGGGAGATACTGGGTTCAAATGTGATGTGAGACACTTCTTAGCTGTGTGACTCTGTGCAAGTCACTGACCCTCCTCCCCCAACCAGCCCCATTTCTTAGCCCTTTCTGTTCTTCTACCTTGGAACAAATACTTAGTATTTATTCTAAAGCAGAAAGTAAGGGTTAAAAAAGAAGATCTTGGTGTTCTCTTCGCATTTATTTTGTATCTGCTTTGTCAATACAGTGGTACCTTGACACACGAGTTTAATTCATTCCACAGCCAACCTTGTGACTCAATTTGCTCATGTGTCAAATGGAATTTCCCCATTTAAATTAATGGAAATGTAATTAATCTATTCCATCCCCCCAAAAAACACACTAGTTTTTTTTATTTTATGTAAATGCTTTTAAATTCAAAAATGTACTTTATCAATAACAAATAAATATATTTATAGATAATAAGAAAGAATGTAAAGAAATAAACTTACTTATGAAATGTTATTTACCTTCAAGGTCAGGCAAAGATGCTGGCGGAGAAAGTTTTCATTTCATGCACTATAGCTTAACATAACTTATTCTCTACACATGTAATGCTACATTTAAATACAAAATTGACCTTACACATTATTTATGATATATACCTTTATTGCTAAGCTTAATTGCTATTTTTTTAACTTTACTTAATTATCATCATTTTCCTCATTGAATTTTGGCTGTTTTGCCACACTTTCCTCGATTTCACTTAGAGGCCGTTTCAACAGAAACCTTTCCATAGAAGTTTGTTTCTTCCTCCCTTTCAGAACATTTCAATAATGTGTAAAACAAATATCATTACACAGCTCCAATGCACAACTTGTTTTTGTTTTGGTTTTGGTTTTGGTTGTGTTTTTTCAATAAACTGTTTAATCCCCCCCCCCCCAAATCCTCAACATTTCCTTAATCTCGCTTGTACTGATTACCTCATCCACCTCGGGCTCCTCCCCACTAATTTCCTACAAAACCTCTGTATGCCGCTGCTGCTATAACTCCTTCAATTCCTCCGTTGTCAGGACCCATGGTCAAACGTTAAGAAATTTGCCCCAAAAAACTGATAATAAAGACAAAAATAAAAAAGAAAGCAAGAGCAATTCAATACAGATGCTCACAGCCATATAAACACTGGACTAAATGAAACAGCCTCATGTAACTTGTGAAATCTAAAGTTCTGCAAGCTATGTAGCAGAGGGTGATGGAAGCTCGTGATTCAAATATCTGCTCATGACTTAAAGCAAAAAATCTGGATCGTGACTGCTTGTATCTCAAATCGCTTGTGACTTAAGGTGCTCTTGTATCAAGGCACCACTGTGTATTTGTAGTTTAGTGCCCCCTTTTCTCTTTGAGTTTGTCATTAAATATATTTAACTTTGCATATGTGTGTATTTAATATACTATCTTGTACTCATTTATACCATTACTCCTAAGTAGAAAGTAAGCTCCCTGAGGGCAAGAACTGTTTCATTTCTGTCTTTTTTCTAGCTAAAGCCTAGAATGGTGTTTTACACATTATAAGTGAATAACAAACGTTTGTTGAATTAAATTCAATTAGGAAAAAGTAAGGACTAAATTCCTTATAGTTGGCATAGAGGATTAGGATTAATATTTAAAAGCATTTTCACTTGTATGCCTTTTATGTGTTATGTAAGCTTTCCCCTCTTCCTCCCTTGTGTACTCCCTCGGGTTGATTTGTAATAAATCTCATTTAAGACACCTGAAAGAGTGTTTCTATTGCTCTTATGGAACAAGTGAAAGGAAAGAAAGAACATGAATTCTTTTACTGCAGAGGAGCTGAATCCTGACAAACCCGATCCAAAGCAAGAGGTGATTACAGGAAGAAATCACTAGAAAGCATTGAAGAAGCAATTCCTGAATTGACTGGTCCAAAAAAAGCCCACAGAATTTCAGGATTGGGAAAGTCCTCAGAGGTCATCTAGTCTAACCTAAGCAAGAATCCTCTACATTAGTAATGTCAAACTCATATCAAAAAGGAGCCACTAAACTATATACATATAAGGTTCCCTGCAAGTTGCATGTTGACTTGGAAAATTATACATTAACACTATATACAATCAATTGTATTTTCATTTATTTTATATTACATTTTAATCCCATTTGAGTAGTATTTAAGAGCATATGCCCAGTAGGTCACATGTATGACATCCCTGCTCTACATTATTCCCTAAAAGTGGCCTTGAAGTTCTGCCATTGGGAAAGAACCCACATGAGTCATAACTAGGGTGGGGCAATAAGGACTTTACCTCACAGCTCTAAATTTAGAGGGTGCTAAAAGCACTTGAAGTAACTCAGCAGCATAGAAACCAGCAGAACTTGGCACCTACTTAGCAATAATAATTAATGAAAGTTGAAAATTACCAGATGGCAGACTAGGGTGAGCTCCTCCCTCCCTCCACCCTACTCCATATCCTTATATAAGAGCTTCGTGTCATTGTCTAGGGCTCTGTCTCCTTTCTATCCCCCAAAACAGAATGTATAATTCCCATTTTCACCCAGTAGTAATTTGTGGTATTCTTCCTGGATGCAAAAAATGTCTAAATATGCATTAAATGACATATATATATGAAATGACATCTATAAGTATATCAAGTGACATTCATCTTAATACGTATAAAATAATATACACAGCTACATAAGTATAAAATTATATGTATCTATATGCATTAAGTGATAGATATACCTCATTTATTATTAAACCTTTACCTTCCATCTCGGAATCTGTATTTGTTCCAAGGCAGAAGAGTGTCAAAAGCTAAGCAGTGGGAGTTAAATGACTTTCCCAGGGTCATACAGCTAGAAAGTATCTGGGGCCATATTTGAACCTAGGCCCTCCCATCTCTAGGTGTGGATCTCAATCCACTGAGCCACCTAGATCCCCGGACCCACTACCTCTTAAACCAATCCATTCCACTTTTGGATAGTTCAGGTTCAATTTTTTTTAACTTGTATTGAGTCAAAATTTGCCTCTTTGTCACTTTTATTCCTTTCTCCCAATCCACCAACTCTCCTCTTGGACTAAGCTATTCCCAGAGGAATAGCACACCTGGCGAGTTGCCATGAGGCCAAGCCAAGACATGAATCTGAATTTGAAAGCCCATAGCCATATCTTGGATGCTCAAAGAGCAAAGTTGGGTACTCAAATCAAAAGATAAGTGAGGCAGAGTTCTCAGGAACCTATAGACTACAGGAAAAAAGGGAGGATGTTTTCCAGGTTAATAGTTGTTCCAATAGCTGCTTAAGAGAGCTTCTGCTGACATTTAGTTTGGAGCCACTCAAGTGTCCCTTCTCAGCCTCACTCTGCCTTGAGCACCTGCTTGGGATTTAAAGGGCCTTCACTAGTCAGCTCCTTTTAGCAGGGGCCCTCATTCGGGAGAGACAGGGTATTTGAAGGTCCTGAGGCTGAAGCCCTCAGCCTTCTCATCCTATGTTGGTTAGGCTAGTACATGATCACAGAGCCCCTAATAAATGCGAGAGATGTTTAACTCACAAAGCTTTGTCTTCAAGTAACTGCCAGTAATCAATTTACCTATTTGAATTTTTTTAAACCTGAGTCTTTAGCAATCTCTTAAAACTTTTTATGAGTATTAACTGATACAATTAGTTTATGTACATGTATAATGGTGTTGTTTTCTCCCACAACACTTTAACCCAGCATGTGAGATTTTTAAATTAACCCTGACAAAGAATAGTGTTAGGAAATGGAGAAAAATAGAACCACAGGGACTTTTCAATATGGGAGGAAGGGGAAGGGAAAGTAGCAAGAATGGGATGATGCCCTAATGGCTCTCTCTGGTCAGAGATGAACAAGCCTTTGGGAAGGTCAAATACAGGGAAATAGCCTTTGGGTAGGAAAGTGGTACAATGTATAATGTTGGGTCTGGATTCAGAAAGACTCACCTTTCTGAATTCCTGTCTAACGCAGACACTTAACAACTGTGTGATCCTGGGTAAGTCACGTTAACTTTTTGCCTCAGTTTCCTCATCTGTCAAATGAGCTGGAGAAGGAAATGACAAACCACTCCACAACCTTTGCCAAGAAAACACCAAATGAGGGCAGAGAGACTTAGACATGGCTAAAGGTAAGGTAAAGGGGAAGGAATGAGCCCTGGGGAGATTAGAGAACAAGAACCAGCCCATAGGGCTGAGAGAGGAAGGAAACCAGCCCACAGAGAGATTACAGGAAGGAAACAACCCATAGAGAGGATAGAAGGGAACTACCCCCCAGATGCAGCAGAAGGAGAACAAAAGGACCTTGGAGAGGTCAAAGGAAGAAAAGTGGCCCTGAAGAGGCTACAGAGAGGACACTAGGATGGGGTAGGTCTGAGCAGCTAAGCCAACCTTCAGAGGATAGCAGCGGAAAGGAACCAGCCTACAGAAAGGTCAACAATAGAAGGGAACCATCCTATCGAGAGGTCAATGGGAGGTAACCAGCACGATTGACAAGCCAGAAGGAGAGAATCGATTCTTCCAATATTTTGAAAGGAAATTTCATTTCCCGAAGCTTTTACAAGCCATAATTAAAGCCTTAAAATAATAGCTAATTAAAAAAGATTTGTAAACAAAACATAATTACCAAACATCTGTCTGCAGTGGGGAAGTGTGTTTATTGTACTCATCGGTGACAGATTCTCGAGCAGCAAGAGAGGTGAATATCATAGAGTAATAAAATGTTAGTGCTGGAAGGGATCTCAGAGATCATCTAGTACAGTAGTGGCATTTGATACATAAGGAAATAGGCTTCAAAAGTTCAAGCAGAAGTAGATTGTCCAAGGTGATACCATGAGCCAGAAGGAGCTGAGGATAGAACCAGGATGTCTCCCAGTGTTGATGGAAGGAGATGGTTCTCCAGGACCCCCCTCAGAAGAGGGATGAAAGGTGACATCAGGGTGCCCAGCAACCTCTCTCAGCTTTTCCTGTGAAAACAGCACTGTAATCTAAGTCTGCTCAACATATGTTCCAGGCTCCAGGACCTGGGGGAAACACCTTATTCTACATATACTAGGGGCAATATGGTCATGGCCAACTTCCAAAAACCTCGGTATCTCATCCTGGTTGTGTTGCATATCCTTTGAAGGAAAAATGCTCCTTTTAAGACACTCAGGAAGACTTCCTCAAAGAACAGATTCAGACATGATTTTTTTCTAGATGGGACCAGTGCAGAAAATACTTTTGCTTGATGACACATTTTTTTAACAGAGGTGTTGTTTTTCTTTCATTCTCAATGGTGGGTGAAGAGGAGAAGGAATGAAAGAAGGTTTTCTTGACTGAAAAATAGAAAGTTTAATTTTTTAAAAACAGATATTAAGGAAGCCAGGACATCTGACTTAATGGTGTAACCTGGACTGGGCTGGGTATGTCAGGTCTGCCTAACATAGAGGTGCTGCCTTTGAAGCAAGTCCAGATCATCTTAAATGGTGGTTCTCATCCCCTACCACATGGGTGGAAGTAGCCTCCTTTGATTGTCTGCCTGAATCCTTAAAAGTTCACCCAAAATTTGGGCATCAAGGACTGAACTGGTAAGAGGGAAAGGACGTTCTTTTCCCTGCTTCCTCTCTTTTACTCTGGCTCCAAGAAATAAGCCATGGGATGTTTGTTTCTTTTCTGTATTATCTGGGTGATCCCCAAGGGACCAGGAGTTCAAGCCATGAACCTCTGAGAACCAGTATGGATATTATCAGCTCATCCTTTGCATATCCTTTGGCAAAGAAACCTGGCAAGGAAACCCTGAAAAGCTTGAGTACTTGGGACTTGGGGTTCAAATTTTTGGACATGGAAATGGGACTGTGCTTATGGGAACTTGGATAAGCCATGAACCTAATCCTGTTCCTTTCCCCAGAAACTAACAAGGTGCAAGAGGAAGGGCAACTATACCCCCACACACACATCTTGGGGGAGTAAGTTTGTATATTTGTGGTATGTATTTGAGTAAATATTTCTATATAAAATACAATCTAATTGTTAATGGCTAATGGAATTGAGGTATAGGGGAATCTCCCCTACACTTGAAGGAATACTATGAATGGGGACTGGAGCCATTTGCAGAGAGTTTAGACATCCTACCCCCTCAATCTCCTTAAAAATACTGAAAAACCCTGAGGGAGGATGAGATCTAATATCCTTGGCCTTCAGGTTGTTGGGACCAAAATGGGCAGTGTTTCATAGGGCCAGAAAGAGGCAGACATGGGCAATAACCCTGAGAACTGTCCCAGCCTTTCTGTCATTTTGAAGTTGCCTGCAGGCTGATGATAAAAGCAGAGAGAAGCAGATCATCTAGGCTGATGGGTAAAATGTGGTCTGTTGTACTGTAATTCCAGAATTGATGTAGTTTGTGGCAGTAAATCATCTGTAAAAGGGTGCCTCTTCCCTCCAAATGTTTTCATCCAGGATATCCTTGAGGCGTCCATTTACTGTTCTCATAGATTTGTGGGGACTAGAAAATAGTCATATGATTAAGTAATCATTAGTGTCTTCCAAGTCCTGGGGTAGCAGGATGGGTAAAGTAGTCCATGAACCCCTGTGATCTTCCTCCTTTTGAGATATCTGGAAAATAAATATTTGAGTCCTTGTAAAACCATTGCCCCCATCATGAATTTCCACTCTATATATTTGGTTATATCTAGTCCCTCTTCCCCCAACAGGAGCCAGCTAGGTGGTGCATTGGATAGAGTGCTGCTCTTGTAGCCAGAAAGACCCAAGTTCAAATCTCCTCTCAGATACTTATTAGCTGTGCAATACTGGGTTTGTTTCACTTTCCTCATCAGTAAAATAGGGATAATAACACCTATCTCACAGCATTGTTATGAGGATCAAATAAGATATTTGTAAAGGGCTTATCATGGTACTAGCACATAGTGAGGTGAATGTGGTATGGAGGGAAGACTCGTACCTTTGATATAAGGGCTCCCAAGTCCTTTTCAGGGCTGCTCATCATCTACCTTTGACGTTTACTTGTCACTCAACTCTCACCTGTGGCTTCAAGAAGCATGTACAGTGGCCACACCACAGTAAAAACACCTCAGCAGAAGGGCTAAAACAGGTTGAAAGTAACTAAAAAGCCTCACACCTATATGTGAGTTAAAGGGGGGGTCTATCCTAAGCATGTGAAGAAATCCCCAACAGAATGGGCAGATGATAATAATTTGTTCCAGTGGCCATGAAGATGGCGGAAGTAGGTGCTATGGCATGCTTAGAGCTTGATCAGATGTCGAAGATACCAAAGTTATCTACTACAACCTGAACCATAACCAATAGTCCTGATTTTTATCTTGCAATTGTGCTTCAATGACTGGAGGAAAGAATAAGGCAGATCACTTTGTGCCAACTCTGTCTTACTTAAATCCAATTTATGAGCAAGTCAAGACATCATTCCATAATGTCATTGGTCCTCTTTAAAATGAAGGATGAACAACAACAACAACATATAGTTGGTGCTATATAAACCCTAGCTCTTACTATTATATTTTTAGGCACCAGGGAAATAACCAATTTATAAGGAGAGATTCACAATTAGAAGAGGAGGGATTATTTAAGAGACAATCAGCCAGAGAAGATGGGAGCAGGTGAGTTTTACTGTAGAAGATGTGAAGGGATGGGGTACAAGGAGTTGGCCTTGGAAAGAAGAAAGGTTACCTCTCCAGAAGAGAATAAATTATGAGATCCTGAGAGATGATGTTAGAAAGATGTGAGTTAAGGTGAGAGAAAGAAATCTCATGGTTAATGGCCTTGATTTTTCTCAGAAAAGCAAAGTGAACACATCTCAACTAAGAGGAGAGGGGGGGTTGAATGTCGTAAGAGATTTGAGGATGAGGGAAAGTTCAGAACAGTTGCTGTGCTGAGTGGATTAGAGAATCAATTAGAAAAGAGTAAATGGATTGCCTTGCAGTAGTAAAGACACAGTTGAAATTAAACATAAATCTATAAATGACCCAATCAACATAGTTTAGTGACTTTCTCCAGTTCATATGAGTGAAGGAGGCAAACAATAATAATTAGTATTTATATAACACTTCAAAGTTGGTAATGCATTTTAGATACATTATCTCATTTAATCTATGATGTATATGCTATTATTGTTTTCATTTTACAGATGAAAAAACCAAGTCTTCAAGAGATTGACTAAGGTAGAATTTGAATTCAAGTCTTCCCAACTTTAAGTCCAGCATTCTATCCATTGTGCCACCTAACAAGAATAAATCAAGGTTGTGTTTTGTCAAGGTATGACTAGCGATAAGGACAAGAAAGGAAAGAACTTGAGGGAAGAAAATAGATTCACTAAGAAGTAAAGGCTTGGGGCAGTTAGATGGCTCAGTGGATAGAGAACCAGGCCTGGACATGAGAGGCCCTAGGCTCAAATCTGGCCTCAAACACTTCCTAGCTGTGTGATCCTGGTCAAGTCCCTTAACCCCAATTGCCTTGCCCTTTTCACTCTTTTGCCTTGGAGCTAGTACTAAGTATTGATTCTTAAATAGAAGATAAGGGTTAAAAAAGTAAAGATTGGAAAGTGATGTTAGTAAAGCACCAACAACGGAAATGAGGGTAAGATCAAGGATTTAATTGTCCCAGCATGATTCTGAATATATAGGAGTATGTCATGGAACTTGAGTGATTAAAGAAATGGCATGTTAAGGTATTTGAGGACGTATCAAAATGTATGTTGAAGTCAAGAGTTAGAGGGAGAGGGAACATATGAGAAAGCCTCTGTGTTTATCAAGAAAGGAGAGAGAATATCCTAGGGGCTCAATAGATAACAGCCACCAGGGTATGAATTGGGATATAAATTTGGATAGAATCAACTTTGAAGTAAAGAAAGTTATTGAATGATAACATTAGAGGGAGAGTTATGGCTGTAAGAAATGATGAACAGGATGATTTCAGAAAGAGCTGGAAAGACCTACACGAACTGATACAGAGTGAAATAAGCAGAACCAGGAGCTATAACATATAACATATAACATATAACAGCATTATATGGAAGAATTCACTGTGAAAGAGGTAGCTATTATTAGCAATACAATAATCTAGAACAATTCTGAAGGACTTATGAGAAAGAATGCTAACCACCTCCAGAGAAAGAACTGTTAGAGTCTGATTACAGATCCAAGCATACAACTTTTCACTTAAGTTAATTTGAGTGAAAGGATGTACATTAAGAATGAGGGAGGGGGTTATTATTTTTCAGTGACCAGGGTATCTGTTTCACTGGGAAGGAAAGAGTATGAGAGATATTGGAAGTATTCTAACCATTGAGGAATGAGTCCAGAGTACTTATGGAAGGGTAAAGTTTCCATTTATAAAGATAGGTGATTAGAAGTTTTAAGGTCTCTACCCAGCTCTAGAGAGCTGAGTTTGGTCCTCAATACCCTTTACTCCTCAGGGCATCCAGAAATCCAAGTGTAAGGAGGCCCTGGGGCTGTTGTTGGGTCCCAGGGTCTTCAGGGTAGATCTCAGGGTATTTGGCAGTCGAATTTTAAAATCAGCCACAAAAAATTAAAAATTAACAAATAAAATTTAAAATATATGTATAACCCTGTGAAATTGCTTGTCAGTTCTGGGAGGGGGGAGGATAGAGGGAGGAAGACAACAAATGTCATGTAACCATGGAAAAAAATTTTAAATAAAATAAAATTAGCCACAAACAAACCTCTCTTAATCAATCTTGCATCATAAATTTATTTTTCTGTGCACCATAGTAGTCATATGAAACATATTATAACAAAAGATCCACTTGTATTGAGGATGAAATCAGTACTTTTTACTTGATATCTTATTGAGACATATTGTCTGGTTGGCCAAAAAGGTCATTCTATAATCTTCTGAGCTCAGCTAGTATTATTCACTTAGGTATAAAACCCATCCTTCTGGTGGCAAATTTCCCAGTGCCAAGCCAACCAAAGGATTGTAAATACATTTAATATGATTTGTGATGGTAGCTGAGAAAGGAAGTATACTATAGTGGAAAGTGAACGTGATTTGCTATCAAGGGGACTTAAATCCAAATACCACCTCCAATAGTTATTAGAAGCATGACTGTGGACTATTCATTTGCCACTCTGAGCCTTAGTTCCTGAATCTGTAATGAATGTGTAATGGGGGTCTGACATAGTGTCACGCTGCCTGAAAGGGCATTTCTTTATGTGGAGAGGTAAGAAGCTGTTTCCAAGAGAACCTAATGAAGACTGGAACAAATGTGGACATTTTGTCCACATAGTGTGCCTTGGCACACTATACGGTTGGTAAAACTTTTTTCCAATTGGCTGCCTAGGTAGACTGTCAGAGTTTCCAAAATGGTATGACAGCACCAGTTTGGACTTTTTGTGGTATTTATGCCTGACAGATGAAGTGACTCTTTCACTGACAACTGGTGATATCATGTAATAAGGGGAAAGAGCTTCCTTCTCTCCTCCCTCTTCTCCCAACTATTTGGCCCCACAGAAACAGTCCCAAATCTTTGATTCATTCTTTGTTTCTTTATTCAGAAGTAGAATCAAGATGGCAAAGTAGCAGGAAAAATCACAACCTAGTTCTACTACCAAACTTCCTCCACAAAGATCTAGAAAACACACCATTCAAAATTCTGAACAGGAAATCCAAAAAGAAGTCATAGTGAGTAATTTTTACCAAGTTTTTACAGCTTAGGAAAAGAGTCAGAGAGGCCTGCAGACATTGGAAACAGAACCTGGCCAGGACAACACCATATGTGGAGTATTCTGGAGGCCAAGTACAAAAAAAGACTGAGCCTGGGTACCAGAAAGCACTGAAATAGGAAACTTTGTCAAGTTATCCCTGAACTAGCACAGGGTATAGGAAATGGTGCCATCTGGAGACTGTGTCACTTGCTACCCAGTCATAGATTCAGGGAAAACTGAGGAGGGAACCCACACCTAGAGGTAGCAGAGAGGATTGTGGAACATAGTTGTGTACTAAATGAGGAACAACTAGAGAAGCTGAATGGTCTTGATTCCAAGAACAGAGGAGGACCCCAGTTCTAGCCTCCAGCTCAAGCTAAATCCTACAATGGAATAACAGAGCAAGGATCCTAGACCAAAGAAGTTTCCAAGTTTAGTCACTCTGAACCTGCAGAGATTCCCAATAACTGTCCAACCCAGTATCTAAATTCCAAACAGAGATATATCTATAGACCCAAACCTGGATCAGAAACTCGCTGAGCCCAGACCAGGAAGGCAATGAGCTGATATTGCTCACAGATCATATTATTTGAAAGTACAGAAGCTTGCAAGTCCCCTGCCTGGGTTGTAAAAGCAGTAGAAGGAGAGAATCTCAGTTAAGACATTTCCCCCAGAAGGGCACAGAGCCTGGCCCTAATGTAAACTGCAGTTGAAAAGTGTGGTGGATGATGAGAGCTGGGAAAAAAGAATCCCACCATAAAGAGATATTATGAGAACAAAGAAGTTCAAGACACAAACCCAGAAAAAAATAATGACCAAAAAGGTCTACTATTAAAACTTTAAAGAAAAATGAACCTTAGACACAAATCCAAGCAGAATTTCTATGAGACAAAGCAAGATTTTTTAAAAACTAAAAATGATTTTTAAAGTCAAATGAGAGGGCAAAGGAAAAAGGAGAAAGGAAATGAAAGAAATATATCAATTATATATATACAAATTATATATTTTAAAATATATATATACATACATATATGTACATATATATATACATATATATATATATATACATATATATATATATATACTATAAAGAGAATTACCAGCTTGGAATGAAAGGTATAAAACATTACCAATAAAATAATTAACTGAAAATTAGTATTGACCAAATAGGAGCTAATGACTCCTCTATGGGACATGAAAAAATATTCAAACAGAATATAAGGTAACATAACAAAAAAAGATGACCTCCAAAGGAGGTCAGTAAGAGGTAATTTAAGAACTATTAGACTAAGATAGATTTCATTAGGAAAAAAAAGAATCATTGGACTATTCACAAGTCATGGCCAAAAAAAGGGGTGTGTGGCTTAGACATTATATTTCAAGAAATCATAACAGAAATGCCCAGATCTTTTAGAAACAGAGGGTAAAGTAGAAACTGAAAGAATCCATTCATCACTTACTGAAAGAAATCCCAAAATGAAAATTCCTGGGAATATTATAGTTAGAATCCAGGGTTCTCAGGTCAAATAAAAAATAATACAAGCAGGTAAAAAGAAAGAATTCTAGTACCAAAGAACCACAGGCAGAATCACTTAAGATTTATTAGCCACAATTATACAGTGGAAAGCTTAGAATATAATATTACAGAAAACAAAAGATCTAACCTTACAACCAGGAATAATTTATCTAGAAAAACTGAATATAATCCTATTGAGGGAGGAGGTGGTAAGGAGGGGAGGGGTGTACATTTAATTAAATAGGGGACTTCCAAGCATGCATAATGAAAAGGCCAAAGCTGAGTAGAAATTTGGGATATATAGGATTCTAAAGAAACATATACTGGCAAACATGAGTGAGTTATCATAAGGGACTAAGCAAAGCTCTTATATGGGGAGATGAAATATTTATCCCCATCAGAAATCTATCTTGATAATGGGTCATAGAGGGAATCTAATTAGACAGAGGTTCTGGGAATGATTGTTATGTTTTGCTTATATTACCAGAAAAAAATGGGAAAGGAAGGGAAGAGGAATAGACTGGGAAGAAGGAAAGGAAAGAAAGAATAGGGAATATAATTGCTAGACCATGAGACCAAAACCCTCTTCCCCCAATCCCTACTGAAACTAACAGTGCCCCCCTCCCAGAACCTGTAACAAAGGCCCAGTGAAACCTGGCAGAATAGCAGGACTTTTCTGTCAGGCCTGGACAAATGACTTCCTGCATGACTGACCAGCAGCCTGGAACTAGCCCCTCCGCCCCAGTGACAGAGATTCCCCACTCCCTCAGAATCATCCTATAAACTTGATCCAAGTAGCCCAACTGGACCAATGGAGGCAACACAGGTATTACCTCATTCCTGACAACAATCCTATAAGAGGATGGACCCATATCCACTCAGATGAAAACTGGGCAGCCATCTTTGCTGGCACTAATCTCCCCCTCACCTCCCTTCTCCCATCACTCCCCCCACCCAGGGGACTCTGTAGCCACCTCTCCTGGCATGAGACCTCTCTCCCTCACTGCTCCTTTCTTCCCTCCTTTCCTCCAATAAAGTTTTCGCTATACCACCATCACTCTTATCTCATTTGTCTCCAGTCAGACCCCATGAGTCAGCACTGACAATCATTTCACATAAGTAGAAGTCTTTACAACATAGAAGAGCAAGGAGTGGGGAGAGGGTAGAAGGTGACACTAGAACCTGACTTTCATCTGAACTGGTCAAAGGAAGGAACAATACACAGAGAGAGTTGAGTACAGAAATATATTTTAACCCACAAGAAAATGGAAATAAACTAAAGGAAAAGAGGATAGAGGATAAGAGGAATGATAGAATAAGAGGGATTGGTCAGAAGCAAATAAAACCTAGGAGATAAGAAACAAGCAGAAGAAAAGGCATATAAAGGGAAATAAGCAATTAATTATCATAATTTTGAATGTGAATGGGATGTGCCTACCCTTAAAATGATAGGGGGTAGCAAAATGAATGAGACAACCTGTTGTTTATAGGAAACATACATGAAAAAGAAAGATTCACACACAGGACTAAAAATAAGGATTTGTGGCAAAATTTATAATACTACAGCTGAAAAAAAAAAGGATAGCATTCATGATTTCAGAAAAAAATAGCAAAAAGATCTATTAAAAGAGATAAACAGGGAATTACATTTTGCTAAAAGGTATCTTATGATTTAGACTCAATACTAAAGATTTGTGCACTAACAAGTAAAATATAAAAATTTGGGGGATGCAGTCAAATAAGTATTTAGGGGGAATTTTATATCTCTAGACATTTTCATCAATAAAAAAGAGAAAGCACAGATCAATAAATTAGGCATGCAACTAAAAACAAACTTGAAAACCAACAAATTTTAAAACAATTAAATGCCAAAATATAAATCCTTAAAACCAAAGAACAGATTTAAAAATTGAAATGAAAAACCATTGAATTAATTCATTAAATTTGGAGCTAGTTTTTTTGTATTAAAAATAAAAAAACAGATAAATGATTAGTAAACTTGATTTTTAAAAAGAAAAAATCAAATGAGCAGTATTAAAAATGATAAAGGAGAATTCACAATCAATGAAGAAGAAATAAATCCACATAAATTATCAGTTTTTCTGTATTTGGGGAACAAAATGCAACAGAAAGAGAAAGAGAAATTCCATAAAAAATATTTACAGATAGTATAAAATAATAGGGAATCTACTTATCAAAACACACATAGGAACTACATGAATACAAAACATTCTATACAAAAAATATAAATAATTAGAGACATACTAATTATTCATGGGTAACCTGGGCCAATATAGTAAAACTGACAATTCTACCTAAATTGATTGACTTATTCCGTGCTATATTAATCAAACTACTGATTATAAAGCTAGAAAACAATAATAAAATTATTCTAAAAGATCCAAATATCAATAATATCAAAAGAATTAATCTGGTGGAGGGGGTGAGAAGGAAGGGACATAATAATACCAGATCTCAAATGACACTACAAAGCCATAATCATTCAAAACAATTTGATAATGGTTAAGAAATAGAGAGCTAGCTCAGTGGAATAGAGTATATACACAATATACAGAAGCAAATAAACATAGTAGCCTAGTGTTTGATAAACCTATAGTTTGGAGCAAGAACTTACTATTCAACAAAAGCTGTTGGGAGAACTGGACAACAGTCTGGCAGAAACTGGGTATAGACTAACATCTCATAATTTATACCAAGACTAGATCTAAATAAGTACACAATTTAGACATAGAGAGTAACATCCTAAACAAATTAGAGGAACATCACAGAAATTACCTGTTAAATCTATGGATTGGGGGAGAGTTTATGACCAAATAAGAGATAAAGAGATTTACAGAAATTAAATGGACAATTTTATCATATAAAATTGTAAAGGTTTTGCATAAACAAAACCAATGCAACTAAAATTGCAGGAGAACTAGAAAACTCAGAAAAAATATCTTTACAGGGGGCAGCTGGGTAGCTCAGTGGATTGGGAGCCAGGCCTAGAGATGGGAGGTTCTAGGTTCAAATCTGGCCTCAGACACTTCCCAGCTGTGTGACCCTGGGCAAGTCACTTGACCTCCATTGCCTACCCTTACCACTCTTCTGCCTTGGAGCCAATACACAGTATTGACTCCAAGATGGAAGGTAAGGGTTTTTAAAAAAAGAAAGAAAGAAAGAAAAATATCTTTACAGCAAATCTCTCTGATGGTTTAATTTCTTTCTTTTTTTTTTTTTTTAAATTCTTACCTTCCATTTTAGAATCAATACCATGTATTGGTTCTAAGGCAAAAGAGTGGGAAGGGCTAGGGAATGGGGATTAAGTGACTTGCCCAAGATCACACAACTAGGAAATGTCTGAGGCCAGATTTGAACCTAGGACCTCCTGTCTCTAGGCCTAACTCTCAATCTACTGAGTCACCCAGGTTCCCCCTAATTTCTAAGGTACATAAGAAACTGAGAGAAATTTATAAGAATTGAGCCATTTCCCAATTGATAAATGGTCAAAGGATATGAATAAGTAGTTTTTTGAGGAAGAAATCAAACATTTTAATAGTCACTTTAAAAAAACATTAAATTACTAATAATTGGATAAATACAAATTAAAACTGTTCTGAGTTTGTAATACATTGCATACCCATTAGATTGGCAATGTTAAGCAAAAGAAAGAAAATGATGAAGGCTAGAGAGGCCCTAGAGAACTAGACACATCAATTCAGATAGTGGAATTCTGAACTGGTTTGGTCATTCTAGAAAGCAATTTGGAACTATACCCAAAAAGCTATGAAATTATGTAGCCCCTTTGACTCAGTGAAATTGCTACTATGTCTATACCCTCCCTCAAAGATACTAAAAAGAAAGAAGAACAAGATCCAAATATATATAAGTATTGTAACAGCCCCTTTCATGGTGGCAAAAAATTAGAAACCAATGGGGTGTCCATCAATTGAAGAATGGCTAAAAGCAACAATAAGGAAATGGTTTCTGAAAAACCTGGGAAGACTTGTATGAGCTGATGCAGTGAAGTGAGCAGAACTAGGATAGCAATTTATACAATTCCAACAATATCATAAAGACAATTATCTTTGAAAGACTTAGAAATTTTGATGAATATGATCAACCACAATTCCAGAGGATTTATGATGAAACATACTACCAGATAGAGAGGTAATAGACTCAGAATGTATAGTGAGGCATATTTTTGGGGGGCAATGCCAACATGAGAATTTGTATTTCTTGATATTGCATGTTTGTAAAAGGGATTTTGTTTTTATTGCTTTCTCAATGGGAAGAAGGAGTAAGAAGAGGAAAATGTAGAGTTGAAATAAAATATTGAATTAAAAAAGTAAAGTTTAGGAGTATCAAGGTGGCTCAAAGGATAGATACAAGAGGTCCTAGGTACAAATCTGAATTCTGACACAGTCTAGCTGTGTGACTCTGGGCAAATCACTTAACCCCATTTGCCTAGCCCTTACCACTCTTCTGCCTTGGAACCAATATTTAGTATTCTAAGATGGAAGATAAAGATTTTAAATATAGAAATAAATACAATTTAGATAACAATTATTTGTGAAGGTTGGAACAGTCAAGGGAGTCTATAGGGATTTTCCAGAGTTGGATGAGAAATGGTTTTGGTAGGAAAACAAGACAGCAACACTATCTAGGTGCTAGCATACTCCTTATGGCTTAGGCAAGGGAATAGTTGTAAACTTAAGTGAAAACTAACCCTACCATAGGTATGAACAGCCTCTATATTTCTGAGTTGGAGACCATTCCACAAAGAGGCAAGAGTTCGTTTTCTGCATGCTAGGCAGGCAGAACTGCTGCAGTCTTCTTTGACTGGTGAAGGGGACATAATAAGGCAGTGACTCTGGTTCTTATCCCCATATTCCTTATTGCTGGTCAGGGAGCAACTCTGAGAAAGATGAGTGTCATATTTAAAGACCACAGAGTCACAGCTAGTCACATCTAAAAACAGAGGCAGGAAAATTATTCCATTATCCTTTCCTTTTTCTTTCTCTTCCTCTTTTTCCCTTTTCCTCTATCTTTCTCCTTTTCCCTATTTTTTTCTACTCTCTGCCTTTCTCTTTTTATCCTCCCCACCCATTTACCATCTACCTTTTCATTCTCTTCTAACTTTCTTCCTCTCTTCCCATATTTCCCTCCTATTCTCCCATCTTGCCTGTCCTCTTCTATCTCTCTCCTTTCTCTCCTCCTCCATCTTTCTCCTCTCTCTATTCTCTTCTTTCATTTCCTTTTCTTCCATCTCTTTTGTCTTGCTCCTTTCTCTCTCCTCTTCCCTCTTCCTCTATCTTTTCCATATTCCTCCTCATTTTTCCATCACTCTCCTTATGTTCTTTTCTTCTTCATCTTCATCACCTTCCTTCTCTCTTCTTTCCCTATTTCTATTTCTTCATCCCTCCACCTTGAATCAATACAGGAAATTTTCTTTACCAAGTATGTATCAAACTTTAGTACACTGAATGATGACATTCTTGACCTGTCCCCTCATTAATGGTAAATCTCATTAGTATTAAATATTTCTTTCTTAATTTTATATTAGTAGATTAGCATCATGTTAATAACTAATTCTTCCACAGTACTTCAAATTTCACAGAGCCCTTTAACAAACATTTTGTCTCATTTAATCCTCATAACCACTTTATGAGGTAGATAGTAGAGATAGCATTATCCCCAGTTATATAAGTGTAAACTGTGAATCAGAAGGTTTAAGTGACTTATTAAAGATCATACAGTTAGCAAATATTAGAGGAGGGATTTGAACCTGGGTTTTCTGGATTACAAACCCAGCTCTCTGTATAACACATGTCTAAATGCAATAGGGAGCCATTGAAGGTTTTTGTTGTTGTTGTTGTTGTTGTTTAGCAAGAGAGTGATATGATGACACCTGTGCATTAGGATGATAATTTTTGTAGCTTTTTGAAAGACAGATTGGAAAGGAGAGAGACTGAAAGCAAGGAGGTCAATTAGGAGGCTATTAAAATAGCCCAGAGAAAGAGAATGAGAGCCTGATCTAGGGTAGTAACCATGGAAATGGAAAGGGACAAATGTGAAAATTATTTTGAAGGTAGAATTAACAATAGCTCCTAAATTTCAAGTATTTATGGTGGTCGTTATGGGAAATAGAAGGAAATATAAGATATAAGCTATCTCAGATCTTTTTAGAAGTAGGCAAGATATAAATGAATGAATAAATGAATGAGTAGGTAAATAAATATTCAAACAAATGTATAAATAGATAGATGATTGATAGATAAGTAGATAAAGGAGATAGACTCTAGATCTGTTATTTCGTTAATATAGGGAACTTCTGGGCCAGGAAATTCCATCTAGTAAATCCTTTCTACAACTTATAACCATAAGGAATTGACTAGAACAATGAGAGATTAAGTGACTTACCTAGGATCACATAGCCTGGATGTGTCAGAGGAGGGATTTGAACCCGTCTTCCTTGCTCCAAGTCCAACTCACTATCCACTACATGTTGTCTCTCTGAAGCAAACATAAATACAAATAATAAATATTTAAGTAAAAGAGATGAGAGGCCTCATGGGACAATGGATAGAGCCAACTTTGGAGTCAGGAAGACCTTGAGTCAAGTTCTACCTTTGACAAAGTCCTATCTGTGTAAAAACTGGCAAATCAATGAAAGCTTACTCAATACCATGGGTAACTTTTTAAGAATAAAAGTTATAAACAAGTTACTGGTCTGCATGAGTAGAGAGGCTCCATGTTAGGAATTCCTCATACTAATTAAATAATAGTCTAAATCTATGCCTGCCCTCAAGAAGCTTTCAGTCTAATTGAAGAAACAGAATATATACACATAAAAAAGATAAATATCAATAGCTCAAGGACAGAGTAGGAGAAATGTCATCAGCCAATAAGTAATGAATTAGTAAATGAATTTTTTGTTGTCCAGTTGTATTCAATTCTTCATGATCCCATTTGGGATTCTTGGCAAAGATGTTGGAGTGTTCTGCCATTTCCTTTTCCAGCTCATTTTACAGATGAAGAACTGAGGCAAATGGAGTTAAGTGACTTGTCCAGAGCCACACAGTAAGTATCTGAGGCCAGATTTGAACTCAGGAAGATGAGTCTTCCTGACTTCATGTCTGGTAATCTATCTACTATACCACCTAATAAAGGAATTATAGAGACTACTGATACTTATTAATAATAAAGGAATTCTGCTGTGACTTAAGTAAAAAAATTGTAAGTGAAAAATTATAAGTAATACATATAATAATAGGTTCATAGATTGAGAACTGAAAGGTGCACTCATTTCACTATACTGTCTATCCCAAATTTCTCTATTTAGTAAGTTTGGACTTTTGCAGGTTTGGTTTCTTAATCCAAAGTGGAAACTAGATAAGAGCAAAGCAATGGATATTTCCTCATCAACCCCTTTAATTAAAGCCTATCCATATATTGGATCCACATTTTAGACTAGCCAGAATTCTTTGATATTCATCCTCAGACATCTTGCCTTTTCTGGAGTTTGGTTTTGGTCTTCATTTTCCAACTGGTTGCATTTCATTGGGTTTCTTTAGACCTACATCATGCCTCTAGGGATCCCATAATTGGGAAATCTCATCACGTGCAAGATTGAATCAGCCTTGGTACTGTAATGGGAAGATTAAGCAGTAGCACCCTGGCTTCCAGGTTGACTCCAAAGACCTAAGAGATCTGTAATGGAATGGAGCCGGGATTTTGAAAAGGTGTGGGAGTTTGACCAAGCTGGGGAAAGGAGGTGTTGTGTGGCTGTGTGGTCCAGCTTTTGCCAAATATCCAAGGAGCTGTCTGTGTGGGGATTCTGCTGAGAAGAATATTCTTCAAGGAGACATCGTGGCCTAGGTTGAGGAAAGGACTAGGTTATCTGTTGGTAGACAGCAGATCAATCTTCCTTACTCCCTGGAGTCTGCTTTGAAGTAGCTGGCTGCTTTTGAACTTGCCCTGTAACATCTTTGACCAGTTTGGAGCATCTCTGAGCCTGTACTGTGAGATCCCCTCTTCAGCCCCTTCTAGTTTAGTTAGAGACCAACTTAGTTAGAAATCTAGTTAGTTAAACTATTAGGCTATTCTTTAGAATAGAAATACCCCACTCCCTACCTCCCTCAGTTATTACAAATAAACCCAGTTTGTTAGCACTTCTTGTCTCTTCTTAGTTAAAAGAACCCACTTCACTGGTTTTCCCTGGTTGGCAGGTCGGTAGTTACTGACCAACTGCCATTCCCAAACCTCACATCCCTATTAGTTTACCTGTGTTCCGCTGTCTGTTCTTCTCTTGTGAAGTGTGAAGGTGACCCAGTTTATTATTATTCCCATTCCTAATATTATCTTTTTTCAGTACTCACACCTAATCAATAACATCTGCCCTTCTGATAGGAATCCAAAAACCTCCACTTAGAAAGGGGACTCAGGAAAGCCATCTCTTCATTTCCCATGAGGCTGCACTCCTTTGGACTTTTCTAGACTTCTTGATCATACCCTTACCTGAATAACCTTTCCCACTGCCAATTTTCAGCTTCCTTTTTTATGTTGCCTTTCTAAATTAAATTGTAAGCTCCTGGAGGACAGGGACTAGATTTCTTTTTTGTATCTGAATTCCCTGTGATTAACACAGTATCTGACACATGGTAGGTATTTAATAAACATTTTTCAACTGACTTTCCATATCAGATCAATGACCAGGGCTGTGCTGAAACCCTAGCCTGCCAGACCCAGGACATTCTCCCTTAGAGGTAGAACCAGTGGTTTTCTAGTATCAGATCTAACCACCTTGTACAATGCATTTATTAAATTTTCAACGTGAAGAGGTAGCTAGGCTCTGTGAATTGAGAGCCAGATCTGGAGACAGGAAGTCCTGGGTTCAAATCCGACCTCAGACACTTCCTAGATGTTTCACCCTGGGCAAATCAGTTAACCTCCATTGTCTAACCCTTACCACTCTTCTGCCTTGGAACTAATACAAAGTATTGATCCCAAGGTACAATAAGTTTTTTTGGAAAAAAAAACAAACAAATAAATATATTTTCAATTTGAGGATTTATACCTCAATAATTGACATTCCTCTACAAATCAAATCTCAATTTATAGTTTCATTAATTTATAGATTTAAGAAAATGTTCATGTAGATTAAACCTAAAAGCTTCTATGTGTACTTTCTTTCTTCGGGAGAGCTGGATTGTTAAATGTTTCTCTGTAAACCCCTGAATTGCTCTATAAACATAGCTTGAGCTCAGCAGGAGTGCAGGAGAAGGCTTAGAAAATGAAGTCATCATCTAATGAGAAGCCTGGTGTTTACAGAGTAATAATAATAATAATAACCAGCATTTACACCGCACTTTAAGGTTTTCGAAGTGCTTTATAGCCATTATCTCATGTGAGCCTCACATCACTCCTGGGTGGAACCCAGTATCTTCTAGAGCCCATCAGCTCTCAAGCAGGAGAAAGTAGCAAAGTGACAAAGAAACAGCTCAGAAACATAGAGTCTTGGAGCTGGAAATTACCTTTTCTAACCTCTACCCTGAACAGGAATGAATGAATGGACAGGAAGTTGGATGGATGATAGATGAATGAATGAATGAATGAATGAATGAATGAATGAATGAATGAATGGAAAAGTATTTACTAAACACTTGCTATATGCAAAGCACTGGGAGAAGCACCTGGGAAACAAATAGAAAATAACAGACAGCTCCTGCTTTTAGAAGAGGTCACATTCTACCATGGGAGACAACACATATAGGAAATTTCAGCTGCAAGTCAGATGGAAAGGTCCCATGATCCTTAGGGTACAGCAGCAAAATAGATGGTAATGACTTCTTTAATGTCACTTCCACTGATAAAATCATATCTGTTTCTGAAGTCGAACCATTTTTCAGTGTCATGTACCTGGGTGGAAAAAACATTCATTTCTAGGTTCTCTGTAGATGTCACTGTAGTACCCACAGAAGCAATTGCCAGGCTAAAGGATGACAACTCTGAGGGCTGGAAAAGCAACAAGACCTATGATCTGGGGAGTGCTTCCATTTTAGGGGCTCTTGGGATTATATCTAATTGGTGTTAGTGTTGGTAATGGCAAGACAGTTGTATCTCTTATCCATCATGATTGTTCCCTCGATGATGACATGGGGACCCAAACTAGAAGCCAGGTTGGTAGTCTAGGGAACTGTTACTCCCAAAGCTCTTGCTGGGCAGTCCCTGCTGGGGTCTAAGGGAAGATGGTGGTGTCAAAGAAACATTTGGTGAGCCTGGCTCATTCTGTTTCCTGTCTCTCCCTCCAGATGTCATGAGTCCATCTACAACAACACTTAAAACTCTAGCCTCTACTTTGACAGATTCCATGATGGGGAACTCACTTTCTCCTAAAGTACTCCATTTTCTTTTAGGAAAGCCATGACTGCTGGGGATGGCAGCTAGGTGGCCCATTGGATAGAGCACTGGGCCTAGAATCAGGAAAACTCACCTTCCTAAGTTTAAATCTGGCCTCAGACACTTACTGTGTGACCCTGAGCAAGTCACTTGGCCCTGTTTCCTCAATTTCTCATCTATAACATGAGCTAGAGAAGGAACTGGCAAACTACACCAGTATCTTTGCCAAGGAAGCCTCAAGTGGGACCATGAAGAGTTGGGCAAGACAAACAACTGAACAACAACAAATTATTTAGAATTTTTTCCTTACATTGAGTCATTGACTCTATTTATTTTCTGTTTCTTGTTCCTTGGTCCAGCCTCTTAAGAAAAGAAGCACGAGTTTAATCCTCCTTCCATATAATAGCCCTTCAATTACTGGAAGATGATGCCATGCCCCACCACCAATTCTTCTCTTAGGTCTAAAAGTTCCCAATTTTTTTTAAAACTTTACTTAATGGGAAAGGACATATTTACACAAAAATATTTATAGCTGCACTTTTGTGATGGCAAAGAATTGGAAACTAAAGGGATGTGCCTCAATTGGAGGATGGCTGAACAAATTGTGGTATATGATGGTGATGGAATACTATTGTGCTATAAAGAATGATATATAGGATGATTTCAGGAAGAGCTGGAAAGACCTATATGAACTGATGCAGAATGACATAAGCAGAACCAGAAGAACATTATACATAGTAACTGAAATATTTTGGATGTACAAATATAATAGACTTTGCTATTAATAGCAATATAATGTTCCAGGACAATTCTGAGGGACTTATGAAAAAGAATGCTATCCACTACAAGAGAAAGAACTGTGGGAGTAGAAATGTAGATGAAAACATATGATTTACCACTTGTTTATTTGGGTATATGATTCAGGGTTTTGGTTTTATAAGATTCTTCACTTACAAAAAGGAATAATATGGAAATATGTTTTGAGTGATAATATATGTATAACCCAGTGGAATTGTGTTGGGAGCCACTAAGACTCCTCTTTTTACCCCTTTTATGATCCACACCTTTTCTTATTGAAAAACATTATAGCCTCTAGGAAAACTCTAAGTTCTTAGTAAACCAGCACTTAATGAGTTAACAGCCTTTTTTCACTCAGCAGAGTAAAGCTGCAGCTGTGGGTATATCTCTCTAACTGCTCCAGGCATCCCAAGGTCACAAAGTGGCAAGCTCAGGCAAAATAACTTTTAGATAAAGTGAGGCTCATTTTTAACCTTGAGACTTTTTCTCATCCAGCATTATCTTCTTGGGAAAATTATTTGTAAAACTATAACTTTATTGTGCTTTGATATGACATAATTTGTGTTTCTGCGCAAATGCAAAGTTTCAAGGGGGTTCTTTTGTGTGAATGAGTCTTGAAGTATATATAATAAACTCCATGCTGCAAGAGACAGAGCTGGAAGCATGAGCTAAAAGATCTTTGTGTCCATTACTTCCTTATCAACTAAGCTGTCTTTATCAGATTATCTGGAGATGATAGATAGATCTGGAGAGAATTGCTTGTCAACTCCAGAAGAGGGGAGGGAAAAGGGAAGGGAGAAAATATGAATCATGTAACTTTGGAAAACTCATACATAAATTTGTTATTTGAACAAAGATAAAATTTTAAGAAATAAAAATAAAAATGAATAAAACCCTTACTTTTCATCCTAGAATCAACACTGTGTCAAATTGGTTCCAAGGCAGAAGAGTGATAATGGCTCAGCAATGGGAGTTAAGTGACTTACCCAGGGTCATACAGCTAGGAAATATCTGAGGTCACATTTGAACCCAGGACTCCCCTCTCTAGGCATGGCTCTCAATCCACTGAGCCACCTAACTGCCTCCAGTCCCCAGTCCTTTGAACTGATCCTAATAGGACTAGAGAACTAGTCTCTTCACCATTCCAGGCACCATCCAATTTGCTTTCTAAAATATACAATGGACCACTGACCACAATGCTCTCTACATGTGATCCAAACAGGGCAAAAGACAGTGGCAACATTTTCACTCAAATATTTCTAGTCCCACCCCAGTCCAGAATTCCCCCAGCCAACCCCACACACTTCCTCATCCACATGGGGCATAAGCCTGTAGCTTCTTCCTTCCAGAAGTCGCAGCAGCCCTGGAGCAGATGTAGGCAAGGGGACAGCAGCCTAGTTTCCCATGGTTGTGTGAGAGAAGCCAGGAGGCACCTGCATTATCTCCTGACCTGCAGCCAAAACAGTCAACCCCTCCTTTTCCCCAGAAGACAAGTTGTCCTTTTCTTTCCCTATTGGCTGCCTTATGTCACTGCGCAGCTGCCTCTGATGTGCTGGTGTTAATAGATAATCCATAGCCCCTTCAAGTGGAGTATATCATCTGCTCATTACCAATGGTAAATCATTTGCAAAATATTAAAATGCTTAAAGACTGTCATATGGTCTTCATGAATTGCTGTGCAATATGGAGGTGCCTGCCGATTAAGGGGGAAAATGTATTCATCACGGATTCACAAGGGCTATCAAATTCAGCTTTATTTACAGGCTGGAGTACAAAGCTATCAGAGGTTCCCAGAAGTGAATGCCGAAACACCTTTCTGCCCTGTCATTACAGCAGCTTCCAGATAAATCTGACCCCAGCTACAGTGGCTCATTAAGGTCATTAGGCAGGGTGCCAGTTCTCTTGGGAACTGTCTCCTTTTTGATTAAAAAAAAATGCTGCTAAATGTGAAGTTTATTCTCATCTCTACAAGTAACTAACCTCAGGGAGAGAGTAATCTAATATATTCTCAGTCAATTTCAACTCATTTAAATAAAAAAAGAATTATTCGGCAGCAAATGACAGTGGGAGCAGATGGGGCAATGTTTGTGGACTCCACAGAAAAGACTGGGAGATGAAGCCACTGCTGGTGGCCCCCCAGCTGGAGAACCCCGGCAAGAAAATAAATTGGGCTGCAGGGAAAGGAGTCTTGGATTCGGAGGCAGAGCAGCAGGTTGGGTACTTACCAATTGTGTGGCCCTGAGCAAGTTAACTATTCTCATTGGGTCTCAGTTCCATCATCCATAGAATGAAAAGGTGGGACTAAAGCAAGGGTTCTTAACCCCTTCTGTGTCGTGGGCCTATTTGACAGTTTTTAGATTTCTTCTCAGAATGTTTTTCTTTAAACCTTCATCTTCCATCTTAGAATCATAAGCTGGTTATTGGTTCCCAGGCAGAAGAGCTATAAGGGCTAGGCAATGAGGGTTAAGTGATTTTCCCAGGGTCACAAGCTAGGAAGTGTATGAGGCCAGATTTGAACCAGGACCTCCTATCTCCAAACCTGGCTCTCAGTCCACAGAGCCACTTAGCTGTCCCCTAGAATGTTTTTTTTTAATTTACAATTAAAGAAAATGTTAAATTTCAGTTAGAGGTTAGTGAAAATAAAAATGCAATATTTTTCCCATACAAATTCACCCATACTCTAAAATCTACCCATGATCCATGGACTCCAGGTCAAGAATCTCTGAACTGAGTGATCTCTAAGGTGCCTCATAGCTTTAAATCACTGACCTCTAACAATAGAGGCCTGTTCCAACCCTTCCCATTCTTCAAAATGGAAGCTCAAATGCCACCTGTTCCATGAAGCCTTCCCAGGTCCTCCTAGGTGATGATCAGGTTTGCTTTTTTTTTTAATGAGATCAAATGAACACACTGTATTTTTCTTGTGCACTTTCCTAAGGGCAGGTGTGGAATAGAAGAAATAAGGCAGATTCCAACAGATCTGAGTTTGAATCTGGGATTTGTCATTCACTAGCTGGATGACTGGCCAAATTACTTAATGTCTCTAAGCCTCAGGGTCTTCATAACAGGGCTAAACAGAGTAGATTTTGATGTAAACTCTACCTGAAACAATTACTACTTTGTATGATTGCTGTTGTTTCTTCCCTGACATTTTCCCCCCTGGATCTTCTATGTGCTAGAAAAATGGGAAAAAAGAAAACAAGAAGCACAGTAATTGATGGCTTATATGCATGTAATGTAAAGGGAGTATATGAAGCCATTCTAATAGTACATTACAAGGAGGACATTTTAAAAAGAAGGAACCATGCTTTAAAAGAAAAATACAAAGGGATACAAAGGGGTGTCTCTGGCAATGAGAAAAGAAGGCAACAAGTGATAGGGCAGTGTTGGTGAACCTTTTAGAAACCAAGTGCTCAAACTGCCAACCTCACATTGTATACGACCCACCCCTTTACCCCAGACAGGAGAGGGAAGAAGCGCTCCCATTGGGCAGTCTGGGCAGAGAGGCAGGTGAAGTGAGGAATGTCCCTGGGTGCATGGAGAAAGGGAAGGGCCCTTCTCTGGCACACATGCCATAGGTTCACCAACATGGTACTAGGGAAAAGGAAGGGGAAGGAAGATAATGGTTGATCTTTGGTTTCTGAAGATGACCTTCCCTCATCCCAGAAGACACCAAGAGATGGAGACACCAGAAGGAGGGCAATAAAGAGCCCATGAAAATACTGGGTAAATGGTCATTTTAGGAATGACTAGAATATGGAAGGAGAATGAAAGGAACTCTTGGCCTTTGAGACCAAAAAGGTTGGGAAGGTAGAAGAGAATAGGTAGGGAAGGTAATCAGTCCCCTCCAAATCAGGCTTTGAATAACTAGATATCAAGGGCTGGAGCCTGGGTAAGGAGAACTGAGATTTCAGACCCCAGGAATGACCCACTGCTCTAGTCTTGAAACCCTACATTTTGTTCATTTCATTTCCAACTAAAGAATTGTAATCTAATCTCCACGTGAGTAAGTAATCTTTGGAGGGGGGATCACATTAATTTGGGAATGAGATTAAAAACCCAAATTGAATAGAGATTAACAACATTTGATTTTATGAATTATGGATAGGAATAATATCCTAGAGAGAAACCTGGAAAAGGCATCTTGGGATCTTTTGATCTAAGCCTGTTAGATTGGTAAAGAACAGATTACTTAAGACTACAATCTAGAAGCGACCTACACATACACAAAGGGAATGAAGTGTAGACATTCAAGCTTGGCGCATACCCTGGTATACCTCTGTAGGCAACGCACTTTGAAGAAAACATCCCAGGTATGTTCACTAGGAATTATATTAAATACTGACTGTCCTTTATATGGGTATGTGTGCTTTTGATACTTCTGATAGACATTGTAGGATTCTTTTACTAGTGTTTGCCTCTGGAAATGTCCTTCCTCCTCACCCTTTGCCTTGGAAAAGTAAACTTTACTAGGGAGCAGAACTTGTAACTGCCACCAGAGAAGAGAAGACAAGGTAGAAATTTCATTTAAATGAAGTGTCTATTTCCTACTAAGGCCCCCACTAATTATTTTAAATTGCGAAAAGTCATATGATATAATGGAAAGGAGAGAGCCCTGGGAGCGAAGAAACCTGAGTTCTCATTTCAGCTTTGCCAGCTCTGTGATCTTGGGTCAATCATTGTTATTGTTCCATTGTTTTTCAGTTGGGTCCAACTCTTTCTAACCCTACTTGGAGTTGTCTTGGCCAAGATACTAGAGTAGTTTGTTATCTCCTTCTCCAGCTCATTTTATGGATAAGAAAACTGAATAAACAAGGCTGAGTGACTTTGCCCAGGGTCACACAGCTAATAAGTGTCTAAGGCCATATTTGAACTCGGGGAATGAGTCTTTCCACTCTATTCACTGTGCCACCTGGCTGCCCATTTGGGGTCAATCCTATTCCCACTCCAAGTGTCACTCTCCCTATTTGAAAAATAAATTAGAATAGAAGCCTTCAGAGGACCCTTTATAGCTTTTGGTATTCTGTGATTAAAGGATCATGCAACATGTGTGTCAGACTATGAAGGCTAAGTATATATACATCGATAGAGTTTAGTTAGGGGGAATCAGCTCTGTTAGCAACTATGACTGCCAAGGGTCAGACTGGACCCCCTTGATCATATGGTACAACCAAAAAAATGTGTTTGGGGCTGACAGTGGCTTTGGATTATAGGTTTTCCTGGGTTTTCCTGGAAAACTAGATGTTTAAGGTGGCCGAGAATTCCCTAGGACAAACTATAGCCAGCAGGCCAGATGTGACCCCCTGAAATGTTCTATCTGGCCCTACAACATTATTCCTGATCTGACGAATACAATAAGTAGCATACAATACAATGAAACTTGGAAAGAATTGCCTTCGAAACAGAATGACAGATGAGCATTTCCTTTGGCCCCTCTTTAAAAAGTTTGCCCGTCACTGCCCTAGGAGTAGCTGTGGTATTATAATAAGAATAATAGCTAGTCAGTCAGCCAGTCAACATTGATTAGGAACCTACGCTATGCCAGGCCAGATGCTAAGCCCTGAGGATACAAAGAAAGGTAAAAAATTTAGTATAAAAAGTAGTTGGATTCCAAGTTGAGTGAGAAGAACTGAATTTGAGCCCCACACTCAGATGAAAAAGTTGCTTGGCTTCTCAGTTTTCTCGTCTGTAAAGGGAGGAGGATGAATTAAATGACTGCTAAGGTTTCTTCCCACTCCCCAGCAAGGTCAGTGCCAGCCTTCCTGAAAGAAGACAAGATTGGCTCAGAGGATCAGGGCTTGGTCTGAAGGAACTCCAAGGTGAAGCTGTGGAGATTTTGTCCAAACAGTGTAATCTGTCATCAGAAATGGTCCCTTTGCTGAAAGACTGACCATCAGCCATGAGAAGGATCACAACCCATCCCTTGAGTCTCTGTCCAAAGCACAGCCCTTAGATGGATAGGCCATGTAGCCAATACTCTGGGGCTACCCTTGGCTTTCTATAGTTGCTGCCATGTCACAAGGGATCCTTGTACTCAGCCTACCCCAAAGTGGCAGATGGATCTAGAGGTCACCCTTCAGGTCCAGATTTAGTCAGGGAACCTGGTTTGGAGTCACCCGCTCTGTCACTCCTACCTGGGTGACCTTAGGCAACTCGTTTAACCACCTAGACCTCAGTCTCCTCATCTGTAAAATGAGGAGGTTGGATTCCATGACTTCGAAGTTCCCTTCCAGTCCAGAACTGTAACGATGGCATTTACTAACTCTGTGGCCGCAGGCAAACTATTTCATCTCCCAGAGCCCCAGTTTCCTCATCTGTGAAATGGGGATTGTAACACCTCTAATGCTTACCTCACAAGGTTGTCATGGTTAAACTATCAAACACCCACTAGTGATCACTCTTTAGTTTTTAATAAGCAGGTAGCAGCGTATGAGAAATGATGTGAATTAGGGTTGGCTAGAGCCAGACCAAGAGACAGGAGGTCCAGGATTCAAATCTGGTCTTAGACACTTTTTAACTGTGTGGGCAAGACACTTAACCCCAATTGCCTAGCCCTTATAGCTCTTCTGTCTTGGAGCCATTCCTTAGTATTGGTTCTAAGACAGAAGGTAAGGGTTTTCTAAAAGAAAAGAAATATTGGGAATGCTATCGCCCAGGGAAGATATAAGTAGAAAAGAAAATGGGCCAAGAATGAGATAAGACAACCTGAGTAATAGACAGATATCCATGAGATACATATTTTTTTAAAAGAAAAGAAATTCTCCAGCTCACTGGATAGAATCTCCCTGTAGAATTTATTCAAAAGTAAGAACAAGAGCTAAAGAAAATAAGAAGGAAGGATGTGCATTGCCAAATGGGTTACCCACACCAGTGAAATCACCAAAAACTCAAATGATGGCAAATTATCATTATTATGACTAATAAACAAGTATGGTTGTGTTATATGGGGAAGTAGGGAACAAGAATGCTAGACTTAGAATTGAGATTCCCTGGTGCAAATCCCACCTGTAACATGAATTAGCTGTGTGACTCTTAGACAAGTCATGAGCCTCAGTTTCTTCAACTATAAAATAAGGAAATTGAGCCAGATAGCCTCTAAGATTCCAGGGTGGGTAGGGAGTAGAGGATGTACCCAGTGATACACTCAAGTTTTATTTTTTAAACCTTACCTTTTGTTTAGAATTGCTACTAAGTATTGGTTCCAAGGTAGAAGAGCGGTAAGGGCTAGGCAATCAGGGATAAGTGACTTACCCAGGGTCACAAAGATAGGAAATGTCTGAGGTCAGATTTGAACCCAGGTCCTCCCAGCTCCAGGCTTGGCACTCCACTGAACTATCTAGCTGCCCCACACACTTTTAAATTTAGTCTGCATTATTAGCATTTTTCCTTTGTTTTCTTAAGTCTAGACCAGCAACAAAATAATAAATCAAGCACCTGATTTGGAACATTTGCTGATTTCTGAGGTATAAATGCTCACACTGAAAATTTAATATTAGACTCTCCTGAGCCTGTGAAAGCCAGTTCTAGCATATCCCTACTTCCAGCTCTAAATATAGTGATCAAGTGTCAAAACAATTTTCAGAAAACCTAAGCTAAGATGTTTGGGTCACCTATACACAACCCTAGAAGAGTGGGAAAAGGAGTATATAGAAAGTATGAAAAAGTTCTGCTCTTCCACTTTCCTTCTATTCCCTTAATTTTTTAGCTTTTTTTCCTTTTGGAAAGCTGGCCCCAAAGGTCTGTGTCCTAGGGCTCACCTAGTGTCATGTTCGTTATTTATGTAACTCATCTAGAACTTAGGGTGGATAGAGTTTTGGAATTAGGATCATAAAGATCGGAGATGAAATGTCACCTTTAATCTATCTCACTAGCTGTGTGACCAAGGAAAATCACTTACCCTCTCTGATCCTGTGCCTCTTCATTTGTTAAAAAAAAGAATGATGGTATCTACAGTACCTGCCACCCAGTGCTGCTATGGAGCTTAAATGAACTAAGTATATAAAGTGCTTTTGTAATCTTCAAAGCATTATATAATAATATCTTTTGTTACAATTAAGCTATTGTCCTGAATTCAAATTACGATGGGCAATTTGGTTAGAGCAATGGGTTTGGAATCAGAAAGATTTCATCTTCATGGATTCAAAACTGATTTTGGTCAAGTCACTTAATCCTGTTTGCCTCAGTTTTCTTATCTGTAAAATGAGCTGGAGAAAAAAACTAGTAAACCACTTCAGTATCTTTGTCAAGAAAATCCCACGTGGGATCCCAAGGAGTCAAACATGGTTAAAATGATTGAACAACAGAATTATGTAATACTGGAACTAAAAGGCACTTCAGAGGCCATCTGTTCCAAATCTCCCTTCCCATTCAACAAGGGAGTGCCTTCTGTAAAACTCAGAGCTGTCCATGTCCATTTGAATGTTTGTGCCAACCACTAATGGAGTCTCTCTCAGAGCACAAGCCCTACTTCCTGCTCCTTCATTCCATCTTGGAATCCTCCAGCCCTTCCTGCTAGGTCCAACACTATTACTAACTAATCTTCCTCACAACAGTTTCTAGGGATGGGAAAGTTTCTACCCAATGAAGTGACCCATTTCGGTACTACCCGTCTTTTCATATGCTTGAGTCTTGTCTTGCAGGTGAAACTCTGAGCTATTTGAAGGCAAGAACAATATAATCTAGCGGTATGATGCTGGCCATCAGTCCATAACTAGGAGCTTTTGCTCCTGGAAGTACAAAGTATGCTTGAGGCAAGTAGCAAAAAATACCACTACAAAAATATACTTGGAGGAAGGAAGAGTAAGGACCTCGTATCAATTTAGTTTAGCTAGTGGCTCACTGAGTTAGCCAGCTGCCTCCTAGTTTAACTTGTTTCTTTACTAACTAGATGGCTAACCTCTGGTTTTTAAAGTTGTTAAAAGATTGATTTTTCTGTCAGCTCTCTCTAAATTTGACACCCTGGGACAAAACTCTAGTTGCCCCACTCTAGTTTTGGTTCTGCCGGTCATATCTTTATCAAACAATAAATGTGTATTTAATTGTGGATTGATTAAAGTGTCCTGGGCAAGCGGGTATCTTTCAAGGGTATGGAAATCCAGAAATGAGAGCAGGTAGGGACTGTGAGGACAGCGATGCGATGAGGTGTCCCTCTCTCACTCAGACACCTCAGTGTATGGATGTGTCACCAGAGAAGGGGACTGAAGCCAGAAACACTGTTTCATCACGACTTTGCTTGAGGACTCTGACAGTTCCAAGTCGAGGGTAATACTTCCAACATAATGGAATGGATACAGAATTTGATTTGGAGGCAAGAGGACCAGGATTCAAATTTCAACTCTGCTAATAACTATTTCTGTGACCCTGGGCAAATCATCATGTCTCATCCTCAGCTTCCTCATCTCTAAAATGGGGGAGCTGGACAAAATGACCTCTAAAGTTACTTCCAGTTTTTAATCCATGATCTTATAACCTACCAGAGTCAGGAGAAAAATGACAAGTATTTCCCAAGAGTCAAGATCTGTCAATGAAAAAAACTAACATTTATTAAAAGGGTAAGAGGGAAGGTTAGCTAGGTGGCTCCGTGGATTGAGAGCCAGACCTAGAGATGGGAGGTCCTGGATTCAAATGTGACCTCAGACACCTCCTAACTGTATGACTCTGAGAGAACAATTCTACTGAAATACAGTTATTAAAATATGTTTTTCAAACAAGTCTATGGGCTCTAAGTTAAGAACCCTTGCTATGGGGCATTGGGGGGGGGGGAAGGAATCACTGGATTTGGACTCAGAGTAACTACGTTAAGATAACATTTTTGAGGGGCAGCCAGGTGACACAGCATTTAGAGAGCCAGACCCAAAGGTGGGAGGTCCTAGGTTCAAATCTAGCTGCAGATACTTCCTAGCTGCACAATCCTGAACAAGTCACTTAATCCCCCATTGCCTAGCCTTTACCATTCTTCTGCCTTAAAATCAATACACAGTATTTACTCCAAGATGAAAGATAAGGGAAGGGCAGCTAAGTGGCTCAGTGTATTGAGAGCCAGGCTTAAAGATGGGGGGGGGGGAGTCCTGGGTTCAAATCTGATCTCAGACATTTCCCAGCTGTGACTCTGGGCAAGTCACTTAGCCCCACTTGCCCAATATCAATTCTACAACAATGTAAGGGTTTTAAAAAGACTAAGAAGGAAATGGAGCTTAGGAGAAGCCCTGAGAGGCACACAGCCATGCAGACAATCAACTCACATAGACACAGAAAGCTACATAAGCTACATACCCCAAATCACCCAGAAACATGGATCTACAAAAGCACATGCACTCAGAAGTGTCCATACAAAGGACCACACACAGAAAACCACACAGGCACACGCATGGTGCCCGGAGAAGGGCGGCTGCTAGGGGATTTCGAAGGACGCCCCGTGGCTTGTTTGGTAAATAATGACATTGTTATAAATATTCGATAAGCCTGAGGACTGCAGTACATTAAATAGTGATGAGGCCCCTATGTGGGAAGTGCCAGCTTCTCTCTCTTCGGGGCTCTGGAGGAGGTATTTAGAATCGGATGTCCGCTCGCGCTGACAGCTGTATTTGTTGTAGGGCTGATGAATGGCTGAAGAAATATTCGCTACATTTAGAAAGCATCAATCCATCATGCTTGAGTTTAGGTTGAGGGAAGAATATCAGGCCATCCATATTCCACATGTTTATTAAGAAATTCATGTTGTGTTAGACACTGTCTCTATTCTGCTGGGCCAGGAGGCAGTCCCTCCTGGAAAGGCCACCACTAGCTCCTTGATGAATGATTTTAATAGGAAAGAGAATGCTAGTGTTTCTGACTTAAACATTGGGGGAAGGGGATACAGGTAATTAGCATTTACAATCCCCCGACTGGCTAGGAAGTACCTGCAATTAAGAAACTAATAACAATAATTAGATTTTTCTTAATCAGGTTTCCAATTATCAGCCTGGGATGCTGCAAGTCCTTTCCCCAGAGCACAACTTCTTCCTAGGGGGACCTCCAGAGCCCAGAGGAGCCAGCAGAGGGGGGGGGGCAGATCCGATCCAGGGACCTTGCCATAGTTTGAGACAGCTTAGAAACAGGAGTAATAAGACGGTCTCCCTGTGTGGTGATTCCTCCCGCCCATTTCTCTGCAGACACAGACAGAGCAGCCCCCTCTGGGTCTGAGGAGATGACCAGAGGGCTTCATTTCCCTGCTCTGGACTCCCAAACATTTCTGTTTCATCTGTTATCTCCTGAAACAGCTTGCCTCATCTGAACAAATATCTGCGTCTGAGGCAGGTGGAATGAAAAATTAATGGCCCCTTGTCAGGGCAAGGGTGTCAGAGTAACAGAGCAGAAAGGGGAGAACAAAGGGAGACACGGAGACATATCCTGCTTAACAACTTCATTTCTGTTTTCATCACCCCTTTCACCATCCACGCCACTCAGCGGGCCAGAGAATCAGCTAATGGACCTTCAGCATCAAGACCTCCCCAAAGCAGAAGCTGAACTGACTTGGCAACTAACCTCCCCCCCATCCCCAGAATCACTTCAACCAATGGATGAAGTAGGTTCCAGCCCAGTAGCAGCACTGACAGCAGCAGTTCTGGTTCTGGTGGCCCAGTTATTTTCAAATGGGGCATGTGTTCCCTGCAGGACCAGAGCCAAAAGGAGAGAAACAACTAGAGTGAGAGGCTGGCAAAGTCCTTCCTCCCAAACCTGACCATGCCCAAGGGAAGAGGTGAAGAGACTATGGGGGGAAGAGGAGGAAGGGTTACATTTGGAGTCATAAGATCTAATGTCCGGTACTGGCTCTGCCATCCAACCGCTGTGAACCCTTGCATGAGTCATATCTATAAAATGATAGAGAAGGGGTGGAGGCAGTGGACTAGAAGCTATCACTTAATGTCTATATGACTTAAGTCACTTAACTTCTCAAAGGGGTTGGATTAGATGGCCTCCAAAGAGCCTTCTAGTTCTAAATCTATGATCTTATCATGTCTAAGGTTTTAATAGTCTATGAATATACCTGTGTGCTGGGAAATTAGCACAGAATACTGGAGAGTTAGATTTGTAGTTGGGAAAATCTAGATCAAACTCTGCCTCTGATATTTTTTAGCTCTGTGATCCTAGACAAAATCATTTCATTTCTATGATCTTCCAGTAACTTTCTAAGACTATAAAATTACAATCATTATACAATGGAGAGAGGGCAAAAAGGAGGACATGAAGAAAACAACATAGCTAAGGGACTGGTTTATTCATCATGACAGGCTAGGTAAAAATGAGTGCCCCATACTCATTAGCATCTAATTAGAGAAAGTATATTATAATGGACATGTGCCAATCATGAGGAAACTTAGTTTTCATTATGGAATGGGCATAAATTGTAGTGCAAAGGGAAGAGCATAGAACTATTGGGCAAGAACTCACAGTTCAACAAAAACTCTTGAGAATACTGGACAGCTGTCTGGCAGAAACTAGGTAGAGAATAGCATCTCACACTGTATATCAAAACAAATTCCAAACAAATGCATGATTTAGGCATAAAGGGTAACACCACACACAAAAGAATTAGAGGGGCATGGAAGAAATTATCTCCTAGATACATGAATAGTGGAATAGTTCATGATCAAACAAGAAATAAAAAGAGAAATTCACAGGAAATTAAATGGATAATTTTTATTACATAAAACTAAAAAGTGTGTGCAAAAATAAAGCCAATGCAGTTAAAAAAAAAAGAGAGAGAGAGAGAGAACAGGGGGGCAGCTAGGTGGCTCAGTGAATTGAGAGCCAGGCCTAGAAACAGGAGGTCCTGGGTTCAAATCTGACCTCAGATACTTCCTAGATGTGTGACTCTGAGCAAGTCACTTAACTCCCATTACCTAGCTCTTACTACTCTTCTGCCTTAGAACTAATACACAGTATTGATTCTAAGAAGGAACGTAAGAGCTTTTTAAAAAATTAAAGAGAACCAGAAAATTGAAGGGAGGGGCAGAATTTTTCCAACAAGTTTCTCTGATAAAGGTTTCATTTCTAACATAAAAGGATCTCAGTCAAATTTCCCCATTTGGCCATTTCCCAAATTGGCAGTCAAAAGATCTGAATAGGCAGTTTTCAAAGGAAGAAATCCAAACTATCAAAAGCCATAATAAAAAAAAACAACTTTTAATCACTAATGTTTAGACAAATACAAAATAAGAGAACTCTGAGATACTATGATCAGATTTTCAAAATTGCCCAAGATGGAAAATGACAAATGCTATGGGAAACAAGTACATTAACACACTGTTGGAGGAACTGTGAATTTGTCCACTCTGAAAAGAAGTTTGGAAGCATGCCCCCAAACCGTTCAAGTGGGTGCATACCCTTGGTCCTGGTGATATTACTCTATTAGATCTATACCCCACAAAGATTAAAGAAGAAAGAAAAGGGTCCATGAGTACCAAAAAACTTTTATAGATAGATAGATAGATAGATAGATAGATAGATAGATAGATAGATAGATAGATTAAAAGAATATATAATTCTTTTTATGGTGGCAAAGAACTGGGAGTGGAGGTGGTATCCATCAATGGTTGAACAAGTCATGGAATATAAATGATATCTATTATTATTGGGCTAAAGGAAATGATAAAGGACGTGGTTTCAGAGAAACCTAAGAAGATTGGAATCAATGGATACAAAGTACAGTGAGTAAAACCAGCAGAACATTGTATGTGATAACAACAATATCATAGACAACTCTGAGAAAGGAACTCTGATCAACAAAATGACAAACACTAGGATGACTTCAAAAAATATTGTAATGAACCATGCTACCCACATCCAGATAGAGAGGTAATAGAGTACAGATTGAAATATGTATACATATTTCATGAATATGAATATACATGAAGAAACTGGGTTGAGTAGTAGATAGAGCGCCAGAAGAATTCAGATCCTTCCTCAGACACTTCCTAGTTTTGTGATCCAGGGCAAGTCACTTAACCTCAGTTTCCTCATCTGTCAATTATGGAAAATAATTGCATTGATCTCACAGGATTATTGTGAAGATCAAATGAAGTTATAGATGTAAAGCATTACAGCTCCATGTAGCTATTTTAAATATCAGAAAGAAGGACTGAAATCCAGTTCTTCTGATTGAGGCAAGCCCAAGGTTCTTTTCACTATCCAACAAAGATACAGAAAAGAACTAAGAGAGAACAGAGGAAGAGCTGATTCCCCAGCAGAGATATGCTGAAGGCAGCTTGAATTGGTAGATAGTTAAACATTACTGGGTCAGTATTTGCACCTCAGAAATTGGCCAAAGTACAAATGAGAGCTTCTTGTGTTTTTACTGATTGCCAATACTTAAGAAAAGGATGGAAAAAATGTTAATAATCAAGATACAACTTAAAAGTGTGGCCAAAACAAAAATATGTTCAGCCTGCTTTATTTCCTAGAAAACTGGTGTTAAACATTTCCCTGCACACCCTTGCCTAGAGCCCGTACAAGCAGAAGTGCATTGTCTATGTGTGGATACCCCCCAGGATATTTCACCCACAGCGGTGAAACCCAAACCCCTTGTGAAATGTTCTAGAGGCGGTGATATGATTTCTGCAGGGCCATGAACCATAACTCCAATCTGGCTAAAGCAGTCATCTTCGAAATCAATTTCTCAAAAGCTGAGAACCCGCTAGCCCAGGCAAGGCTCAATCTTCCTCTCTAAGCTAGTCAGCTGGCACTCTCCCTATCAGGCTGGATGGCTTCTGGCCCCTCGCTTGACTTTGGGAATCTGTGTTTGGGTTGTCTCTAGGAAAGCAGGTTGTCCAACATTCTTGTTTCATTTGCAGTACAGTCTTCACTCCCCAGTTAAACTCAAGAGGTGGCCGTGGAAAAGGGCAGAGAGGAGAATGAGGATGGAAGACGGATAAGGGAAGGGAAGAGAGGGCTATGGGGTTTATTTAGTCCTGGGGAGCTCTTGTAAGTTGGGTGAGGGGAGATATTGAACTGAATCTCAACCTGACCCCAAACCAACCCAACCTAGTACCCATGACAGAGACCCCCTCAAAGATGAGAGAGGCAGAATGTGTTCCTGATTTCTGGGTCAGCTTCTATAACGCTAAGGGTCAGGGGAAATACAGGGTAAAGAAGAAGCTTCAGAGTCCAGGCACCATTTTCTGGTACTTTTTTCAACTCGAACACAAGTTAAACCTGTATCTCCCTCCCACAAAGGAAGTTTCCTATGCAATATTCCTTGCAGTATTGAGCTGAACCCTAAGACTGCTTCTCCACCACCCCGACCCCCAGCAAGAGGACTGGTGATGCCATCTGCTGGGATCCTGGAGAACTGTGAGAGGAAAGAGATGAGAAGAAGAGGAGTAACCATTGAGATCCATGAATTGAGAAGGTGAGATAGGAAATTCCTGTTGGTCATGCTGCCTAATGAGTAACTGTGGCTGCTCAGTTCTTTAGGAGAGGGTTGCTCATGGAGAAGTGTCATTAGTTTCCATGAGCTCAGGTTGTATGTCTTTTTTGGATCTCCTATGGTGTTTTTTTTTATTTCCGTGAACCCTGTTTATAAAGTGTTCTGAGGACTTCTTCAGTGGAGTGTGTAATCTATGAAGACTCCCACATGTTCTGAGCGGAGCCAAGCTAGAGAAGCAAGAAATCTCCCCCCAAATGTGCCTGAGTCTCTACAGTACACTGGTGCTTCTGCCCAGGGTAATGTACCTCACAAAGACAAAGAGATATCTGCATTATTCCTGTCTTGAGACCAGAGTCCTTGGGGACTCCATAAGCAAAGAGAGATGAGAGTTGGGTAACTTGAGTAGTGGAGAATTTTGGAGCACAGGAAACTTTGGAAAATTGGAACAGTTAAAAGAAATTGTATTCTTTAGTAGCCTAGAGAAAGGAAAGGTAAAGGGTGGCTTAGTAATAGTCTTGAAGGATCTGAATGGCTTTTTGGTTCCCCCACTGAGGTCCAGGTTTAAGAAATTGGCAGAAGATATAACAGGAGGGCTTTAGTTAGAGGTAGGTAAGGACTTCGTGATAGTGAGTGTTATATGGGGAATGAAGGAATCTCCTTTCTTTGCTTTCTGTAGAAAGTTGGGGGCAGCTAGATCACCCATTTGGATTGAGAGCCAGGCCTAAAGACAGAAGGTACTGGGTTCAAATTTGGACTCAGACACTTCCTAGCAGTGCGATCCTGGGCAAGTCACTTAATCCCCATTGCCTAGCTCTTACTGCTCTTCTGCCTTGTAACCAATATGCAGAATTGATGCTACAATGGAAGGTAAGAGTTTTTTGGAAGGAAGGAAGGAAGGAAGGAAGGAAGGAAGGAAGGAAAGAAAGAAAACAACAAGCTCCTGGCCTCTGAGATGACAAGGCAAGGGGACAGATGGTTGGAAAGGAAGTTTCTTCTTATCTCTCTACATTCTTCTCCAGAAGAGTTTGAGCTTCTATAGATACCTAGAGAAATACCTCTTCTAAGTCAAAGGTAAATTGCCAAATCAAATGACCAGAAGTTCATTGATTTTGGGTGCCTGGCACATATTAAGTGTTTAAAAACGAAATACGTGTTAATTGATAAGTAGGGACATTTCATTATGTTCATTTCTTCTACCAATACAGATTAGCAATGATAGATTTAGAAAGATGCCCAGGGGTATTGAGAGACCAAATGTCTGCCTATGGTCATGCAACTGAGGCCTCAGACTCATAGGTGGGTCAAGGGGGTGTCTATCCCAACCATGTGAAGACTTACCCCTGCAGAATGGAAGGAGGAGAACAATTTTTTCCAGTGGTCACAAAAATGGCTAAAGTAGGCACTGTGGAACCCTTAAAGCTTGGTGAGAAATTGAAGACACCAAGGCCCATCATCATGGGCTATCATCAATCATCCTGACTTTGACTTGCCACTGAACTTTGATAAGTAGAAGAGAGAGTAAAGCTAATAACTTTGTGCCATTCTGCTTCACTTAAATCCAATTTATGCACAAGTCAAGACCTCATGTAGCCATTAGTCTTCTTGGAAAATGAAAGATGAACACCAACCATTTCTGTCATCTAACTCAGGGAGAATGAAATTTAAAAGCAAAATGTACATTAAAGAAGATAAAAAAAAGACCTTCTATGTGTGCATATCACCACTTTTTTTCCTCTTTCTCAGTTGAAAAGCCCTGCATCTTCAATAAGAGTCATGAATAATGAGGATGTACATGTACACTGTCCCCTAGGACAAGAGTGGCAGTTTGGGTCAAGCCAAAACAACAAAGGGACCTTGTAGGCAAATGCCCTTAGAATTCCATAGTAGCACTACAGTGATACCAACTTCACAAACATTGCATCATGGAATTTTAGATCTAGCGGGAGTTAGAAAAAAATCTCAAACCCATCTGGTTCAACCTCTTCATTTGACTTTTGAGGAAACTAAGGAAATAAATGAAGCTACCACAAAATTACAGCTCAAATTTGTTCTTTGTCTTGACTGCTTTATTTTCTATTTTTGTGTGTTTGAAGGGCTGAGTTGAGCATCTTACTCTGCCATCTTAGCTCCCAGAATCCATCCATGTCTTCAAATTTATTCTTGTTATCCTGTTGTCTCAACCTTCCTACACCTTAGAAAAGGGCCCTGAAGGATCCAAGACAACTCCAAGGGACTCATGATGAAAAAAGCTATCCACTGCCTTAGAAAGAACTGATAGAGTCTGAATGCATTGAAGCATGTATTTTGCACTTTTATTTCCTTCATGAGTTTATTCTTGTATATACAATATATGACTTCTTTCACAACATGATAAATATGGAAATATGTATTGTTTCAAATCAGATCTCAGATACTTCCTGCCTATGTGACCCTAGTCAAGTCACTTAACACCAATTGCCCAGCCCTTACCATTCTTCAGCCTTCGAACCAATATGCAGTATCAATTCTAAGACAGAAGGTAAGGGTTTAAAAAAGAAGAAATATGTATTGTATGATAGCGCATGTATAATCTATATCAGATTATTTACTCTCTCAGAGAAGGAAGAGGGGAGGGAGAGAATTTGTACTGCAAAATGCCAGAACACAACTGTCAAAAGTTGTTTCTAAATGTAATTGGTGGGGAAATACAATAAAATATTACTGGAGAAAAAAGGAAAAGCAAGGGAAGGGAAGAGAAGGGAAGGGAAGGGGAAGGGGAAGGGAAAGGGGAAGGGGAAGGGAAAGGGAAAGGGGAAGGGAAAGGGAAAGGGAAAGGGAAAGAAATATTGGCCAGGCTATAGACATAGATTTTTCAGAATCTAGGGCTCCCTCCAGTAACTCTAACTTTGGGTTGATGTCTATTCATTAAAATTTCCAGGGAGTTACAAAATGGGCACTTCCCACCTCCCCAAGGGAGAGGATGGGAATAAAGAACTCCAGTGATTAGGTAGCAATTTACAGAGCCCAGTTGGAAAATCATTCAATCCACAAGCATTTATTAAATGCCAACTACATGCTGGGCACTTTGCTAAGCAGGTACTAAGAATATTGGGCCAGAAATGAAACATTGCCTAACTTTAAGTAGTTCACATTATATCAGGATGTATTCCAAGCAGTGACCCCTTGAATGTAAATAGGATGCTGTTAATAGTCAATATAGAATTCCTAGGATAATTATATCCAAGGTAGAGCCAGGAAATAGAAAAAGGAGTTCATAGATGTCATCTAAAGTCAGAGAAAGGGGGTGGTCAGTCATGTCAAATGGCAAAGGAGGAAAAGGAATGAGAAAAAAAGACACTGCAGCTGGTGATAAGGAAGAGATCATTAAAAAAAAAAAAAAAGACAAATGCTGAACTTGTAAAGCAAGAAGAAATAAATACTTTGGATTTTATGTCTGTGGTGGGACAGAGAAGCAAGGAAAGCCAGCAAAGTCAACCCAGAATATAGGACACCTAACTCTTCTGAGGCCCTACTCACTTATAAAGACAGTAACTTTGCAAAAGAACACACACACACATCCTTCCCATTATCACTGCTCTCCTTTATAGGTTGTCCCTCCCATTAGAATATAAGCTCCTTAGGTTAGGTAAGTGGCTCTGTGGTTAGAGAGCCAGGCCTGGAGACAAGAAGTCCTGGGTTCAATCTGGCCCCAGATACTTCCTACCTGTGTGACTCTATGGAAGTAACTTAACTCCAATTGGAACCAATATTTAATATCCATTCAATTTTTTTAAAAAAAGAAAAAATGTAAGCTCCTTGAGGGAAGAGACGGCCTTTGCTTTTTGTGTTTATGTATTTCTAGCCCCGACCACAGTGCTTGGCCCAGAATAAGGCCTTTATAAATTCTTTTTCATCTTTTCATTCACAAGCCACTGTAAGATGGAAGCTGGTTTCAAGTGGCTGCTCAGGCACCTGTGTTTAGCCATAGTTGGTTTTTCTAAAGGCATGGCATGAACATCTCTTTCCCTATGGAGGATGACTAGAGAAAACTTTTGACAAAGGATTTAGAACTAAAAGAAATCTGTAGACACCAAAAGTTCTCACCCTGGAATCTGTGGAATTGGTTCTATTGATTTATCTATCTATCTATCTATCTATCTATCTATCTATCTATCTATCTATCATCTATCTATCATCTATCTCTTTTCTATCTGTCTGTATCTGTCTATCCATGTATCTATCTTTCTACCTGTCTTTCTATCTATGTATCTATTATCTATCTCACTATCTCTCTATCTCTCCATATCCATATATTAGACTTATTAATATAGATTAAATAAATGTCTAATATATTACACATATAAAAACTATTTTTAATTCATTAGTTTCCTTGATAATCTTATATATTGTATTTTATGAGTTTAAAAACATGATTCTGAAGGGTTCCAAATGAGATCAAGCAGGATCCAAGGAGATATTTGTCAAGTGCTTAGCACAACGTCTGGCATCTAGTAGATGCTGTATAAATACCTAGTCCCTTCCCCTTCCCCCAAAGACTTCAGCAGACTGCTAAAGGGTTCCATGATTTCAAAAAAAAGACAGGATTGAGAACCTCTGATGTGGCAGGCCAGTGGTTCCCAAACTTTTTTGGCCTACCGCCCCCTTTCCAGAAAAAATATTACTTAGTCCCCTGAAAATTAATTTTTTTTTAATTTTAATAGCAATTAATAGGAAAGATAAATGCACCTGTGGCCATCACTGCCTCTCTGGATCTCTGCAGCACCCACCAGGGGGTGGTACTGCCCACTTTGGGAATCACTATGGCAGGCCTACCCACTTCTTTTACAAATATGGAAACTGAGGCCCAAAAAAGTTAAATGACTCATTCAGAGTCACACAGACAATAAGCCTCAGAGCTGAGATTCAAATCCAGATCTACTGATTGCAAATTCCTGGGTGGGATTTGTCCTTCTGACCTCCAGGTTCCCATTTCCTGCCTAGGCTCCTTCAACCTTGGGCATTTTAGGACTCTTCCAACCTTCTCTCATCATTGCATTAGGCAAAATCTCTGAGTCCTTCCCTGGGGAGCCCTCCCTCACACACACACCCTTTTCCGCTCCTTCCAAGGGGGCTCCGCGGGCAGCTGAGGAATGAGGGAGTCCAGCTCTGAAGGGCGGGGAAGGGAGGGAGGGGGGGATGGCACAGCCCTTGGGGGCTAGTGAAACTGGGCTGAGCTCTTGGACTGGGAGTTTAATTAAATAAACAAATAACCTTCCACTCCTAAGCAGCTTCCTTCCCTGGGAAAAGTCAAAGATAAGGAGCTGTGAAAGAGTAGAGTCTTTTAAAAGCGAAATTAGAGGTTTCTCCAGTGTAAAGATGGAGGAGATAGGATTGGCAATATAGTAAGCTCGGGTATAGCGTGCCGCCAAAGCAGCAGCTGTTCAAAGGCGCTCAGAGGACGACGACTCTTATCTAGGCAGCAGACGCTCAGCTGTATTCAGATGTTAATAGGAGAGGATCATAATATCTTTCAAGTATTATCTAAGTCGCTTTTTGGTACATAATAAAAAAAAAAAAACCTCTGCAGAGAAATTTCTCAGTGCCAGATGGAGAAAGTGATTTTATCAGAAATACCGTTGTCATACAGGCTGCCTGCATCCCAGATTCCCTGCAGAGAGGATGGAAGGGGTGGGGGACCCCAGGGGAGGGAGCCAATGGTGGCTTGTCTTCTCCTTTGGCTCCTGTCCTTTTCAATTAGCGACATCTCCATCCGTGGAGGACTCTGGCTTGGAAAGGGATTCATTCTCCCTCTAGAAAGTAGAGCTCTCTACCCAAGAGATGCCACACTCCTGGGACCTTCTCTGCTTCCCAGGGTAGCCTCTTGTTTCCTGGGAACTAGCTCTACAACCTAGATCTTTCCTTCAGTGGCCTCTGAGGAGAGCTGAAACAGGACATTTTATTAAAAGCTGGGCTTTGGCCAGAAGAGTTCCTCTATTTATGTGACTATAAATTGTCAACAGTTGGTCAGCTCCCCTGTAGAGGAAGGATCGATAGGGACCAGAGGGAAAATATGTGAGAAGGAGAAGAAACCAGATACTCTAATTAGAGCGGAATGTAAAAGTTCAGGGGGTGGTGACAAAGCCCAGAGGTTAATTCGGGAAAGGATCCCACAGATAAAGGGTTTGACTCCTGTCTTACAATGTGGCACATTGCAGACCTTTTCTAAGTGTATGTGGAATTGCAAAGAATGGGTCTTTGGTCCAGGAGGACCTGGGTACTCATCCAGTCTCTGACACATACTGGCTGGGTTACCCTAGGCAAGTCACCTCACCTCTCGAAATAAATTGAAAAAAGGAAAAAAGAAATGCTTGCCTGGATTAATAAATTTCCTCACCTGGGAGTTCCCTGTAACTAATGAAATTAGAGGTTCCGTTTCTATTTCTGTTGAATTTCAAGGGATAGGTTTGTAAATAGAGTGCCTAATGCCAAAGTGGATTTAATGTCACTGTCTCTCTATCTCTTTCTCAGGGTTTGTGTATTTGTGTCTATGTAACCATGTGGGTCCGTGCACATTTGAATGTGTACCTGTTTATGTGTCTGTAATTCTAGTTGTAGTCAAAAGCCACAGCTTATAATTCTCTCTATCTCTCTGTCTCTCCCTCTCCTCCCTCTCTCTGTCTCCATCTCTCTCTCTCTCTCTGTCTGTTTCTGTCTGTCTGTCTCCTCTCCTCTCTATCTCTCTCTCCCCTGTCTTTTCTCTCTGTCTCTTTCTCTTTCTGTCTCTCTCTCTTTCTGTCCCTCTCTCTTTGTCTCCTCTCCCTCTCCCCCCTCTCTCTCTCCACTCTCTGACTCTCTCTGTGTGTGTCTCTCTGTCTGTCTCTTTCTGTCTCTTCTCTCTGTCTCTTTCTCTTTCTGTCTCTCTGTGTCTCCTCTCCCTCTCCCCCACCTCTCTCTGTCTCTGTCTCTCTCTCTCTCTCTCTCTGTGTGTGTGTGTCTGTCTGTATGTCTGTCTGTCTGTGTCTCCCTCTCTCTATTCAGTAAGGGCTGAACTAATGGTGAGCTAACAGTGAAGCCCACCGGAGTTCCCTATTCCTTATACATACTTGCATTCGTGTGTGCATATGTTTCTGTGTGTTTCTGGAGCTTGTCACCTGCAATCAGGATAAGTAATGACCCTTATAAAGCAGTGCTGCACAAAAACTCCCCTGCTGCCTGTACTCCTGAATGTAAAAATTATTCTTAAGAAGCTCTTAAAAACAATGTCTCCATACCACAGGGCTTTCGGGTAACAGCTTCAGTCCCCAAGGCCTTCTGCTTACTGATCTCTGTTCACTGCGTTTTATGATGAGTGACTATCCAATAAGACTTATTGGGAAGGCCCTACTGCATGATCCATCCTCTAGCCATCCAGAAGACAACCCTGGCTCTGAACAATAGTGGGAGGGGAAAGAGAGATCAATATTCATTCAGACTTCAAAGTTTAGAGAAGGGGGAGAGGGAATGAAGGGGATGTTTTCCTGGAAGGAATACTGCCATATACTACAGATGGGGGGGAGGGGGTTGTGTATCATGGACCTCCTTTTGATCATCTGGTAAAGCCTAGAAGAACCCTTCTCAGAATAATAGTTTTAAATTAATAAAACACATAATACTACAGAGGAGAACAATTCTATTGAAATACAGTTATTAAAATATTTTTTCAAATAAGTCTATGGTCTATAGGTTAGGAATCTTTGCTATAAAGGGGGGGGGACCACTGGATTTGGTCTCAGAGCACCTATATTAAGATAACCTTTTTAAGGGACAGCTAGGTGATTCAATATCTAGAGAGCCAGATCCAGAGATGGGAGGTCCTGGGTTCAAATTCAGCCTCAGACACTTCCTAGCTATATGACCCTGGGCCAGTCACTTAACCTCCATTGCCTAGTCCTCACTGCTCTTCTGTCTTGGAACCAATACACAGTGTTGATTCTAAGATAGACGGTAAGGGTTTGTTGTTGTTGTTGTTGCTGTTTTAATAGCCAAACCAAAGGACTTAGTTTCAAATCTGACCTCAGGTATTTCTACTAGTTGTGTGATCCTGGTCAAATCACTTAATCCCAACTGCCTAGCCCTTATAGCTCTTCTGCCTTGGAACCAATAATCAGGATTGAGTCTCAGATTTTTTTTAAATTGGGGAGAGAAGAGGGGAAGGAAGAAGAAAAAGGGAGTATTTGGCTCAAACCTTTTTAAAAATGAAAATGAAAATTATTTTTCTCATGTAATTGGGAAAAATAAAATATTTTTAAAAATACAATCTTCATCACTAATCAGGTGGGTGACTGAATAAGTTGTCTAACCTCTCTGCTCTAAGTTTCTCATATGTGAATGAAAGGATTGTAGAAATGATGTCAAAGATCTCTTCCAGCTCTAAATCTTTTTGAACCTTTGAAATCTTTTTTTAAACCCTTACTTTCTGTTTTAGTAACACCGCTAAGGCAGAGGGACAAGGGCTAGGCAAACTGGGTGTAGTGACTTACTCAGGGTCATATAGCTAGGAATAAAATGTAGTATTGAAAAGGAACCCACTGGAAAGGTTTCTCTGGTGGTGCATTTTTGTTTTTTACCTTCTACTTTCTGAGAGAGAGAGAGAGAGAAGAGAAAAGAGAGGAGAGAGACAGCATTCAGTTCTAAACAGCTGGAGGTTAGAGTCACCGTGTGAACTGGTGAAGAAGAGAGGTGGGCTGGGTAATTCCACCTTCTACTTTGTAGTTTTGTTCCAGCCACTAACTGTTAAAGGTCATTAGGCTTTTCCTAAACTTTTAACACCTGCTAAAAGCTTTCCAGTCTCACATCAGCTCACCCAACACATATCCTGAGGTTGAAGCAGTACAATGTTCCCCATAAAACTATGGTCTTTCAGCAGGGAAAGAGGAAAGGGGGGAAGTAGTTCTCTCTAGAGGACAATCAGGCATGTGCCCAGTGATCTAAGAAACTATCTATACTCTGGGCCTTTTTCAGGAAAGAAGAAAGTAAAGGAGGAATTGCAATGAGATGAACACCTGGAAATTTTAGCTTTAACATAGCATCCTCAAACAAGCATTTATTAAGCACCAGAGAATATATAATGCCAGGAGATCTATAATGCTAACCACTGGGGATACAAATACAATAAATGAATATTCCCCACTCCAAAAGAGTTTACATTCTAACAGAAATGTGTTTGCACGAGCTGGCCCCATGCAAATGTAAGAACATAGATTTAGAAACAGAAAAGACTGCATTTTACACATCAGAGTTTTTGGTTCCTGGTTGAAAAATGAAATATCATAAAGGCACTGATGAATGGAGACAAAGGCTTAAAACATCCAAAAGGTGTAAGGAAAAGGTAAAATAGACTCATTTTACAAAATCTAAGTGGCTTAGAAAAAGGTCTCCTTTAGAGTTTGAGAGGAATGAGTTTAGGAAATTGCACAGTAGGGAATACAGGTATAGAACTCACTGCTCCCAAGAGGTGGTACAGGCAGAAAAAATGAATGTAAATAGACAGAAAGAGGTTAGAGAAATTCAAGGATTAAAGACTATGGTCTATAAAAGAAGGGCATTGAATATGTCTCTTCTAAGGCAGGTAATGGTAAAGTGTAATCTGTAATCAGAAAGACTTATTTTCTTGCATTCAAATCTGGCCTCAGATACTTTTTAGTTGTGTGACCCTGGGCAAGTCACTTAACCCTGTTTGCCTCAGTTTCCTCATCCATAAAATGAGCTGGAGGGGCAACTAGATGGCTCAGTGAATTGAGGGTCAAACCTAAAAATGGTAGGAGGGGGGGCCCTGGGTTTAAATATGGCTTTAGACACTAGCAAGTCACTTAATGCCCATTGCCTAGCCCTTCTGCCTTGGAACTAACACTTACATTGATTCCAAGATGGAAGGCAAGGGTTGTTTTTGTTTGTTTGTTTGTTTTAAATAATGAGCTGGAGAAGGAAATGGCAAACTACTCCAGTATTTCTGCCAAGATAATCCCATTTGGGGTCATAAAGAGTTGGACACAAATTAAAAACAATTGAACAATAACAAAGGTCCCTTCCCAGCTTTCAGTCTAGGATCTCTGCTCTCAGTGGCCCATCAACCACAGCACCTTCATGGAATGGACTTAAGGGTAATAAAAGTCACAACTCCAGGGACTCTCAGATCCTTAAAGTTCTATCTTTCCCCTTGAGTTCAACCTGCTCCTATCCCTTCTCTTCCTGGCTTCTAAAGAGAGTTATCTTCTCTTTCTGAATCTCTGCTTTATGTTCTGTCCAAGCTCCCTGATAGTAGAAAACAGTAACTCTATCTGTCTGGGTCCCCAATCCCTGCTTCTAGCTCAAGCTTATTTACGTGCTGGACAATCCTACTTCCAACATGCATAAGTTTACAGCCTAACCTTTCCACATAGGCCCAAAATAAGCCATCTCAAGCCTGTTTTTCTACCTCTGGAGAATTTTATTTATTCCTGCTCTTGGGGAAAGGAGTGTGGGAGACAGAAGAGGCTAGGCTACAACTTTTGTGAGCTGGTGTCATGAGAAGGGAAAGAACTCACCCCCCACATTGTCACAGATAGTAATTATCAGGGAAAGGACCTGAACTCAGGTTTTCCTGGCTTCATAGCCTGTTTTCTTTTTCTCTCTTCATACTTTCAGCCTAGTAATCCTGTCAAAAAAGTAAATGAGGTTAGGTTGGCTTGACTTCTCATATATCACTCACAAGTCTAAGTAACCCTTTGTTAGACAAACCCCAAACAGGTCACTAGGGAAATTAGGATATTTAGAGATATATTCCCTTTATTTGGGATCTTTTTAAAACTCAGCAAATGGGATAATACTTACAAGTGCTTAATACAATGCCTAGAACATATAAAAATGTGCTGAAATAAATTTTTATTCCCTTCCCTCTCCATTTCCCCTCATCTTTGGTCTCATTGTCATGGACTACATGGAGGGACAATGTAACTGATACAGTTTCATATTTCTTCTGTTCTTATGAAATTCATTCATTGCTTTTTCAAGTATTTCTTGAATACTTCTTATATACACAGACCTAGGATTATATATCTAGACCTGGGAAAGATATCAGAGAACATCTAGTCCACAGCCTTTGTTTTACAGATAAGCAAACCAAGGATCCTGGGAGGTTGCGACTTTGTCCAAAGTGTCAGAGGCAGTATTTGAATCTATGTCTCCTAAGTCCAGACTACGTGTTCTTTGCACCAGAATGCCTCAGTTTCTTCCACTGTAAATGGAAATAATAAAAGTACCTCCCTCCTCTTATGGGGAAAACCAGGGGAGATAGCTTAAATATTATATGTGGGTTCAGAAGGGTGTATAAGAGACAGGAATGACAAAAGGTAGGACCAAACAAGTTAGGGAGATTGGGTTTAACTGCTAAGGAAAATGTCTGGTGACAGAATAACTGTCACCCTGAACCATCTAGACAAGGGCCTGTGGAAACTAGCAAGCAAATGACAAGAGTTTGTAACAAATTTAATTAAGGGAACTATGGTAAAGGATGGGAATAGGGGTTTCTACACTTCCAAACTATGGGCAAACCACAGGGTCAGGGGAGGGACTTATCTACACTGAACTAAACCTAAAGCAGGACAGGGCCCAGAGAATAGCAGGACTGACGTGGATATCCTCACAGCAGAGTCCTGACACACTCCAGCGATGCTGCAGCTCCTCCAGGACCACTAGCTGTACCTTTCAGGTGGGCAGATTCTGGGAGCTAACCCAGCCCAAGTTAACCTGCAACTCAGGTTGGGATTAATAGTCTCTACGAAAATCTCCCACAAGTAGATGACAGTCTTCCTTCAGGATCCCAGGGAATCAGGGTACAAACTCCACTTCCTCTGAGGTCTCCCAGGGTCAGTTACAACTTGTCCCCAACCACCATGGAGTCTGTCTCAGAGAGAGAGGCCATACTTCCTGCTTCCCCATTCCATTTGGAATTCTCAAGCCCTTCCTGCTAGGTATCCTAAATAATAATTAAGTAATCCTCCTCACAACACTCCAAGGGTTGTCATAAGAATCAAATAAAATAATATTTGTAAAAAAGTACTTAGCACAGTGTCTAGCACATAGAAGATACTATATAAATATTTATTCCTTTCTCCCTAACCCCACTTTTGTATTTTTACAAAAAATGAATATTAACCCAATGTACAAATATTTTACCCTAGATATTTTGTGATAGAATTTCTGGTCAGGTGATCATGTGAAAAGATACAAAGGGCCAGAGTAGGTGTCAGGGGAGGTAATTGGGCAGAGAGGTCAGGCTGCCTTGTCTAGGAGCTGACTTCTAAATTTGTTTCTTCCTGCTTTCTCCCCCACCTCTTTCACTTCTGAACCCTTAGAATTTCTCTAAGCTCTAAGTTTTTTCACCATAAGAGCTGAGTTTCTCTCAGTAGAGGAGATGTGGGGGCAGTCATTTATAAAAAATGGGTCATTTTTCAATCCAGACTTACTTATTGACCTCAGATTCATTGCCATCCATCCTTTAGCCCTCTTTGGTAATAAGTATCATTCCAACTTTTTCCTTGGGCTTTCTCTGCCCACTCATTTTGTAGGCATTCTCTCATCTAACTTCTCCTCCCTTTATTTTTTATTCCTTTAATGTCCAAAGGCACAAAAAGGCCCTGAGGCCCTGCCCTCTCCAGTCTAATCCAGTAAGTATTTATTAAAGCCCTTTAGTCCTATCTATATCAAGCTAAGGGAAAAAAAATTTCTTCAACAGAGTTATCAGTGTTAGCTTCTCTTTTTGATACTCCATCTTCCTCCATGTTTAGGAACTAAAAATTCCTTTTGAACAGGGGCCTCTTACCTGAGACATAGGAATAGAGAAGAAGCACTGACTTGGAGTCAGAATAATGACTCCAGTTCAAATTCCCACCTTTGCCCATTTGCAACTGTCACTCTACTGAGTGACCTTCAAGTAATATAACTTCTCTGAATTCCCATTTTCTTCAGTTCCCTACTTTGAAAAATGAGTTACTGTTATTATCTTTCTCCAATGGTTGTTGTGAGAATCAAATGAAATCATGTGGTAAAATGCTTCATAGCTGGGCAGTATTATATAAATGAAGGCCATTATTATTGTTTTCATTATTTTTATTATGTTTATATGACAGGCACATTAAGTCCTTGTTCATGTCTTTTCATTGATCTATCTTTTTTTAAAACCTGTACCTTATATTAAGTATCAGTTCCAATGGAAATAGGGGTTAAGTGACTTGTTAGTAAATGTCTGAGGACAAATTTGAACTCAGGACTTCCCATTTTGAAATGTGGTTCTCAATCCACTGAACCACCTACCTGCCTCTTTGGCTCATTTTATGAATGAAGAAACCGAGGCGACCAGGGCTAAGGTTTTCCAGAGTCACACAGCTAGTAAATGGCTGAGGCCAAATTTGAACCCAGAAAAGCCTGGCTCTCCATCTACTGAACCACCTACCTGTGCCCATTGATCTATCTTTGGAGAAAGACTGGCCTAATCCCCTGTTTTAGCATCAATGCCCTCCTTCCTTCTTCCTCCACTCCCACCATTCCCTTTCTTCTTCCATCCCCTTCAGCTCCTTTCCTTTCATGATGGTTTCATATATTCCAGTCCTGCCTGCTAGGATCCATCTTTCTAGGTCAAGGAAATTTCATCTTTGTAGAATATCCTCAGTAGACCCATTTATTCACTCTTCACTTCATTGGCCAGCTCCCACTTCTGAATCTTCTCTCAAACTATACCCCCTACCTAGAAGAGTCTTTCCCATCCAGACAACATGGTCATCTTTCTCTTTCATTAAAAAAAACAAAACAACTCCCAAGAATGCACAGGAAATTTTCACTGACTAATTTAAAGGACAATGGACACCATATGCAATAGCCCAAATGATGTAAATGAAAGGATGCCAAAATGAAGTCAATTTTCAATAACTGGGATTCCTGATTTTAGTCATAGAGAACAGATTAAAAAAACTTTGCAATTGAAAGTTGAGAAATGGGGAGAACTGGGTGAAAGGGAAGAGGAAGGAAAGAGATCATTGCATACCTTGCCTTGTGAGTTCTCTGGTTATTTTTCCTTAACTTTTTTTTGTTGCTGCTGTTGTTATAAAGGATTAAGAGGTAGGGAATGGTATAACTGAAAGTGAATGTTGTAAAAAAAATGTCATCAATAAAACCTATTTTTAGCTCAGTGTGGTAGCTCATGCTTATAATCCCTGGTGCTAAGGAGACTAAGGCGTGTGGATATCCTGAGCTTGGTTGGGAGTTCTGAGCTTCTGTGGGCCAAGACCAGGGGCATGCTAGAGATTGCTGGAGAGGGCTGATTGTCAAATTTCTAGTTTGAACATTTATACCTTGTAAATCAACAAATGTTACAAATTAGGACTTGATTTATTGTTTTGTTGATTTCTAGTCTTATGAACATGATGGAGAAAATGTTAATGCAGAAAATGTTAAGACTTCACATGTGTATTCAGAATTTTAGTTGCCTTTTCAAGGGGTAGAAGTGGGAGGGAAAAATTTGGAACTCAATTTTTTTCAATGAATATTAAAAAACTTAATGTAATTTGGAAATATTTAGAAAACAAAATATATTTTTAAAAATAATTTATTAAACTTTAAAATTGTATACTTCATATATATTCTCCAGAGCCCATTGCTAAAATGCTTAACCAGTACACTAAGCCTTACCAGGCTAAGTTGATCAGGTATCCCCACTAATTTAGTATTAATATGGAAAAGGGAGACAGCAGGTTGCCTAAGGAGTGATGAACCAGCTCACGATGGAAACAGAGCAGGTCAAATCTTCCAGGTCAATCAGAGGCAGCCCCATTAGTATAGTCTAGCACAGTGATGGCAAACCTTTTAGAGACGGTGTGCATGCCCCATGTCACCCCCTTACCCCACACAAGGGAGGGAGGAAGCGCTCCCATTGGCTGCTAGGTAGAGAGGAAGATGAAGTGAGGAATGTCCTGAGTGAGTGTAAAGGGGAAGGGGAGTAGCCCGAGCACTCTACTCCCCTCCAGCTTTGCCACCTGGAAGCCACTCACCTTACCCCCATGTGCTCCCATTCACTGCTGGGCAAAGGGGCAGAGGATGTTAAAAGATGTCATTGCATGGTGGAGAGGGGAAAGAGAGCAGCTCCACCAGAGTCCCTCTGCCTCTCTAGTAATGAACTCTGGAAGGTGATTGTGCGCATGCCCACAGAGAGTGCTCTGCATATCCTTTTTGGCATAAATGCCATAGGTCCACCATCACAGGCCACTGCACACCTTCACTTCCAGCCTGGAATAGTTTGACATGGGAGAACCCAGTCTTAAAAAAAAATTTTTTTTTGAAAAAAATGCAATGAGAAGCCCTATCCACCAAGAAACAAAAAAAGGGGGTGGGGTGGGGGGGTGGAAGGAAGCACATGACCACACTCTTCATTATATAAAAATATAATAGGAGCAGCTAGGTAGCTTGGTGGAATTAGATCCAGGCCTAGAGATGGGAGGTTCTGAAATCAAATCTGGCCTGAGATACTTCCTAGCTGTGTGACCCTAGGCCAATCACTTAATCCTAATTTCCTAACCTTTATTGATTTTCTGCTTTGGAACTAATATTTAGTATTGATTCCAAGATTGAAGGTAAGGGTTTAAAAAAAAAAAAAAGAAATGATAGGCTGTTAGACCTAGAAGGTGACTTAAAGGTCATCTTGGCCAACCTTCTTATTTTTCAAAGGAAAAATGAGTTGTCATTCTTTTATAGTAGCCTCTATGAAATGCCAAAATGAAAGGCAATACTGTATGTCAAGCAAATATAAAAGAATATTGATTATGTGTATTTAATGCTCTCTGTTCCTATGGGGCCAATAGGTGGCACAGCAATTAGGGTGCTGAGCCTGGAGTCAGAAAGTTTGTTTGTTGTTCAGTCATGTCCAATTCTTTGTAACCCCATTTGGGGTTTTCTGGGCAAAGATAATGAAGAATCTTACTTATTTTACAGATGAATAAACTAAGACAAATTGGTTTAAGTGACTTGCCCAGAGTCACACAGCAGTGTCAGAGGCCAGATCTGAAATCAAGAGTATGATTCTTCCTGTGTCAAATCTGGACTCAGATACTTCCTAGCTGGGCTAGTCACTTAACTGTTTGCCTCAGTTTCTCATATGAAGAGGAAATGGCAAACCACTCCAGTATCTTTGCCAAAAAAAAAACACAAAAAGGGTCACAAAGAATTGGACCCAACTGAAAAAAATAACCAGACCACAACAAAGCTCCTCACAGTCAAATACCACATAAATACGTATACCCATCTTCTGATATTCAAGAAAGACTACCACTGAACATGCCATGTGAGGAATTGTGAGTCCCAAAGGATATGATCTAATCTAATCTGGCCTTGGCTGCAATATTCCAAGTCAATGGTCAAAACCCAACAGCTGTGAGTTAGGACTGGTCTCCTACTTAACCTTCACTACCCACCTCCAAGTGATTCTCTGGGAGGTTCCTCCCCTTGGGTGGTTTAATTTCAAAGACAATACATAGCAAGTGACCTCAAAGCCAGCCCTCCTAACTCAATCAAAGAATCTAATCTAATAAACAGATGAGCTGAATTCTCTAATGCTTTTCCAATTGTTTGGTCCAAGCCAATTCCACTCCTATTTGTGGGCTACTCTGGCCTCTCTATTTAATAAGTGACAGCAACAGGATGCCATTATTGGAGAAATATTGGCCACAGTAACGTACATCATAAAAGCACATTAGCTCTAATTTCATACCACCTAAGGCTATATTAATATCTCTTTAATATAATCATCTATAAATAAATGATGGCCCAGCGACTTAATATGACACTCGATTTCCACACATGGAGGCAATACAATAGGGAGGAAGGATTTCATTTGTTTTCTCTAAGATGAGGCCTGGCAAAGATGCTTATGTCTGAAAAGAAAGGAGTTTTTCTCTCAAGTTTTGGATTCTAATTGATGATCTTTGGGTTTTGCATCTCTATATTTTCCTTTTGGAAACAAAAGATCAGTTCTTCTGATGAATTCATAAAAAACCAGCAGCATATCAATGATTCACTTTCTTCCCTCCTCCCATTCCCTTTCATACCTCACACTTGGATTTTTTTTTTTTATAAACCATTATTAGACCTAGAAAGGGTCTTTAAGACCAATCCCTTCAGTTTTCTGATGAAGAATGGCATCAGAGAAATATAAAAAGTTGGCTACGGTCTCAGTAGTAGAATCAAGTCCCTGACTAGTGACCTTCCCATGTTATCATGCTGCTTCTCAAAAAAAAAAAAAATGAAACGCAACAAACTGGAAGATGCTATTGAGATTGAGCATATCAAGGAAAGAAATGGGCACTGGAATTAATAGGGAGGGAGAACCAACCATCTAGTGATGTGGAGGTTTTCCTTCTCTGGACCTCCAGGTAGCAGGGTCATTCAGGACCTCAAATGGCTCTCATAAGAGAGCTAGAAAGAGTTAATGAAGTCTATATTGATGTCTGTTCTTCTAAGGCCTTTCTTCATCCAGGCTGCCTATCCCTTGTGGTTGTCTGTCCTTCGTTTTGAAGAGGACTAATGACATGCATAAATTAAATTTGTGTAGCAGAGTTGCATAAAGCCATCTGCCTCGCTCTCTCTTTTAGTCATCAAGTCCATTGGCAAGACTAAAGTCAGGATGACTTAGGTTATGGCCCAGAATGCAGTGGATAAACTTGGCTTCTTTGATGTTTGACCAAGCTCTAAGTCAATGTTCCATAGTGCCTGCTTCGGCCACCTTCATGGCCATTGGAACAAATTTTTCCCACCCCTAGACTTGCCCTGGAAGGCTTCTCAATAGCAGAGGAATCTCTGGGAGTATTCAGGACAAGATAAGACCCTGGAGAATGAAGCATTGTCCTTGTGGTCCAAGAGAGGAAATGTGGGGGTTACATGCCCAAGACAGTCCCACAAACCACACCGATGGGTTGTGAACCCTCTTGCCATCCTGTCTCATGGCATAACCAACTGAAACATCATTTGTAAAGAGGAATTCAGCTCAGACTCTCCATCCTAACAAGCAGCTGAAGAGAAGCCAGAGCATCAAACTGGATACAGACGTTTGGTGCCATCTCTGGGATGCTCACTGCGGTCCGTTGCCCACATGTAGGGCTGTCTATAACAAAGTTGTCCAATGTAATAATTAATAGTGCTCTCACAGTGCACCATGAGACTATGCAGTTCAGTTCTCTCTCTCAGGCCCTTGTATTCCTTTGAAACAGTTGGCAAGTTCAGGTTTTCTCATCTACTCTGGTAGGGGACATCCAAGATGTGAGGATTTGAGTCTTTGTAGTGAGCCCAGAGGACATGGGGAAGGGTCCACATTTCAACATCTTGAGGGCATCAAGGTTATTGTCTGCTGGGGACTCCAAGGACATGATTTAAGGCAGTGATTCCCAAAGTGGGCGCTACCGCCCCCTGGTGGGTGCTGCAGCGATCCAGGGGAGCGGTGATGGCCACACTTTTTTTTGTATTACGTTCTATTCTGAGTTCAATAGTTTCATAATTTCTAGGGGGCGCTAAGTAATATTTTTTCTGGAAAGGGAGCGGTAGGCCAAAAAAGTTTGGGAACCACTGGTTTAAGGTTTCTAGATACCCTGAAAGGCCACATTGTCTAAACAGCAACCAACTTTCTGATCTCAGTAAGCATTTAATAAGCATTTGTGTGTCAAATAGAAATTTGGAAGGGTGGCTACCTAGACAATTCACTCATTGACAATGTAGAAATAAATGAGATGGAAAATCATGCAAATGACCTCCTAGTTCTCAGAACAGTGCCAGGATCAGCCCCTTCCTATGGGACCCCAAAAGAATTAATATTTTGATACTCTCTTGCTCATTATTCCAGAGTTAGAACTTCTTTCTAATTCCCCAACAAGAAAAGGGATGAAGATCTCAGTGCAAATGGACTCACAAATTCAATTTTTAGTCTTCTGGGCTAGAACATGACATCTAGTCTAGGTTCTAGATAAATGGTACTATTAGCTATTCCCTAAACCAGTGATGGGCACACATTTTAAAGAGGGAGCCAAAGGAAAGGAAATGCTCATCTGTCAGTCTGTTTCTAAGGCAACTCTTTCAAAGTTTCATTGTATTGTATCCCACTAATTGTATTTGTCAGATTAGGAATAATGTCGTGGGGCAAGATAGAACATTTCAGGGGGCCACATCTGGCTGCATCTGGCCTGCGGGCATAGTTGACCCATCACTACCCTAAACTCAATGCATCATCTCTCATCTCCATATGCTGACACAGATTGTCCTTCACTCTCATGGTGCCTGCAACATCCTACTTCATTAGTTCTTTTTAAAAATCCTTATTTTCCTTCAAGTCTCCACTCAGGTGCTACCTCCTCTGTGAAGCCCTCCCTGAAACTCCTACCACATATTCCCTCTCTAATAAAGTGTTCTTAAAGCCCTTAAAGCACCCCATCTTGTATTAAATCCCTACCTCATATTAAACATATCTGGGTACATATTACATCATCTCCCTCCCCTCCAAGTATAATTTTATTCCAGCATGTCCAGTTCTTCATGACCCCATTTGAGGTTTTCTTGACAAAGATAATGGGGTAATTTGCCATATCCTTCTCTAACTCATTTTACAGATGAGAAAACTGAGGCAAAGAGAGATCGGCGATTTGTCCATGGTCACAAAGCTAGTGAATGTTTAGACTGGATTTTGAACTCAGGTTTTCCTGACACTGGGCCCAGGGCTCTAACCACTGTACCACCTAAATGACACCTACTGGCTTAAAAAACCTAAAATTAACAATTTCTATGTTGTATTGTAACTTTATGAATTTTATCATATAATACATATTACACATAATTATCTTGTTAAACATCTCCCAATCACGTTAAAAAAAATCAAACTCTTACCATCCATCTTAGAATCAATACAGTGTATTGGCTCCAAAACAGAAGAGCTGTAAGGGCTAGGCAATAGGAGTTAAGTGACTTGCCCAGGATCACACAGCCAGGAAGTCTCTGAGGCCAGATTTAAACAAAGACCTCCCCTCTCTAGGCCTGTCTCTCAATCCATTGAGTTGCCTGCCTGCCCTTTCCCTAACCCCCCAAACCACCTAAATACATTTTAATACCATTTGGACTACTCTAGTGCTTACTGCTGGAAGAGGGCTTGGTATCTCTTCAGAGAATGCAGAACATAGGGTTACTTTGGTATGCCTCCTACCTAATACAGTATAGTCAGTTTGGTTAAAAATGTTTCCAAAAGGTGAATTTGTTCCTATGTGATTGTTAGATCAGGGAATATTCTTTTTTTTTTCTTTTAACCCTTGTACTTTGGTGTATTGTCTCATAGATGGAAGATTGGTAAAGGTGGGCAATGGGGGTCAAGTGACTTGCCCAGGGTCACACAGCTGGGAAGTGGCTGAGGCTGGGTTTGAACCTAGGACCTCCTGTCTCTAGGCCTGACTCTCAATCCACTGAGCTACCCAGCTGCCCCATTCAGGGAATATTCTGAGCATAATTTGGATTTGGAATTTGCTTCTGTGATCTCTTACCCAAGATATAGAGAACATAGCATCACTTCACAATCATTCTCAAGCTCCAACCCTTCTGATGTCCACTTACACAAGCAGACTTTAGATTGTCATGGTAATTTAACATATTTGTTGTGTGTCTTTCAGCCAAAATGAAAGAGAAGAAGGGGGTGGGGAAGGGGAGGAGGGGGACGAGGGGGAGGAGGAAGAAGGAGGAGGAGGAGGAGGAGGAGGAGGAGGAGAAGGAGAAGGAGAAGGAGAAGGAGAAGGAGAAGGAGAAGGAGAAGGAG